>NC_083100.1:38843458-39149226 GCF_949774975.1 Lagenorhynchus albirostris
GTGTGATTATTTAAGAACAAATTGTCGTTGAGCTGCTTGTTCTAATCAAGATATGTGAATCTTTTCTCCTTCTGTCCCTCTCCTCTCCCTCTCTCTTTCCCTCCCTCCTTCCTCCTCTCTTTCTTTCTTTAAAGATCTTCGGGCAGTTGGACTAAAGAAAGGGATGTTCTTCAATCCTGACCCTTATCTTAAGATGTCGATTCAGCCAGGGAAGAAGAGCAGTTTCCCCACTTGTGCCCACCATGGGCAGGAGAGGAGGTCTACTATCATCAGTAACACCACAAATCCAATTTGGCACCGAGAGGTAAGATGATCGTACGTGGCCTTCTTCTTGACAGTTAGGACGTTGGCCAACTCCATCTCTCTCCACTGGGCTCTGTATCGTTGAGCTGCTTATGGGTGTGGGCAAGATGGTTGAGGTGTCTAGAGGTTCTGTTAGAAAAAGGTACAATGAAAGTGAGATATTCCCTTCTAACCAGGGCTGGGTCTAGGGTAGATCAAGTGAGGCACTTCCTTCAGGTGCATGATTTATAGGGTCCAGAAGACTCGATGATCAAAATTAATATTTCAATGCAATATTAAAAAAAATCAAAATCAAGGCAAAAATTCATGATGAACAAAATATCAAAATTCTGTAAGGGCAGCATCAGTAACTGCCTTGCCAAGCCGTATGGGAGCCTGAGACAGAAGGAAAAGTCAGTAATACTGATCCCATTTTTATTTAAAATTTTGATATTTTGTTCTAGCATATACCCAGTACAGATTAAAGGAATTTCTCTCCTTACTGTCTGGCAAATGGTTTTTGGATTTCCATTATAGATTTTGGTTACTTACATGAGCCATTCAAGGAGTCGTCATCCTGAGGCAAGGCAGATTGTGTTGATGGTATTTCAGACTCTCTCACAGTTACAATATGTTACCAGTCATCACAGTGCATCATATCAGTGAAATCAAGCCCAGGGTTTTCCCACTGGAACTGTTTAAAGTCAAAGAATGAACAGAGACATTGCTTCTTTTCTAGGGAGCAAAGTGTGAGTTCTCCCACCATTTCTCAGGGAACCAAGACACATTTCATATACTAGCATTAATGAGTGCTTCTAGACAAACCTGTATTGACATGGGAGTTGCACAATTAATTAAATCACTCCCTAAATGTTTAATGACAATAATATGTTCTAACAATGTTGAACGAGTATTTCATTGGAGAGGGAGATACTTCAGGGGATCTAAAACCAATTGGAGAAAAGATGTGGCTATTTGAGACTTGCCAGTGCCGCAGGATGTTTCTCCTGGGCAGTTTTTATGGTTATTTAAGTGGATAAAAACTACATGTTTTCTTATTCCTGGTTTGAAAAACTACTTACTGTCCCCAAGTAGTGAATAACTTTTAAAGGCATACCACTTAATTTAACACATTAGAAGCCTAGAAGACATAAAACGTTATCTCAAGATGAGCACTTAGAAGGCACATAGTGGATATAGTAATGATACTAGCAATAACTTTATTTCCCTAGCATTCTTTTTTTAATTCAATTTAATTTTTTTATACAGCAGGTTCTTATTAGTCATCAGTTTTATACACATCAGTGTATACATGTTTTATACACATCAGTGTATACATGTCAATCTCAATCTCCCAATTCATCACACCACCATCCCCACCCCCCGCGGCTTTTCCCCCTTGGTGTCCATACGTTTGTTCTCTACATCTGTGTCTCAACTTCTGCCCTGTAAACCGGTTCATCTGTACCATTTTTCTAGGTTCCACATACATGTGTTAATATACGATATTTGTTTTTCTCTTCTGACTTACTTCACTCTGCATGACAGTCTCTAGATCCATCCACGTCTCAACAAATGACTCAGTTTCGTTCCTTTTTATGGCTGAGTAATATTCCATTGTATATATGTACCACAACTTCTTTATCCATTCATCTGTTGATGGGCATTTAGGTCGCTTCCATGACCTGGCTATTGTAAATAGTGCTGCAGTGAACATTGGGGTGCATGTGTCTTTTTGAATTATGGTTTTCTCTGGGTATATGCCCAGTAGTGGGATTGCTGGATCATATGGTAATTCTATTTTTAGTTTTTTAAGGAACCTCCATACTGTTCTCCATAGTGGCTATATCAATTTACATTCCCACCAACAGTGCAAGAGGATTCCCTTTTCTCCACACCCTCTCCAGCATTTGTTGTTTGTAGATTTTCTGATGATGCCCATTCTGACTGGTGTGAGGTGATACCTCATTGTAGTTTGGATTTGCATTTCTCTAATAATTAGTGATGTTGAGCAGCTTTTCATGTGCTTCTTGGCCATCTGTATGTCTTCTTTGGAGAAATGTCTATTTAGGTCTTCTGCCCATTTTTGGATTGGGTTGTTTATTTCTTTAATATTGAGCTGCATGAGCTGTTTATATATTTTGGAGATTATTCCTTTGTCTGTTGATTCATTTGCAAATATTTTCTCCCATTCTGAGGGTTGCCTTTTCATCTTGTTTATGGTTTCCTTTGCTGTGCAAAAGCTTTGAAGTTTCATTAGGTCCCATTTGTTTATTTTTGTTTTTATTTCCGTTTCTCTAGGAGGTGGATCAAAAAAGATCTTGCTGTGATTTATGTCAAAGAGTTTTCTTCCTATGTTTTCCTCTAAGAGTTTTATAGTGTCCGGTCTTACATTTAGGTCTCAAGTCCATTTTGAGTTTATTTTTGTGTATGGTGTTAGGGAGTGTTCTAATTTCATTCTTTTACATGTAGCTGTCCAGTTTTCCCAGCACCACTTATTGAAGAGACTGTCTTTTCTCCATTGTATATCCTTGCCTCCTTTGTCATAAATTAGTTGACCATAGGTGCATGGGTTTATCTCTGGGCTTTTCTATCCTGTTCCATTGATCTATGTTTCTGTTTTTGTGCCAGTACCATATTGTCTTGATTACTGTAGCTTTGTAGTATAGTCTGAAGTCAGGGAGTTTGATTCCTCCAGCTCCGTTTTTTCCCTCAAGACTGCTTTGGCTATTCGGGGTCTTTTGTGTCTCCATACAAATTTTAAGATTTTTTGTTCTAGTTCTATAAAAAATGCCATTGGTAATTTGATAGGGATTGCATTGAATCTGTAGATTGCTTTTAACCATGTTTTTAACCATGTTACCAGTACAAGCCTGATAAGGGGGGTGTAAGGGATGAGATTATCATCTCTCCATTTGTGTGATTAAGAAACAGAAGCTTAAAATGTTTATGTAACTAGCTATTCAGAGGCTAGTAGTGCTTAAACTCTGCTCCCTTATTCTAAGCAAGTGCTTTTTCCATTAAGAAGATGACTAAACTTTACGGCCCTTTGGTGAAAATAAATTGTTATGACTAAATAAATTTAGTGACCCCGAAGTGTAAAGCTGTCTGACACTATTCATATCACTGTGGTTGCCTGGATACTGCCAGGGGAGGAGAGAAATGGTTCAGGTTAGATTCCTGGCTCCATCACTTACTTTTCCTGAAAGCCTCATCATTAAAAAGAAAATTTTATCTTTGTAATATATGTGAAAGTCTTTGTAAATAAGTAAAGCTCTTTATTTTTATTTTATATCCTTATTAATATCCAATCCAGTTTTCTCCAATGGCATTCTTAAAACAACACATCTTATCTTAACCTCATACTTTTATTTTTCTGTCCCAGAAGAAATGTCCCTGTGTGCCTTTTAAATTAAGTAACTTCCATTTAAGCATTGTTTTATTTTAATATAAACCGGGGAAACCATCATATCCTTTAGATGTTCCTACTTTAACCACTAAATGAAGGAGTATTTTAACCTATGATGTGCAACTTCGAAAATACCATGGGATCAGGAATTAAAATTGCTGTTAATCAAATGTATCAGTTAAGTCTAAGCCACTCTATAACAAGATATTAAGTATTAAAGAATAAAGATACGTTAAATGTAGTGAGCACTAAAATTGTATTGTGCATAGTTTAATATTTGATAGCATCTCCTAAAACTGTTGAACCAGGAAGAGTTGGATGATCGAAGGGGCTTCCTTTGTCATACACATCCTAGCTGTTGCTTTTTAGTCTTTGTGAATGTTAATGACTCTGAGTGAATAAAGGATTGACAATAGCTGCAGATTTTTCTGGCAATGTGGACTCTGTGTGTCGTTAGGATTTAAGAGATACTATTTTCTTTAATAATAAACTGATATACATAATTTCATATTTATCTCTTTTTTTGACTCAACATGTTATGTTTTGTTTTCAGAAATATTCCTTTTTCGCACTCCTTACTGATGTCTTAGAAATTGAAATTAAAGACAAATTTGCCAAGAGCCGACCTATCATCAAGCGTTTTCTGGGGAAACTAACCATTCCAGTCCAGAGGCTTTTGGAGCGACAAGCCATCGGGTAATCAGCCGTCACACCTAGGGGTCTTGTTGGGATTAGTTCCTACTGAAGCTACTGAAATGATGCTTTGAAGTCCGAGGACTTTTCTTACTGATAAGAAGTGGTAACATAATTCTTTTAAAAAGGAAAGTGCTCCATGCCGCGGAGCGGCTGGGCCCGTGAGCCATGGCCGCTGAGCCTGTGCGTCCGGAGCCTGCGCGTCCGGAGCCTGTGCTCCGCAGCGGGAGAGGCCACAACAGTGAGAGGCCCGCGTACCGCAAAAAAAAAAAAAAAAAAGAAAGAAAGAAAGAAAGAAAGTGCACATATACTCATTGAAATGTGAAGGGCAGAAAGCACTTTATTTTAATTATATACCTTTTTTGGGTTATCTATCTTTTCCACGATGTACCTACCATTATTACCATTTCAGTGTCAAATGTCACAGTGCTCAGTTGTTTTTGAGATATTGAAATCTTGCTATAAAAATCCCTCCCTAAAGCAAGATCCCCGTGTCAGGTTGACACCTCCTGATCCTGATTAACCCCATCCAGAGAATATGTTATTCCTGAGACACCAAAACCACCTTATTTTAGGGCCCTTTAAAACAAAGCCTAGACTCCGAGAAGGTGTTATAGTGGAGCTCTAAGACATGTACGTTTGTTCAGACAATGAGAAATTACTTGTTGAGAGAATTTTAAATTTATTTATATATTTATTTTGGCTGTGTTGGGTCTTCGTTTCTGTGCAAGGGCTTTCTCTAGTTGCGGCAAACGGGGCCACTCTTTATCGCGGTGCGCGGGCCTCTCACTATCGCGGCCTCCCTTGTTGCGAAGCACAGGCTCCAGACGCGCAGGCTCAGTAATTGTGGCTCACGGGCCCAGCCGCTCCGCGGCATGTGGGATCCCCCCAGACCAGGGCTCGAACCCGCGTCCCCTGCACTGGCAGGCAGACTCTTAACCACTGTGCCACCAGGGAAGCCCGTTGAGAGAATTTTGAAATGTGATTTGACGTCTGTTTTCTTTCTGTGAACTTTTTGTAAGCTGTGAATCAAGTAGTTAAGAAATCGTAACATGCCTCCATCCCTTACTATATAAATGGTGTATATATTTTCACATGGTAAGTGCCAGCAAACCCAGTAACACTGGTGCTCTCAGGTGGCACTGGGGAACATCTTTTTCATTTTAGGAGGACATTATGAACATATGAAAACAGTAGTGGTAGTAGCAGCAGTATCAGTGATAACAGTAGTTGTAGTAGTGGTAGCAGCAGTAGTAAACCAAAGTAAACAAAAAAGATGATGAGACCCTATTCTATGTCAGGAGCTAAGTAAATTACACTCATTAGCTCATGTAATCTTCTCAACAACTCTGAGAGGTGAATAATGTGATTATACCCATTCTGGAGATGAGAAATCTGAGGCTAGCAAGCCAGGGGTGGAGCTGGGATTGGAGCAGATCCGTCAGCTCCAGAATCCCAGCTTCTCTGCAACACTAAGGACTGGCAGTGATGGAATACTAGTCTAGCTAACTGAGGAAGGTTGCTCATTCCTATTCACCTTGCAGCTAATTAACTGTTCTATTCTGGCAAGTCACAATTTTTTCAGGCATTAGTTTCCTCATCTGAAAAATAAAGTCTTTAGACCGATGATCTCTAAGACACCTTTAAAACATGAAATTAAGAGATTCTAATGGATTCTAATTCTCTGGCCATCAGAGACAATGGTTGAGCCAGACCACATGAAGTAGGAATATTAGGCTGAAATTCTAGCAGCCTGGTTTAATTTGATAAAACTGGGAAATCGCAGTTATTTTTAAGGATAGCAATTATTGCTTCTAGTAGAGATATTCTTTGGGAAGTTTTTAAAAATTATTTTTAGGATGGATAGAAAATGAAAAATTACGAAGAGTGAGAATTAACTCTCATTGGAAATATACTTATAATTTAGTTTCTGTAAGTATAATCATATAATTTATATAATATCTGTGACACTTGGCAGAGTGTCAGTTTATGTATACCAGTAAGAATGATCAAGGAAAAATAAAATCTTGAAACTGGAAATGCTTGAAAGCATTTTGAGTGCTTGAAACTCCTGTTAACTTGCTGGCTTTTCATTCAGTCTTTTAAAGAACTGGACACATAGAGTACTGCCTGTCATGGATTCCATATGTACTGGAAGGAAGTCCAGCATGAATTCGTAAAGTATCAGAATTATGAAATGTTTCTACATAAGTATATTAAAAGCATTGCCTGATACTTAGGGATTTGCTTTATTAAATAAATATGATACTACATGTTAGTGTATTGGCTGTTAGCATCTAAATCTATTTTTGATCTGATTATTACTTTCTATCAAGTAATTGATACGTCTTGAAAAATACTGAGTTTTCTTATGTGTTTTGTAGACTGCAACTCTCTGAAATAGCTGAGGTTTTACATGGTGAGGTTTTATAGGATGAGCTAGAAGTCCTTACTAATTACCTATTTTAAGAGCATTGGTTTGAATGTGACATTTTTCAGAGAGTGGCTTGCATTCTGTCCAAAAGGCACATCACTGTGCCATGCTTTGTCATTTGCTGTGATTACACTAGTGAGAGAATGTCTCAGTCAGACAGTGAGAGTTCTTTGGCACTTATTCTTTATAATGATGTATCATAATAATATATAATATAGGGTACACAATTATCTGTCACGGTAAGAGGCAGGATGAATCAGATGAGACTGAGTAAGAACAAGAAAGAGGTGAATCCCTTGACAGGCACTCACAAAGGATGAAACCCCCTTGACTTGGAATCTCCAAATAGGGAGGCTTTCCTGTACAGATAGATTGAATAGTTGAGTATCTTGTCAGTTTGGGTAAAAAATAGCACTAACACCTGTTAAAATTCTTTTTTCCAAGTAAAGAGTCTCATTTGTTAAATTTATTCAACAAATGTGTGGGTGTGTATACATATAGTGTCTACTAAATGTTAAGCACTGTGTTGGGTATTTGGGATATGATAGTGAGCAAAAGGATGGATGCCATTCTTAGAATCCCTACTGAACATTTACTTCCTAGCTAAAATGCATCACTTTTATAAGTTTTTATCATCAACACCAACACTTTACTTTTATTGGCCAAAGAGGAGGAGAGGAGAGTCAATTTAATTTTAACAGAGAAATGAAGAGTTTTATTATTCCAGGACTGAATGTCCAAAGATGTGGGTGAGGAACTGTAATGTTGAGAGTAGGTCCCAGTAGTTTGCTGCTGGGTTCATGCGTTAGTGGACAAAGGTGGAGCATCTCTGTGTGTCAGGCGCTGTCTAAATGCTGGAAGACAGTGGTAAGAGAAAAAGACATCCCTGCTGTCATTATAGTCATTATAGAATTATTCGAACACGCTAATGTAAAAGCATTTAACATACCTGTAATGTCTAATAGTTAAAAATGCCAATATATCCCTTTACAGAAAAAAATTTTTTTAAATACCAGATTAAGTAGACAAAACATTATGATAATGATTGCATTGAGATGAGCCATGAGTAAATATCATTAAAATGCATGCTACTGAAAGCCGCCAAGAATCACTGAAAGTGTGCATAAAATGAGATCTGATCTGGGGACTGCAGATCAGGGACTTCTGTGTCAGATGCATCTGTGTTCTAATCCTGGTTCTGTCACTTAATTGTTGCCTGGCCTTGGGCAAGTTACATACCCTCCCTATGCCTTAGAAAACAGGGCCACCACTTGCCTCACAGGGAAGATTGAAGGAGATGATGCATGCAAAGCCCTTATCAGAGTGTAAGCACTCAATTGGGGGAAACAAAGCTTTTTAAAAACATCAATCAAAAAATTATTACAACATTTCTAGGGAAGAAAAAGAAAGAAGTAAAGGAAATGATCTCATTATTTTAAGAAAATCTTGCTATGAACTCAAAGAAATTCATAAGAGCTGAACTGGGATTTCACATTAGCATGTAAATGTGTACACGCTAATGTAAAATCCCAAATAACATCTATTTATAATTGTACTGAGGAGGTAGAGAAGAACAAGCAAAATAGTTACGGAGATTAATAATCAGTAGCTGACCAGAGGCCCTGAAGTGTACAGTGGTGCAAGTATTAGGTAGAGCCTTGTGTTTTCCTCCTGAAGTTGCCATTAGAGGGCAGTGTGAGAGCAGAGATAGTGTGATTTGGTACTATCCCTCTGATTATTTTCCTTAATTAAGAATAAATCAGATTCTCAACGAAAGTTGCTTGCATACAGAGAAATGATGCGATTGTATTTGACTTTGATAAATAAACACGGAATTGAAAAAGATCAACTGCTCCATCCTCGAGGAGGTTGGTAGCCTGAGCCTGGAGCCAAGGTGGGGCAGGAGCTGGGCCCAGTTGTGGTCCCCTCCAGCGCACCTCCAATGTGTGGCAGCGAGACTCCGACAGCTAGTGCAGGTCTCCAACTGTCCCATCAGTATGGCTTACAAGCTGACTGGAGTATCAATGATAGGCCCCCCAATAGTGAGGGCCAACAGTGAGCCGCTTACTTTACAGGTGAGGAAAGGAAGGTGCAGCAACCCCCTGCCTCTCACACAGCTGGAGCAGCTGTCAGAGCCCGGCCTGTTCTCACGCTGCTCTCTCCTGACTCCCAGCTCCTGTTCTTCAGGATACAGCAGCACTGTGCCCTCCATGTGATAACCCTTACCTGTGCGCCTCTCTCTCTCTTTTGTTTCTTTTTCTTTTGCTTGGCCGGCCGTGCAGCATGCAGGATGCGGGATCTTAGTTCCCCAACCAGGGACGGAACCTCTGCACCCTGCAGTGGAAGCACGGAGTCCTGACCACTGGACCACCAGGGAATTCCCTGTGCCTGTCTTTTTAGGACCTAACTCCTATCATGCTAAATGCTAAGGAACCAGACCTTCTATACGTTTACACTTGAGTCAGAAAACACCCAAAATATTTGGCCTTTCTCAGCCCCTTGATGGCTTTTAAAATGCCCTTTCTCTGGTCACTCTTAACAGTGAGAGAGCAAATCAGTGCCCTTTAAAAAAATCATAACAATATTGTACAGTATTGCATTTTCAGCCTTTACTGATACTTTTCCTTGTGACAAGATTCCCTTTTATCCCTGGGTTTATAAGTATTCATTTGTACAAATGAACAAAATTACACTGACTCTTAACATGCCTTTGACCTTTTATTTTCTTGTGAGTATGCAAGTTTCAAGAGAAATATGTGGGGTTTGGGGGGTGGCCTATGGGAAGAAGATGAAGGCTGACACCAGAGTAGTACGGATGAAGGAACCATTTCTCCTCTTGCAGTGACCAGATGCTCAGCTACAACCTCGGCAGAAGGCTCCCAGCTGACCACGTGAGTGGGTACCTCCAGTTCAGAGTGGAGGTCACATCTTCTGTGCATGAAGGTGAGATACCTGTATAAATATATTGCCATAGGAAAAACTTGTTAAATCTTACTCTGTTGTCAGTTTACATTTGAACAGAATTGTTTGTATCCTGTTCTGAACATAAAATAGCTATCAAATGATTACCTGCTGAAGTTTTCCAAGCAGATTTAAAAGCCTGTTTATCAAAAAATCTCTCTTAGGTTTTACCTGCATTTGGAAACTGGGATGTGGAATTTACGGCAGTAGTGAACATGTAAACCTCATATGTCAAACTGACCAGCAATATATGTACTCGTTTAGTAGTGAATAGTAACTCTTAGCAAGTTGGCGATACTGTAAAGAGACCTCAGTGGGATGACTGAATTCTTTGAACTCATTAGTGGCAAAGGAATAGGACATTAAAAGTTCGTTCGTTATTACTACTTTGTTTTTATAAATGCTGTTTTCTCCTTCAGATGCTTCTCCAGAAGCTGTTGGCACAATACTTGGAGTCAATACTGTGAATGGAGACCTAGGAAGCCCTTCTGATGAGGAGGACATGCCAGGGGGCCATCATGACAGCACGGTTTGTTCCAATGGACCAGTTTCTGAGGAAAGTGCTAATGGGACCCCCAAGCATTCTTTCAGGACTAGCTCTACTCTGGAAATAGACTCAGAAGAATTAACCTCTACTTCTTCAAGGACCTCCCCTCCCAGAGGACGTCAGGATTCACTCAATGATTATTTAGATGCTATTGAACACAATGGCCATTCCAGGTCGGGTGCAGCTACTTGTTCGGAAAGGTCCATGGGAGCCTCTCCGAAACTAAGGAGTAGTTTTCCCACCGACACAAGACTCAATGCAATGCTTCATATCGACTCAGATGAGGAAGACCACGAGTTCCAGCAAGACCTGGGTTATCCATCCTCCTTGGAGGAGGAAGGAGGGTTGATAATGTTTAGCAGGGCGTCAAGAACTGATGATGGGAGCCTGACGTCTCAGATAAAGCCAGAAGACAACACGGTGGAGAATGAGGAAGCCTCCACCAATGAAGCTGCTTCCTTTGAGGACAAGCCAGAAAATCTTCCAGAGCTTGCGGAGAGCTCCTTCCCCTCAGGCCCAGTCCCTGATGAAAGTGAGAATGCTCCGGAGTGTCAGCCGAGTGCTGACCAGGGGAGCACTGAGTTGTGCGGCTCTCAGGAGGTAGACCAGCCCACAAGTGGGGCAGACACGGGCACTTCTGACACGTCAGGAGGAAGCCGAAGAGCCGTCAGTGAGATGGAGTCCCTTGATCAGGGGTCTGAGCCTTCCCAGGTGTCCTCGGAAACAGAGCCCAGTGACCCCGCCAGGACAGAGAGCGTGAGCGAGGCCAGCACCAGGCCTGAGGGAGAGAGTGACCTGGACGGGGCCGACAGCTCCTGCAATGAGAGTGTCACCACGCAGCTGTCCTCGGTGGAGACACGGTGCTCATCTCTCGAGAGTGCGCGGTTTCCCGAAACCCCAGCCTTTTCTTCTCAGGAGGAGGAAGATGGAGCCTGTGCAGCAGAGCCCACCAGCAGTGGCCCTGCTGAAGGGTCACAGGGTTCCATATGCACTCCTGGTTCTTTACCTGTAGTGCAGGTGCCCAGTGGAGAGGAGGAAGGGCCAGGGGCAGAATCGGCTACTTCACCTGACCAGGAGGAGGTGGGGGAGGTCTGGCAGCGGAGGGGGAGCCTGGAGGGAGCTGCTGCTGCTACTGAGAGCCCGCCCCAAGAAGAGCGTGATGCGGGGCATGCCCAAGGGGCTTGTGAAGGGGCCACTGCCCAGGAGGAGGGCGCGACCGGAGGTACGATGTAGAAGACAACGTGGCTCGTGGCTCGGGCATACCCGCTCAGAGAGAAGTCTTGTGGTTTTGGCCCTCAGTGGAAATTGTACTGCAGGGCACATATTAGCTGAATTCTTCTCCTTGGGGTTCAACAGCTTTTCTTTTCTTTTAACATCTTTATTGGGGTATAATTGCTTTACAGTGGTGTGTTAGTTTCTGATGTATAACAAAGTGAATCAGCTATATGCATACATATATCCCCATATCTCCTCTCTCTTGAGTCTCCATCCCACCCTCCCTATGGATCTTCTTTTGGTGGAATAAGAGGCCTGTCAGATAACAGTCTTAAACTTAGATAATGAACCTCAAGGCTCTGCATCAGCGCGGGCACCTGCTCTGCCTAGAAAGGTGGCCCGGTGGGTGGGGGCACCCCTGGTCCACACAGGCCTGGAGGCCTGGGATGCGTGCCGCGCGCCGGCACATTCAGTGCGCCTGGGGCTCAGTCCTCTTGTCTGGGCAGTGTGAAAAAGCATAATGGATCTCTGGCGGGACCTGGGTTTGTAGATACAAAACCAAACAGGCTGGCAGAATCTACGTTAGTGTTATCTGCGAGGTTTTCAGGAACATCTTAACTCGCTCCTTATTGCATGAAACTTCAAAACAGAAGGTTAATATGTGGTTTGCATCAAATGTCATATTTTTGCCTTCTGCAGTATAAGAAATGTCAACTAAGTTAGGTGATGCATTCTGACACTTGAAAACAAGCTGTTTGAGGATGCAAATTTACACATAAAATTTGTTTTCTGTCTCAATGAATGTGGCTCAGTAGAATGATGCCTTTAAACTGTTCTAGCTGCATCAAAAAGTCTGAGTATAATTTCATATGCCTAAATAGCATAGACTCAGAAATAGAAACGATTTTCTTATTCTGTAACTTATTTTTCTACCTATCCCCTTCTTTTCTTCCTCCACCGTTTTTTGTTTTTTTGTTTTTTTTCATTATCTCCCAGTCATTGTGTGACCCTAAAGCATTGCTACGTGACTAGGACAGATGCCAGGGTGGGAAAAGGCAGGGGAGGGGGAGGAATGGGCCCAGACTGACATCTCCCTAGAAGACCCACTTCTGACTAAGCATCCACCTCCCATTCTCTTCTGTTGTTTCTGGGTCCTCATATGGGAAATGAGACGAAAAAGAGATAAGAGACTAGCCCCAGGACTTTTGTTAGGTGTTTTTTTTCCCAAAGGCTGTTTTGCCACTGAAGGGGAAAACAATACCCAGGTAACTGTTTACCTTTAATCCTAGGTTCTCAAGCCAACGGCCACCAGCCTTTGCGATCACTGCCTTCAGTGCGCCAGGATGTTAGCCGGTACCAGAGGGTGGACGAGGCTCTCCCACCAAGTGAGGACCTGCTAACTAAAGGGCTCACCTCGATCAAAGGGTTCAAGGGTGACAGGACCCACGGGACCTAAAGGATGGATGCCCAGTCCCCCAGAAGTAGAGTTCTGGGAGCTGCCACGTGATTTAGCAGATACAGTCTGGAAAGTGCTTAGCGGAAGACTCCTCTCTGACACAGTTCCACCAAATGAAAGGGTAGCTGGGGAAAGTAGATACTCTACAGTAGAAGAGATCCAGACGTTATGGACAATAGGATGTATAATAGAAAAAATTTTAAGTTTGCATAGGCAGTATGAATTTTCAGTTATTAGACAAATAGGTACAATCTCTTAGAAGAACCTTAGCTCTAGGTAATATACTGCTTTTTATTCATTTACAACATTTTAAATCATTAACTACAGGGTCCTGGTTTTTTTCCTTAGGAATATCCAGAGAAGTGTTATTAATTTCAGAAATTAGTCTACTATTTTCTGGACCATGATGATTATTTGGAGATTTGAAAGATATTTCTTTTTTTTTTTTTTTTTTTTTTGCTTTCAAGAAACACATAGCACTTAAAGGAGAGATGGGTGGGCACTAGGAATGCTGGGAAAGTTATGCGACCTGAACTCCAAAAGCTGAGTGATGCCCATGGCCGGTCATAGTCTGAATGTAATTTAAACTCTATTTAAGTTTCTAGAATCCCTTAAAGCAGTATTACTCTGTGAGAGCAAAGCATTTTGAAGAACAGTAATAAAGCTCAGTAAATACTGTTTTTAAGAATACATTGGAAAATACATCTTTCTGCCTTACTGCTTTTCCTACTTGTTCACCTTCTCTATTCACCCATCTTATATGTGATCATGGCAAGAAGTGGATGCTTTTGGCCCTCTGTGTTTTAAAAATGGTGGGACATAGAGCGGGGGCAGTATGCATTTAAAGGGCTAAAATGCTGAGTAGTTAGTTTTGGTGAGTGCTGACAAAAGAGCTGAATGGTGTTCTGTACAGTTTGTCAAAATAATGACTTAATCGTTTGTAAATACTGTTGTGCACAGATCCTCCCCTTGTTCATATATTTGGATAGCTGAGGGTGGTTACTCATAGGAAACATATTTTAAGCAGTTTTTAAAAATCATCCAAGAGATTAATTAACCATTGTGTCATCTTAAGCAGGTGGAGGGGAAAACTTCCTTACTGTTTACCCTTGGAGAAAATATTAGAGGCAGAAAAGAAAAGTATTCCTGGGTGATATTTAGATATAATTGGAGAAAAATGAATTAGGAACACCAGGAGAGAATTCTGGGAGAGCTTTGTTTACATGAGTATGTGGATTAATAGTAAGTAATCAGAGTTTCAGGCACCTGGACAGGAGGCATAGCATTGCATCAGTGTATGGATAAATGGCATCTTCCTGGCCACATCCAATTGCTCTGAATTTTGTTGGATTCACAGTTTTGGTCTCTAGATTGTATTTAATAAAGACAGGTACTTTCCTGCTGAAATTATGACCACCATTTGAGCTGTTTCCATGCATTTGTTTAAACACTGGCATTTGCATTACACAGATATAAATATAAAAATATAAAATGCTAAATTTTAGGATTTAAAAAAATAAACAATTGGCAGTTCATTTTAATAAATTAATATATCCAAAAGGAAAAAAAGCACGTTAGTAGTATATCCAATTTAATGAGTAACTGATGAACAGCGGCGGGGGGAGGAATTCTTAAGAGTTGTTCCCTCTTGTGCAACTTGCAGATTTGGGGATTTACATGATCATGGACCAATTACAGATTATGGTCTGAGCATACCTGATTACTGTTCAACTCTGTCCTCACACTGCTTTGCCCTCTCCTATTCCCAGTCGGTCTCATCTTTTGACAGTCTAATCACTTGGCTGCCTGTGCTAGTTGTGCGTCCTGCCCGAACCAGTTCTCTGCCTTCCTTGCCTCACTGGGCAGCTCTGCTACCGTCTCTGGCCATGCCTCTTAACTCGGAGCTGTGGCATTCTGCGTTCATATATTGTCTCTCAGGAGGCTCAGCTAAGGGGCATCCACTTGGAGTATGCAGATTGGCCTGTCTCTTAAATGACCTGGCTGAATTATTTTAAGGTTAGGGATTATACTTTTAACATTATTTATTATAATACCTCAGACTTGTATAGTGGTTTACAGTTTACAAAGAATTTTTAGCTTTTTTAAAAAAATTCTTTTTAACAATTTTGTGAAGTAGGTCAAGCAGGTCTTATCCATAATTTATAGATTGATGGGTAGAAATCAAATAATCTGATTCTTTCACTTTATAGATGGAGAAATTGAAGCCCAGATAAATTAAGTAACTTGTTTAAGATTCCATACTAGTAAAAGTTGAGACAGAGTCTCAAACATTTTTTTCTACTCCACGATCTAAGGTTAGAATGGTAGGGACTGTTGTGTAGGTAGATGAATGTAAATTCTGAAAGTTTGGTTAGCGGCAGAGTGGTGACATATCTTGGTATGTTATCTATTAGGCACAAGAATCACCTGAAATTAGAGGGTTTGGGGGCTTCTCTGAAACTGCATTATATTGTGTTTTGAGGGCAGACCTAGGAAGGCTGAAAAGATGCTCAGCTTTCTTCTTCCAGGTGAAGATCACTTAGCAGGACCCTTCTCTGGGAGGTCCCTCAAGTATAAGAAAAGTGGTGACAGTGACAGTACTAGCGACTGTCTTTTGGCCCAGATGGATTTGCTCTGTTAAGCATCTGTATTAGACTCAGACGTGCCTTTTCCTCTCTGTATAGGTCACTATCCACACACCTGCAGGACAGTCTACTGAAGCATGATCCCCCCCCCCACTCTGGATTCTTTTTCTTTTTCCTTATTATTATTGTTATTGTTATTTTAGCTTGTATTTGCCTTAAAAATACCCATGTACTAACATACAGTGAGGAAACTACCCAGTAAAGTTTGCTTCTCTCTGAAGATTTACAAACTCAACTAAGGGGATTTAGAGGTATCCTTGCTATGCCTCTTCACTCTTATGGCTGATGGCATGGTCGTCTGTGTGTCAGGGTTATAAGTTAGTCTCTGAACATCTGTTTGATCTCTTTTTATGTAAAGCAGGTTTTCTTGTTTGTTTGCTTCTTCTTCCAGCCTTATTCCTCCTATCTCAGGACCAGGGAACAGATGTTGGACAGAGACCACTCAGCTGTAATGATGATCGATCGATTGGTTCTCAAACTCTTACTCTTGCGTTAGGCCATGGACCCCCTGCGCTGTGACCTTGTGGGCTGTGTAACCTCAACCACTGGTTGAGAGACATTCTGATGAGCCATACAAAATAAGAAAGCTCTGGTTCTTAAAGGTGGCATGGCACTATTGAGAGCCTTCCAGGGAGGCAGCTTGAACTTGAATATGCACTGAGTGCCTTAAGAACCTGCTGTATCTTCTTCTGAGGTGATTCATAGGCTGGCAGCTGGAGGTTGTTCAGGGCTGAAGCCCACTAAAATGTCATCAGCATAATGAATCTTGGTCTTTTTAGCATTAGGATAAGTGGAAAAAAATGGCCAGCTCAGCCCCTTCTGAAAAACTATTTTAGTTTTTTCTTTTTTGGCTCCAGTGTAATTGTGACTTAACCCATTACTGTACTTGGCTCCAGTGTAATTGTGACTTAACCCATTGCTTACTGGAGACAACAGGAAACTGTTGAAAGGTGTTTTTCTCCCAAAAGGGTAGGAATAGGAATAGATTCCGGATGAACAGTCCACAGTGGACTCTTATAGGATCCCAGGCTTATTGCCATATTTTTAGGACTCGTGTATTATTTATGTGGTGGGTTCAAATGAGTAGCTCTGGAAAAACACAGGGCGATGTTTATCATTTTTGGTGGTTGTGCACTTTTGTTATTAAAGCATCCTTTGAAATGAAGGTTTAAAAGAAGGTAATGAATCTGAAAAATACAATTAATCTTATAGAATTTCTACTCTGTTTAAAGCTAGGGGCTCTTATTCTCTAGAACCTAAAAGTTAGTTTGGAGAAAAAATTCACACTTTTAATCTAAAAAGCTACTTCCTTAAAAATCGAATATTAAGGTCCAAATTATGCAGCTATTTGAGATTTTTTAAACTTTTTATTCAAATATAATGTACATGCAGAAAAGAGCACATTCAGCCTGCTGAATTCTCCCAAACTGTGCCCACCCAGGCAATCAGCACCACATCTGTGGTCCCTGGGAGGCCACTTGTGCCCCGCTACCAGTCTCCAACCCCCACTCCTGAAGAGCAAGGGGACCTACTGTCCTGACTCCCCAGAGCACAGACAAGTTTAACTTACTTTCGTACTTTATACAAATGGTATCATACTTCTTTGAGTGTTTAAATAAGGAAAAAATAATCCATTAAACACTGATTTCTGGCATCTATTACAAAGCTTTTTTTCCTTAAAAGTACACTTAGTTTATTGTAACTTCATCATCTCACCATTTTGGTGAGGATACCACGGTTATTATAATTTTTACAGTGGGTTTATAAACTTACTTCACAATATTCAGGTACTTCGTTTTCCTTAATCCAGTTACAACCAGGTCAGTTCCCTACTCTTAGTCCTCTCACCGCTTTGAGTTCCGTAGTAGACACTTCAGTGCTGGCTTCCCCTGATATGTGATTCATCCTGTCTAGACATTGACCTTCTTCCCAGTCTCAGCACTCACTGAGATGTGTTCACGTCTTCATCTAATCACCTGGGTGGCCCAGTGGAGACCAAGGTCTAGTTTGAGAGGAGCGAGAAAGAAGAGTGATGAGATGAAGAGGGGCCATAGTGATGACCCCTGCCCCCTGCCTACATATATTGATTCTAAAAGTTGAAAATATCTAAGACCTGCCCAGCTCTACCTCCCTGCATCTGGAATTAATGCTGTGACAGTGGCTTGGCATAGATTTTCGTGCTAACTCTCTGACTTACCCTTAATATCCAGCTATTTAAAGGGGGCTATTATATTTGAATCTCAGGGTGTCTTAAGTGTACACTTGCTCCTGGATTTCAGTTTGGGGTATTTAGGCTGAAATTTAGTTTCTTGCGAGCCCGCACTTCATGACTTCTAAGAAATCCAGCATTAGCTCCATGGGTTTGTCCAGTAAGTTAACTGCTGTCTTAAGTTCTTGTTAATTTACGTCAGTGTTCCTTAAATTTTAGTGTGTCTAGGAATCACCTGGGAAGTTTGTTAACAATGTAGATAACTGAGTCCTGGCTTCAGATAGTCTCATTTTGAAGACCTGGGGTGTGTCCTAGGCATCTGCATTTTTATTGGTCCTCACAATGATTCTGACACATACTGTCAGAATCCCACACCTTGAGAAACATTCTCTAGATAATAGTTTTCAAACTTTATTATTGCTGTGAAGCTCTTTATGGAAGTGAAATCTTATGTGGAAGACTAATATGCACAACAGATAATGTTGGAGCTGCAGTGTTTAAAGTGGGGTTGGCAGGTGGTTCAGCAGCCCTACTCCTCAGAACCCCAAAGCCCCTGGCCCCAAAGGCTTAATTAACTTAGAATCTATTTTGGAAATTCTGGCCTAGACGTAAGATGTTGCTAGGACCTTCCTGAACCTAATGTGATAAAATGGGTGTCATTGCAGATTCATGTTATTTTAGAACTGAAAGGGACCTTAGCAATGTTTACCTCTGTCTTCTAATTTTTTAGGTAAAGAAACTGTGGGCCATAGAGATGTAGTAATTTGTTGAAGGTCATGTAGCAAAGGTATGACAAAGCCATGGCCAGATACAGGCCTTCTACTTGCTAATCTAGTGCATTACACACACACAAACGCATTACACACACACACACACACACACACACACCCAACACATTGCTGTCAGTCTCGCTGCACACTGATTATGTACCCCAGTTTACAGTGTGGCAAGACAGGGAAGTAAATGCCAAGATCCTAGTCTTCTAACCCTGCCTGTGTGATCTTAGCATTGTCTGTGAAAGAAACTGATACCAGGCCATGTGTTCTCATATGCTTTCTTAACCAAGAACAAACCAGGCCTCATGTAAATACTTAACAAGATATTAAAGCAACCATACCCCCACCCCCACGAATAGATAATGATAGATAATGATAGAGGACTGACCTTCCTACAGGCACCTCTGCTGTCTTGCCTGGATGGAAGGGTATTGACCGCTTGGGTAAGAGTAGATATGTAGTTCACGAATAAGCCAATAGCATAACAGTCTTTCCCAGTTCAATGCCGAGTGTCCACTTGAAACCAGCAGTATAGCATTTCTCTTTATGGGGACTTAAGTAACAACCTCAATTTAAAGATATGATATTTGATAGGGAGAGTCTTAATGTGCATCCAACATCCCATATTCTTAGAAAGCAAATTTTTGGACCTTGTTTTTCCCATTGCATAGAAATGTCTTTATTGAGATACAAATGAAGGTTATTCCTGGCCTTTGTGGAAAGTGAATACAAGATCATTTTTTAAAATTTTTATTGGAGTATAGTTGATTTACAATGTTGGGTTAGTTTTAGGTGTACAGCAAAGTGAATCAGTTATATATATACATATATCTACTCTTTTTAGGTTCTTTTCCCATTACAGAGTATTGAGTAGGGTTCCCTGTGCTATACAGTAGGTCCTTATTAGTTATCTATTTTATATATAGTAGTGTGTTGATGTCAATCCCAATCTTCCAGTTTATCCCTCCCCCCGACCCCCCCGGTAACCATAAGAAGAATCATTTTTTAATAGCTTTACGTTATTTAAATTATTTATTCATTCATTACATGCTATGTGCAAGGCACAGTGGTGAATATATTTGGAGATACCCCCTCCTCCATTTTCCTACCCATGTGGCCCGCATACAGGTCACATTTCTTGGGGTAAATTCTTGTATAGTTTATTCAAGGAAAAAGTTCCATCTTTGAAGATACTTTTCTAATATTCTTTTGTCAGAGAATGGAAAGTATGCAGCAGTGTGTTTTCTCTTCTGCTGTAACTGCCAGAATACTTAGAGCCAAGTTGTAGTGACAACCTTATCTTGGGAGCTTGGCAGAATCTCTCTCTCTGCTTCCTTTAGTTGGTTTCTGTTCTGTTTTTATCCCTAATTGACCTATCCTACATATTTTTAAAAAAACTGGAAGCTTCTGTAAACATTCTTGGGGGGGAAGGAATGGTCATTTGTTCCCATGTGCATTTGATCTGACATATAGTATGTGCTTGAATTATCCTGGCTCTAATGAGAGAGGAATGCAGTGGGAATACTTGTTCTCAGAATCTTTGAGATGGGAAAGTGAGCAGAGCCAAACAATGGAATGGATCAAAGGTTTTAGACGATGGTTCCTGAAAATGCCTTTATGTGCTCACTGTTTGTCAGCATATGGCAGGCTGAGCAGGAGGCCTTTTGGAAATGTCCTGCTGATGGGATTGTAGCTGTGCCTGAGTAATTCATTCTTGGCAGCCTGCTTCATTGTGAGTCCGCGTTACCCTGGAGCATGAGTGACACGGAGTTGTTTGTTGTCTGTGTGGTGCTTTTCCTCACAGAAAATTTTTCTTTCCCTTGCCACGTGTCATAAATTATGATCGGCTGAAATCAACAAAAAGATATCCTTCCACTCCCAGCTGAGGCAGTCTTCAGTGGTCTTCCAGTGCTGGCTGGGATCTACCGTGCAGGTTTTTGCAATCCTAAGGACTTAGTTGGAATACTTGTTCCGTTCACCTCCAGAGTAGATGCCATAGCTGGTCAGGAGCAAACATGCTTTCGTCCTGGTCTCTAGGATGAGACCCACGGCGTCTGCTGATAAGCTGTGTGATCACATGGAGAGTTTTGAAATTAACAGAGCGGCTCAAGAGAAAGGTGCTTATTAATTTCAAAACATATTTGTCCTAGAAATAGCAATGTATAAAGCACTTTCCTGGTTAAAGAATAGATCTCTGCTGTTTTCATATGTTCCTATATAAATTAATATAAATTACCCTTCCCAATTGCAATCAATTTAAAAATTGTTGCCTTTTGTAAAGATCAGCTCACGCTCTGCTTATTTTTATAGGGGAATGGCCTTTTAGAGAATTCACAGAGGTGGGATGGCTGGCCCTGAAGACTACTGTGCTTGCTGTTATTACTGAACATGCTCTTACATATTTGTTTACAAAGACTAACACATTTAATGAGATTGCTTAAACATAAAAGTAAATAATCTTTTAAAACATTGTATTTATTTAAGGTTGGAGACAAGTCATTAACCTTGCTCTGAAAGTGTATTCCTCTTTGGGAAAGTGTAAATGGAAGTTTGTAGATAATGATACTGTTTGATGACTAGGCTAGCACTACCTTCTTCCGAAGACTACATCTACTAAAATTGTGTGTAGATATACACGTAGAAATTTCCAGCTGTGAGTCTTTCATCTAGGTTGGAAAAAAAACAGAAGAAATCAAGTTTGGGTGAAAATAAACATCAGTACCAATTTTGATGTGCATATCGAAAATATTATGATACCAACTAGTAATTTTTAAAATTGCTCATACGTGAAGGATGAGCATTGTGGGCGGATCTGGGAGGATCCCCTACATTCAGGGATTCTTTAAGGTGTTGGTTATGCACACAGGAGCTGTTTTACTAACTGGTCAAACATTCTGGAGTGGACTGGGGGGAAGTGCTGGATTATGCACCCAGGTATAGTTATTAGCCCCAAAGTATAGCATGTCAGGGAGAAAACACGTGCTGCTTGATGAACCACGTTAATGGCTTCAGCTGCCCCTCCTAATCCCTCTCTGTGCACTACTGCTGTTTAGACTGGGAGGCACGCATTGACAGCCATGGCAGGATCTTCTACGTGGATCACGTAAACAGAACCACGACTTGGCAGCGGCCCACAGCTCCCCCTGCCCCGCAGGTGCTGCAGAGGTCCAACTCCATACAGCAGATGGAGCAGCTGAACCGGCGGTGAGGATGGGCAGTTTTGTGGTTGGGCTCATTTTTACACAGCGCAAAATGGAAAACACGGTCGCCTCTTTCATCTCTGGGGGTCCTGTCATTAAGGTGGAGCTGTCACTTCTCTTGATTCATAGACTTCATTGAATGTCTCTTGGTTAAAAATTAATAAGCGCCCACATCCACAGCTTGCTTAGAAAATAGAGAGGAAATAAGTAATGAGATGACCCCTTTAGTCAACCCAAGGCATTGATTTTTAGTAAAACAGAGCATATACACTTGCCATTTGAAGCCAGATAGCTTTTTAAATACCTAGAATCTTCGTTCGTAATGCATCTTTATTAGTTACCTAAGCTTTTAAAAATCTGTCCTTCTTTTCCCAAAACTAATTGCTATGGAACAAAAGTTGTTCTTTAACAATATAGGAATTTAGTTTCCTTTGGTTAAAGGCCACAATGTTTTTTTAAATTTTTATTAATTTGTTAAGAAAATGTTCCACAGACTATGGACAGAAGAAATTAAATCCGATGGATTTACTTAACAGATGGCCCAGAAGGTCAGGGGATGGAGGTTTGGGGAGGAAATGGTCAAGGCTGGGAAGATGGTGAAAACTTCTGGGCTCTGGGGGAGCAGTTGAGCCCCGTGTTTTAGAGGCTGCTGTGTTGTAACTCTAGGCTTCTGATTTTAGATACCAGAGTATCCGCAGAACCATGACAAATGAGAGGCCTGAGGAAAACACCAATGCGATTGATGTGGCAGGGGAGGAAGCCGACTTTCACCAAGCCAGTGCAGGTAAGAGCCTTTGGGTTGGTTTGTTTTGTAATCTCGCAAAAATAGAAAACAAGTAAGTAAGGATTTCCAAGAAATGAAGCTTTCTTTAAAAGGACTTTTGATCTTCACGAAGACCAGGTAATTCAACTCAAAAAGTCCAATTCACCAGACACCTCTTCTAATCCTTGACTTTTTATTAGTACTAAGAAAAGAATCACAAAACCAAACAGGATATAAATTACTTTAATCTCTGGATCTGTGGGTTAGTAGAAAAAGATGGAATCTGATTACTTATAAAATCTAAGGATGCATTAAAATGTTAATAGTGGGGACTTGCCTGTTGGCGCAGTGGTTAAGAATCCGCCAGCCAATGCAGGGGACACAGGTTCAAGCCCTGGTCCGGGAAGATCCCACATGCCACGGAGCAACTAAGCCTGTGCGCCATACCTACTGAGCCTGCACTCTAGAGCCCGCGAGCCACAACTACTGAATCCACGTGCCACAATTACTGAAGCCCGTGCACCTAGAGTCAGTGCTCCACAACAAGAGAAGCCACTGCAATGAGAAGCCTGTGCACTGCGACGAAGAGTAGCCCCCGCTCGCCACAACTAGAGAAAGCCTGCAGCAACAAAAACCCAAAGCAGCCAAAAATAAATAAATTTATTTTAAAAAATGTTAATAGTGACTAGAAATATTATTGAATTCCATTTTAATGTGATGGAGAGCAATTGGGTTTTATGCGTGATTTACAGAAAAGTAAAAAAGTGTTTGGGGGATCAAAATAATAACAAACGATATAGGTGTTGTTTTAAAATATAGACGGAAGTGAGTAGATGTTTCCAGCACGTGCAGAGACCTCCCTGAAAGCCTCTGTGGTCTGCCCCGTCTAGATTTCCGACGGGAGAACGTCCCGCCCCACTCTACCTCCAGATCCAGGCTCACGTTGCTGTTACAGTCTCCCCCCGTGAAGTTCCTCATCAGCCCAGAGTTCTTCACTGTGCTGCATTCTAACCCTGTGAGTATCAAATCCGAGAGGATGTGAGGGAAAGAGCACCAGGCCAGAGGAAATTATCCTCGTTTACGTCATAACAGTAAGAATGAAAATAGCTAAGTTTACCGAGCACCACGTGTGTTCCATGCTCAGTGTTAAGCACTACCCATGGCTTAACCCATTTAGCCCAAACAAACCTACGAGTTAGATAAAACTTCTGTTTTTCCAGATGAAGAAACTGAGGCACAGAGAGCTTAAATAACATGCTCAAGGTTATACAGCTACTAAGTGTGATAGCTGGGGTTAAAATCCCAGAGGTGCTGACTCCAGAGTCTGTGCTCTTAATGACCACCTTGTTTTGCGTGCACAAGTACAACCAAATATCTGAGAGTTGACAACAGGCGTTGGTCAGATTGAGCTTTGAGATATTGGTACGGGCTCTCCAAAAGAAAGAATGAATATAAAATGTATACATTGCTGTAATCTGAAAAAATAAATCCATAAATAGAGGAATTTTTTAAAGATACATGAGGTTTGTATGGGAGATCAGGATTTTTGGGGGGGGGGCTAGTGGGAGGAGGGGTAATGGTGATGTGTTTAGGATGAAGTGGATTTAAATTTCCCTCCTTTTACTAATATGGCTATCCTTTAGAAGCCCTCCCTCTGTAATTTTGCTAGAGGCCTAAAAATGTTAGCATCAGCTAAAAGAATCAACCTTCTGTTAACCAGAAGGTTATAAAAAACGTCAGCCTTTTAATCATTGTTTAAATAGAGAGAAATCATTTTGACTGTCTCCTTCACTTGTTTTCTTTCATTTCCCCCCGTCTTGACTTTTAACAAAAATTCTACCCCTTTCCTTATCTTGGTTCCTTAACCAAGAAACCCCTCGCTAGCTTCCAATCCCCACCCCATTAAGTCCTCATGACAATCAGTTTCTCCAGCTCTATTCATGTGCCCCTTTCCCACATTTATTTTGGAATTACCATCTGGAATGGGAGGTTTTAATTTTACTCAGGAAGTGTTAACCTCCTGGAGGCACCAGGGTATATGAAGTCCATGGGGTGACAGTGGAAAATGTTACATACCTGTTCTGTGGTCCTGAGCATGATATTTATCTCAGACATTTCTAGAAGGAAAGAGAAGTGTTTGAAAATATTATATAGTTTAAGCCAAAACTTGTGTTTGGGCACACGCGTGCATGTGTGTGTGAAGAAAAAAATTAGAGTGTGATAGGAAAGTTGGTTAGAAAGCATTTCTTTGTGATGTAAATCTTAAATTGTCTCACAGAATAAATAACAGACACTGGCTGGTTAAAAAAGAAAGGAGTAGGAGGGCCTTCTAGGTGGAGGGTATGCATGAGCAAAGACAGAAGTGAGAAACATGTCCTATATGCATAGTGAGTTATTTTAATCATCCAATAAATATTACTTAAAACACGGTTCATGCTAGAAATTATGGTAGGTGCTGCAGACACAGTGGGCAATAAGATCAAGTTCTTATCCTAGAATGGGCAGAGAATGAAGGCTACCTTAGAAAGATGGTTCTAGAATACCTCTCTGAAGAAATAATTTTTGAGTTGGAAGTTGAAAGATGAGAAATCATCCACCATGGGAAAAGCCAGGGGAAGCTCATTTCAAGCAGTTGAAGCAGGAAGTGCAGGGGCCCCAGGGCTCAGAAGAGGGCAGAGGGGCTGCTGTGTAGTGATAGAAAAGGGGGTGGTGTGATACTACGTTGGAAAGTCAGTGAGATCCAGATCATAGGTCTGCCTATGGGACATGGCAGGGGATTTAGATTCTATTCTGAGCAGCGGGAAGCCATCATGCACTTAGAGTGTGACATGCTTGGATTTGGAGAGCGTAGAAAGGCAAGGGTGGAAGCAGGGTGATGAGAACGGAGGATCTTCACGGTCCAAGGGAAAGGCAGTGATGGCTGGAATACTGGTGTTGGCGTGGAGATGGAGAGAAGTGCACGGGCTCAAGGGCTATTTTGAAGGTAGAGTCGACATGGCTTGGTGAAAAACTGGCTGTTAGGGATGGGAAAAAGAACAAACGAGAAACACCTGTAGGGCTTTGGTCTGACACAGGAGTTCATCTTGCTGGGTCAGCTAACGTGCAAGTAAACAGCTCGAAACTGGACTAGGTGTGGAGGCATCGAGAAGGAGCTTCGTGTTTCTGCAAGGTGCCAGGAGTAACAGGGCGAGCAAGGCGGGCCCTGTCCCGCAAGTCTCTGAGGGCTGAGGGAGCGGCTTCCTGGAGGTTTTAATTAGGGGAAGGTTGTCTTAGCTGCACCTGGAGCGCTTTAGAATGGGGGCCGGGGGAGACCCTGGCCACAGACATCCAGCTGTATATAACCCATTCGTCGTGGCTGGAGCTGATAAGAGCCTAGACTAGGAGGTGAGGAAATAGCGAGGAAGGATCCAGCATGAGAGAATCACAGGCAGAGAGTTGGCAGGCTTTGGTGGGTAAATAGAACAGAAACTGAAGAAGAGGACTCTTGAGAGGCTTGTTAAGGGAATGTAAGAACATTTTGAATTTAACCGGACAGATTATATGCCTTAGGAAAAATAGACTGTTGGGAAAAGTAGCAGTCAGCATAGTCCAGTCACCAGGAGCTGTTGGCGAGGCTATTAGTATGCACGTATTTATTGATCAGTTAGCATACTGACATGGTTTATGGGTTTATCTTGGAAGAGAGAGGACTTGGGAGAAGGCTGTTCTCAGATTTCATGCAAGAGGCATTCAGTGTAGCAACAGTTGTTTATTCCCTACTGTATGCCAGGCACTAAGTCCTAGAGATACAAAATTGACAGCAACTGTGGGCTCTGGAGCCCCAGACTTGAAAACACATTCCAATGCAGTGAGCAGAGTTGTAAGTGTGGTGATGGAAGGTTGTAGAAGATATCCTGCTGGGGTGTGTGATTAACTCTGGGGAGAAGGCATATGGGAGGAGCCATGGCTGGGTTGGCGTTTGGGATAGGTTTTAAAGACTGAGTAGGTTTCAAAGACTGATAGGTTTTAAAGATTGAATAGGAACTTGCCCTAGATGGGCCAGAGCTCTCTAGGTAGAAGGAGCAGCATTTACAAAACAGGAGATCCATGAAGTTGCAGGGCTGTCTTAGTAATTACTATAGAAGTACTGAAACCGAATTACTAGTACAGCAGTTTGGTGTTGCTGGTGTGCGGAGACCATGGGACACTAGTGAAAGTCAGATCTGAGCCTGGAAAGGTAAGCAGAAGCCAGATTACAGGAACCTAAACTCGTGTATGCGACAATTCTAGGAGATCGTAGACTTTCATACAAGGAAAAATGGGATAACATTCAGAGTTGTCAGTCTAAAACAGAAAGTGTCATGCTGTGGTGGGAAAAGCTTTGGACTTGAGGTCAGGTAACATGAGTTTTCCTTTGTTCATTTGTTCATGCATTCATTCAACCAATAATTATTAAATGCCTATGATTTGCCTAGTACATTCGAGACTCTCAGGATACAGTGGAATAAAGATCAACTAGTGAACAAGAAAAGATAATGCAGACAGTAAAATGTGTCGTGAGGCAACTGAAACAGTACAGGTGACTGGGCTAGGGTGACTTGGGGCCAAGGTACTGCAGATGCTGGTTTAGGTCAGGTGGATGGCAAGGCCTCTCCAAGGAGTCATATTCAAGCTGTTGTACAATGTCAAGAAGCCAGAAAGGCAAAGGTCTTGGAGAAGAACTTTGCTTGCCAAGGAAGAGCAAAGGCTTGAGGACAGGAATGAGTTTGATGTGGTACATAGTACGGTCAGAGAGGTGAGCAGGGCTTCAAAATGTAGGGCTTGTGTGATCTGGCAAGGAGTTTGGGCTTCATTCTAAATGGGCTTTATTCTAAAAGGGGTTCCTGTGGGGGTGTAGTTTTGACGTTTTTAAAGTTTCTTCTACCTACTGTGTTGAGACTGGGTTTTAAAAGGCAAGATTGGCATCAGGGAAACGAGTGAAAAGGCGCTGTGGTGAGACATGGAAGGGACTTGGACTAGTGCAGCAGCAGTGGAGATGGTGACAGGTGGATGAATATGGCACATATCTTGGAGGGAGAGCTGACATTCTTCACACTCTTTTGTCAGTGAGGCTAGCACCTTCTTTGTTTTGCTAGATAATAGTGTTTGAATATTGGACTTATTTTCCTTCATTGTGTGTGTGTGCACGTGCATGCGCTATTTGCAATGTAATGGCACAATTTGAACTTTAATCTGTATTATTAGCATTTTATTTTCTTTACCAATTTCTTAAGTCTAGAACTTATTATTTAGAAAAAGTCAGTAGGCTTTTTCTGGAAAGGGCCAGCATGTAAATATTTTCAGCGTTTGGGCCAAGGACAACATGTAAATGAATGGATGTGGTTGTATTCCAATAAAACTTGGTTAGCAAACACAGCCAGTCAGCCCATGAGTCTATAGTTTACTCACTCTTAGTCTAGACAGCCCATAAAACAATATCAAGGCCTGATTTGCATTTACCGATTTCTTCAGTGTTGATATTCCCACTGTGGCCAATTTCAAGCTACCATCTTTTTACGGTGTGCGATTTGTGATTTCTTTTTGTTGAAGTATAGTTGGTTTACAACATTACATTAGATTCAGGGGTACAGCATAGTGATTCAATATTTTTATAGATTATACTCCATTTCAAGTTAGTACAAAATAATGGCTATTTCCCTGTGCTGTGTAATATATCCTTGTTGGTTATCTATTTTATACATAGTGGTTTGTATCTCTTAATATCCTATTCCTATCTTGCCCCTCCCCCTCCCTTCTCCCCACTGGTAACCACTAGTTTGTTTTCTATATCTGTGAGTCTGTTTCTGTTTTGTTATATATATTTGGGTTTTGTTTTGTTTTGTTTGCGGTACGCGGGCCTCTCACCGCCGCAGCCCCTCCTGCTGCGGAGCACAGGCTCCAGACGCGCAGGCCCAGCGGCCATGGCCCACGGTCCCAGCCGCTCTGCGGCACGTGGACCTGGGCACGAACCTGTGCCCCCCCGCATAGGCAGGTGGACTCCCAACCACTGTGCCACCAGGGAAGCCCTGTTTTATTTTTTGATTTCACATATAAGTGATAACATCCAGTATTTGTCTTTCTTTGTCTGACTTATTTCAGTAAGCATAATACTCCCTAGTTCCATACACATTGTTGCAAATGGCAGAATTTCTTTATTTATTATGGCTGAGTAATATTCCATTGTGTCTTCTTTAACTATTCATCTGTTGATGGACACTTGGGTTGCTTCCATATCTTGACTATTGTAAACAATGCTGCTATGAACATTGGGGTGCATGTATCTTTTCGAAGTAATGTTTTTGGTTTTTTTCGGATATATACCCAGGAGTGGAATTGCTGGATCAAATGATAGTTCTATTTTTAGTTTTTTGAGGAACCAGCATACTATTTTCCATAGTGGGTGCACCAATTTACATTCCCACCAACAGAGTACAACAGTTCCCTTCTCTCCACATCCTCACCAACATTTGTTATTTGTAGACTTTCTGATGATAGCCACTCTGACAGGTGTGAGGTAATATCTCATTGTGCTTTTGACTTGCATTTCTCTGATGATTAGTGATGTTGAGCATCCTTTCTTGTGCCTGTTAGCTATCTGTATGTATTCTTTGGAAAAATGTTTTTGAGTCTTCTTCCCAATTTTTAATTGGGTTGTTCGTTTTTTGATATTGAGTTATATAAACTATTTATATATTTTGGATATTAATCCCTTGTTAGTCATATTATTTGTAAATATTTTGTCCCATTTAGTAGGTTGTCTTTTGTTGATGGTTTCCTTTGCTGTGCAAAAGTTTTTAAGCTTAATTAGGTCCCATTTGTTTATTTTTGCTTTTATTTCTTTTGCCTTAGGAGACAGATCCAAAAAATATATATTACCATGATTTATGTGAAAGAGTGTTTTGCCTATGTTCTCCTCTAGGAGTTTTATGGTTTCAAGTCTTACATTTAAGTCTTTAATCCATTTTGAGTTTATTTTTGTATGTGGTATGAGGAAATGTTCTAATCTCATTCTTTTACATGTAGCTGTCAAGTTTTCCCAGCACCACTTATTAAAGAGACTGTCTTTTCTCCATTGCATATTCTTGCCTCCTTTGTCATAGATTAATTGACCCAAGGTGTGTGGGTTTATTTCTGGGCTCTCTATTCTGTTCCATTGCTCTGTGTGTCTGTTTTTGTGCCAGTACCAGTCTGTTTTGATTACTGTAGCTTTGTGTATAGTCTGAAGTCAGGGAGCATGATACCTCCAGCTTTGTTCTTTTTTCTCAAGATTGCTTTGGCAATTCGTGGTCTTTTGTGGTTCCATATAAATTTTAGGTTTTTTTGTTCTAGTTCTATGAAAAATGTCATGGGTATTTCATAGGGATTGCATTAAATCTGTAGACTGCTTTGGGTAGCGTGGACATTTTAACAATATTAATTCTTCCAATCCAAGGATGCAGAAGATCTTTCCATTTCTATGTATTTTCAGTTTCCTTCATCAGTCTTTCATAGTTTTCAGAGTATAAGTCTTTCACCTTCTTGGTTAAGTTTATTCTTAGGTATTTTATTCTTTTTCATGTGATTTTAAACAGATTTTTTTTTTGCTTTCTTTTTCTGTTAGTTCATTATTAGTGTATAGAAAAGCAACAGATTTCTGTATTTTAATCTTGTATCATACAACTTTGCTGAATTCATTTATTCTAATGGTTTTTTGGTGTATACCTAATCATATTTATTGAAAAGAACAAAATTAAGTAGATATATAGGTGTCATAACTCTAAAGGAAAACTTGAGGAATAAAATATTGGGATTTTTTTTTTTTCTGTTTTTGCGTGGTTGTTGCTTTAAGATATATTCTACTGCCCTCTTCTGGTTGTGATCATATTGCTTCCAAAATTGTCTTGATAAACCATTTCTCCTGATAATTCAAGATTTAATTATTAGTGTCATGTCTTTTATAGTTGGTATGACTGTGTTTGTCTAATAATTGTCATACATAAATACATTTCATTATATGCAACTGAATAATGTTTCCAACATACATGCCAAATAATTATTACTTCGGCTTTTAATAAACTCTCTAGAAATACATTAATTCCATCTTATACACTCCTTACTACTTAATGAAGAAAAATATTGCTCCAAAATACTTAAATATATTCTTATAAGACAGAAATTCCCGCTATTGCAAGGTAGATGAGTTGATAGTTTAGTTTTGTCAATAAGTTCAGTTTTCCCTCCATTTTACTCTTTAGCTAGAGGAGAAAAATGTAAAATCCCTTATGATTAAAAATATTGTGAAACACCTGCTTAAGACAAGACTGTTTCCATATCGCAGCATATATCTTATGGAAACAATGTTACTTGATGTTGTTCATGATAAATTTTGTTTAGTGAATAATATATACAGTTGCTTATATCTGCTCCCTTGTGAGCCTTTGTATACATTTGCTATGGAGGCAGTGATGATATTTTCCAAGCATGAAATCAGAATACCTGTTCTTGATTAAGGATTTCTGGAATATGAAAGATAGATTTTCTTTAGCAGTAATGTATCAGTACTTACCTGTGTTACTGAAAAGAACAGATTTATAGTAAATCAAGACTGGGCCAGGTAATCCTGGGCATATGATCACCATAACACTTAAAAAAAAACTGCCAAAAAAAGAAAAGAGGTTTGATTATTACTTGCATTGATTGCAATTAATTGATTGATAAGTTGGTTGATTGATAAGAGCTGAGTGTTCACATACAATTTTCTTATTCTGTTGCCGAATGGCAATAACGTTCCCTCGGCTTATGTCAGTATTTTTCACTCATCTCAATATTTTTCACTTCTAACACCTCAAGCACTTAACCAAACAAAACATGTCAAGCTCTAAGGAGTGTTATTTTAACAAAATTCCACAAAGAAATTCAGTTCATAATCAGTTGATCATTCATCCAACCATGGAGTGTTTATTTCTTTACTAGGGAGATAAGACAAGAAACAACTAAGAGGATTGGGAAAGGGAGTTTTGGATTAGAGAAGGGATGATCAAAATGGACATTTTAAATCACATCAAAGGACAAGAAAACTTTACACCCTTCAGGGTTCATTTAAAGGGGCTCTGTCTACTGTTAACAGTTGCCAACTTGCCTTACTGCTTGTGAGTCCACATGCAGCAGCTTCCCAGGTGAGATCGTTCTGTGCATTATAATGAGACTGCTATGAAATAGGTCCATTTGCCCTTTCCTAATCTACTTTTGTTTCAGGTAGAAGATCAGATCCCTTTACTGCCTATTTTCCCTATAAGACCAAAACAAAACAACAACTCAAACACAGAAAAGGATCCCTTTCCAGTTAGACCCACTGAACCCCAGAGGGCGAATAAAGATGCCTGAAGACGAAGCTCTTTCAACCTAATCCCACCTGTTTAGTATTTCTCAACTCTTTGGACTGTTCTCATTCTTAGCTCTGCTAGTTCTATCAATGTGTTTCAGTATTTTCACTGCTACTGTGGCCTCTGTTTCCCAAGCTCTACTTTCTGCCTCCAGTGAACCCCTTCCTCCCACCTCCCCCTATAATTTTCCTTCTCTATCCCTTTGAGTGATCAGGCTGTGCTCATCTCTGTATCCTCAGGGTTTAGCACAGGGCTTAGCACATAATTAGTGAGAGGTTATGAGACACTTCTTCCCTTAACAGAAAGTGGGATGCTCCCCCAAGATCTTCAACAACTGAAAGTAGAAAACAGTTTTAGTACTATAATTCGTCTGTTAGAATGTAGTTATGATAGGTATAATCCCTTATATATTGTTGTACTTACTTCCACTCTATATTTTTACAGTGATTTTTACCTCTTCAAAGCACTTGTACATCCTTTGTTCCACTGGATTTCAATCCCACATGCCTATGAAGAAATCAGGGCAGTTGCTATTATCCTGTCTTATAGTTGAGCAAATTGAGGCAGAGAGTAAATTACTTTCTTTGTCTCTGTCCATGAGCTGTGACTAGAATCCTCACCATAGTTCTGTATGAACTGGAGTATAAATATCTTTTCTGAACAAAATTACTCAGAAAGGATATTTATATTTCAGATCATATATATGTATCTACATATATAAAATATATATTTTAAAACAATACTATACATATTGAATAAACATATAAAATATATATTTAAAAATAGAATAAACAGATGTATATATAAGCATAGACTTGTATAAATGTTATACATACATATAAACATGGATAAATAAACATATACATGTAAATAAGTATGTATGTAGTTTCTTATAGACATGTAGCAGTCTAGAGGGATGTTCCTATTTGCCTTATGTGTTTTAAATAGACCCTAGTAGTCATGTGCGTATTATTCAGACTTGAAAAAGCTGTGGTTCTAAAGGTTGTTTGCTGGTTAGTGATGAGAGAAATCTTCCTTACACTTAATTTACTTTGGTAGATGCTTTTTGCAAACAGCAGTTGAACTTGGCACTGTATTACACGTCTCATTGAGTGGAGAAGAGGAAGATGAAAGGACATAATTAATTATAAGACCAGCCTTAAGACTCCTGTGCTTAAAGAGCTGTCCAACCCCAGGGAGTTGCTTCGTGCCTGAGGCTGGAGTGGGTTCCTTCACCTAATCACCACTGCTTGCCCTAATGAAGTTCTGCTGCTTTTCTTTAGCAGAGTGAGGAGCATTTCTGGTGCTCTAAATAAAGAATCAGGATGTGGCCTCTTATTTTAATGGGTGGAAGGAGAAGGAAGGGTGACAGGACATACACCTGTTTAGAAGACAGCTAATGAAATGATTTATCTGACAGAATTATCCCGCAATAATTTGTCCCCAAGGAGACTTATTAGGGAGTATGACTTGAACGTTCGTTACCATCGTCATCACAGAAGCTAGTGTGGTCTCTGGCCTCTATGCTTGTAATGGCTTCTGTGAAAATATATCAGCACCATGGAGCCAAATGCAGAAAACAGATGCCTTGCTGATTGGACGTAAGACTCCAAGGAAGGGTCAGCCACAGGCTAAACTGTGAGTTAGCTAACGTTTGTCTCTGACACCCTCCAACTTCTTTTATTAGTCTCCTTCTCTGCTTTCATGGTATCATTTTCTTCTTCTCTCGTGCTCTCTAATTGCCCAGAGCCCCTGCATGGGCCTGCCTGCTTTGGTAGTGCTCTGTACTCTGAACCTCATGATTTCTCACAGCCATCAAACCTCCTCTCATTTAGACTGTCAGGTTGAAATGTGACCTCAAAATATTTTCTACTCAGGTGTACTAAGGAACTAGTACACTAATATTTGAGGACTGTTTAATGTGGCTGGCCTTCCCTCCCTTCCTCCCTCCCTCCCTCCCTCCCTTCCTTCCTTCCTCCCTTCCTTCCATTTTGATAGAGGAAAAATATTCTAATGCAAAGCAAAAAGTATATAATGACAGGGAATCAATCAGAATAACGGTAGAAAAGTTACTTTATGTAGTTTAGGTTATACATCAATAACGGTGACCAAAAAATCTCAGTGGCTTAAGCCAGCAAAGGTTTGTTTCTCATTCCAAATTGGGCTGTCAGGGTTCTCTGATCCCTGTAGTCCTTCAGAGACCCAGGAACCCAGACTGGGAAACAGCCACCATTTCAAACATGGCCGGTTGCTGTGCTCACTGTACCAAAGAAAAGAAAGCTCTAGAGGGACTCCCATCGGCAATAAATGCTTTGACCTGGACATGACACATCCTGAGGGACCCTGGAAAGACAGGAGCATTGTTGACTGTCCTCATACTCATTTATCTTTTATCCTCAATAACCAGCACAGTAAATGTTTATTAAAGTGAAATGATTTCCAGGGATTCTGGTTTCTTTTGGGTTTGCCTTGGTCTGTCTAAAAGGAAATAAATAACAGAACCCATGAAGTAAAGCCTGAAGGCCTCCAGACTTAGTCTGGTGTCCCTGGGACACTAAAGATAAGAGGAATCCAAAGCCCTTTGAATCTACGTGAGAAGAATAGCATTCCAAGAGAGATCATTCACGGTTGGTCAATTTCATGAATATCACGTTTCTTCTGATGACTTAAGGAAATAGCTCTATACAGTTATTCCTTTTCTACTGCTTGGCACATGGTATTGTGCATTGAATATTTGTTGCCTGACTCATACGCAGACAGCCCATGGTCCTTTTTTGGCCTCTTTAAGTATCATGAGATACTTTTACAAAACAATCACTTTTTTGTATGTGCTGGTATAATGGAGTTTTATTAAATGTGTATTTCAGTCATGTAAATTTAGCCATATATATGTGTATTTGTCTGTGTGTGTGTGTGTGTGTGTGTGTGTGTGTGTGTGTGTGTACACACACAGGAAAAAGAGAGAGAGAACGAAAAAAAAAATACTGAGTTATACAGTCCAGGTAGTTCTGCCTGCCATTCCATTTACTGAGATTATGCCTCCAAGCAGGAGTGAGATGAAAAACTCCAGTCTACTCTGGTCTCAGTTAAATATGACTCTCAGTGAGAACAACTCAGCCCATTGCATGTACTTCTGATATTCAAATATATGGCCAAGCAGTTTTTCATACAACTTGGCTCCTAAATGTACGCCAGCTGCTTCATTGGCACTCACCCATAGAGCCAATGATCTGTTCCTGTGCCGGAGGAAACGATGGCTGTATTGGGGCTCACTGTGAGGTGGCATGTTTGCCTCCAGCATGGTGTGATTTCGACTGTGTGGGTTTTGCCTAAAACCAACTTTAGGATCTTACATCACCTGTAGAATGAGACTCGACAGCATTCTCGTTCCTTAGAAAACTAGAATCATTAGTGAAGACTCCCTGATTTTCTGTAGTCTATTTTATTTTGATCAAAATTATTTTGCTTTATCTGCTGTTTCCATGTGTGGGTCTCGAGTTACATTGAAGCCTGTACACTATTCCAAAGATTAAATATGCCCATGGGCGTATATATGTTACTTTTGTATGTCCCAAAGCAGATTAACATTGTTTTTCCATCCTCTCCAGAGTGCCTACCGCATGTTTACAAACAACACGTGTTTGAAGCACATGATCACCAAAGTCCGGCGGGACACCCACCACTTTGAACGCTACCAGCATAACCGGGACCTTGTGGGATTCCTCAACATGTTTGCAAACAAACAACTGGAGCTGCCGAGGGGCTGGGAAATGAAACATGATCATCAGGGCAAGGTAACTTGCGGGAGTTGCCATGGGGAAGCCTCCGTGTGACTGTGGGCTGCTTGTGGCTTTGGCACTGGGCCCTACCCTTCAAGTGAGGGCTAAAAGCCCTGCGTGACCTGGTTCAAGGGAAACCTGGACAAGCAGGTTGTTTGATACCATATACCATATACTACTTCTTCTGAAGTAGTATATGCAGTGGATGGCTGTGAGGGCACTTGTTGGGCAAAACACTCACTTCCCCTGGATTTTCTTTGAATTGTAATCTCTCACCATTTTCTACTGATTAGAGAAGAGGTTTCTTAGGCAACAACACTTCCTCCTTCTAGCTATACAGCTTGTGCTGTGGGTAGTTGAATACAAGTTGCGGCATTGTTTGGAGAAAGTGGCTAGGAGGTTGCTAAGCAACAGCACAAGGTGTGTCTGTGACACCGTCAGGGTTTGGGCCTCAGTCTTGTTGATTCAGAACCCTGGTTTTGTTAGCACATTAAAACAAGATTCACAGATTGATGAATTTATGATGAGAAATATGTAACTCTCACACAGGCCGGGTAACCACATCCGTACTTCCGTCTTCGACGGATGAACCAGAAAGCTGGCTTGTAATCAGGAGGTTGTTATATAAGTAAGAAATCAGAATGAGAAAGTTAGTAATTCTTATAAGGTGTTTCTCAGCTAAGATTTTATTTATTAACTCTCGTTCAGCACCTACTATGAGCCATGAACTGTTTAAGCCCTTTCTATGTTTAAGCTCTTCTCAACAGCTCTGTAAGGCAGTACTGTTATTATTATTGCTATTTACATATAAAGGATCCCAGGTCCAGAATGGTTCAGTGACTTGCCCAGTGTCATAGAGGTGAGCAGTGTCTGAGCTGGGCTGTAATCCAGGCAGTCTGTTTCCAGGGTCCATGCTCTTAACCACCACAGCATGCTCTCCAAGTATTGAGTAACCAACCTCAATTTCCCTATCTATAAAAAGGCTTGAAATATGTGACTTGTAGGGTGGGGAGGATTAAATTGACAAGATATTTACAATAACTATGCTTGACTTTTTCATTCAACAAATATTTATTGAGTACCTGTGCAAAACAGCTAAGCCAGCTACTCCATGGAACTGCCATTCTGATGGAAAGAGATGAGCAATGGACAGATAGGTAAATACATAGCATGCCAAGAGCTGATTAAAGCTATGATTTAAAAGAAAGCAGGAGATGGGGTCTAGAGAAAGGCAGGAGTGGAGGGTTATTTTATAGAGGGTGGCTGGGGAAGGCCTCACAGATAAGGCACTACATGCACACAGACTTGAACGAAGTGAGAAGTAAACCATATCAGGGAAGAGCATTCAAGGTGAATGGAATGTGGAAAGTACTCAATAAATGCCGTTCTCCCCCAAAGTACCCTCTGGCAATAATACCACAGTAGTATCTTACTCATCCTGAACTCAGCTTCCAGCAATCTTATCTAAGAACTTATAAGCAGTCAAATTAGATATTACAAAGTACATGTATGTATTTTGCATGGGAGGAGCCCTCAGACTTTCATTGAAACTATTGACTTGATTTCTGTAAATTATTTTTAGTAAACCTCTAATTCCCAGCCTAGAGGAGATTAGAAGTGGCAAGCATGAAGTAGAATAGATGAAAGAGAATGGATTTGTGATTAGGTCCCTGGACCACAGATAGAATGGCGTTGTATCAGAGTCAGGTGGGCATGGCAGGGAAGTCTTTCCAGGACACTAGGAGCTGCACGCAGGGACCCTTGGCACTTCCTGTGCTCTCTCCTTCCAGAGGAGGATGTCACTTTGCTGGTGCTGATTCTGGGTCAACAGCCTGAGAGCCCAGTGTTTGTAAACATTCTAACTAAATGGAAGGGCACAGGTGGTCCAAGAAAGGACTTTGGAAAATATTGATGGTATTGTACCTGCATATAAAAGAGCATTAGCAGACGAAGAATTCAGCTCTGTTCTCAACTCTGACAGTATTTTTCCTGGTGTCATGAGGAGCTATACTCATTAGAGAACCATAGCTCCAGGGAAACCCAAGTTGAGATAATGCTGCATGTATTTCTGCTCTTTATAGGGACTTAACTTGAGATAATGCTGCATGTATTTCTGCTCTTTATAGCGACTTAACTTGCTAAGTCATTTTGTATCCTTAGCTAAAGGGAATCGGGAACTTATCATGCAGACATGGAAGGGGAGGTTCCTTTCTTGCCAGTCACAACTTGTCAGACATGCTTCAGAAGAGAGCGTCTTATAAATAACACCTGAACCTCGAGAAAAGTTTAAGTTAAACTTAGGATGCTATTTGAGTTACAATGTATTCTTAAGAACAAATTCTGTCTCATAGCTTTTATAAAGTTTCGATAGTTAAACAGAGGTAAACATTATCTCGGCTGTGTGGGTAACATAACCATCCATCTTATTCCCTGGGGGTTTGGATTCATTTGGGGTTTCAGCCTGAAGTTGTGAGCATTGTAAAGAGCCCTGGATGTGGGCTGGTAGATAGCTGACCTCACAGTCTGTTGGTGGCTTTGCATTTGCATACTGTGTGGCATGAAAGATGTGGAAAGACCCCTGGCCTTGTGGACAAAATGGATTATCAGACAGGCCTGAAAGATTATCACTTTAGCCTGATTCTTCTGCTTTGTGCATTTGGACTTTAATAAGATTTTTAGCTAAGCTGGGTACCTTAATGAAAGCAGGTGTATCTCCCTGTGCTTCTCCCCTATCCTTCCTGTATAAACGATTGGCCTCCAATGAACTAAAATAGCTTAAAAGAACATTTGGGAAAGGCTCTTGCCATGTCTGTATTTGGCTATGCTGCTTTTGATTGTACTTTAAAAGTCATGGCTCCCATCCTCCAGGCAGTTAATAGGTTTTCTTCCAGCCAGAAATTTTAGCTCCCCTTTTTAATGAATAGCTTTACCTCCAGAACATTTAAAGGGAGTAAACTTTTTGCCCCATTTAATATAACATCGAAAGCTATTAAATACTACGAGGTTTTTTTTTCCCCCTCAGTGATGATTGATTTCTAGAATTGACATGGAATAGGATGGCCAAATCCTCACCTGCATGAAAAGAAATGGTTCTTAAGAGGAACGTTGTCAAACTTAGCTGCTCAGGCTTATGAAATTTGGCCCCGTGTTGTCTTCTCAAGTGCAACATCTTCCTTTTGTGTTTTCATTTGTTTTGCCATTCAACACACTTCTGAATGCCTACTATGTACATGCCACTGTGATAACAATGATACAAGCTAACAGTGTAGCATTATGTAGTGTGTAGCATTGGCTGTGTGCTACCCATGTTATAAGCACTTAGATTAATTCCTTCCCTACTCACAGCAGCCTTGTACATAACTGCTACTTTTATCCATATTTTCTAGAAGAGGAAACTGAAGCATAGCATGGCAAATTTACCAAGGTCCTACAATTAGTACGTGATAGAATTGGATTTGACTCAAGACATCCAGCTCCAGGGTCTGTGCTTTTACCCTGCCTCTCACCAGTGAGGAGGGTGAATGCATATCTTCTAGCAATTACAGTGAAGGTGCTCTGGGAGCCTGTGGTAGGGTCTCCTACCATAGTTGAGGGGGTGGGGGCTTTTAGACACATCACTGAAGGGCAGCATATTGGGTGGGTTGCTCTTGGCTCTCCAGGCATAAGCGACTCCCCATAGAGTCTCCCTTGCACTGTTTTATGACAGCTGTCCCCATCTGTCTCATGGTATAGTTGTTAACTTATTTTATCTTCTAAAGCAGATGATCCCCTTCTTGAGAGTTCTTCTGTTTATTGTTTAATTACCCCCTTCAACCCCAGTGCCATTCATATAGAAGATTCTCAAGACAAGTTTGATGAATGAATGAAACTTGTCACCTGTAGATTCCTGGTTATTCAGTGATGTCTGCTTTGGACAAATGAAGAAGCTTCCAGGCTCTCTCCTCAGTGCCACTCCCTCCTCCTGTGCTCTCACCAGAAGTAGCTCCTAAGATTCGCCTGATTTGACCTCTCTTAATGCATATGTTGTCTTGGATTTTTCATATTACATGTTTGAGCAAGGTAGTGATTATGCTTGTACCACACTTTAGCTGTCTTCAGTTTTGGAAGAGACTTTTTTTTTTCCAATTACTTAAGGCCAAAGGTTTAAATTGGGTGAGATTTCACAAGAGTCTATACTGATATGCTTTTTTTTTTTTTTTGAGAGTTCTAGAGTGAAAAATGTCCTTGACTTACATAAAAGAAGTAAAGTATTTTTTTTAATTGACTTAGTTGAAGAGTAAGAACAGAATATCAGGCCTTACTAGGTAAGATGAGGATGATGATGATAATGACAGTGACAATGGTGTTAATGATGATACCTGCATTTATTAAGCTTATACCATGTGCCAGGCACTGTACTAGGTACTTTTTCATGAATTATCTTATTTAGACCTCATGGAAGTTTATGAGGTGGGTATTATTATTATTATTATCTACATTTTATTGAAATTTAGAGATGTTAACTAATGTGTGTATTAGCAAGTAAGTGAGGAATTCAGGATTCTAACTCTAGGAGTATGACTCTTAACTGCTACACTCTATTGGGAGAGATTGTCTTTGGAAGTGAGAGATATTTTATCATTCCAAGGAAGAAGAGTTCCAATCCAGGTACTGGGGTTACTGGTATACTTCAAGGCTGAGTCATACATACGTACATACATATAGGTTTGATTAGATCATAGGTAGTTTACTAGAGGACACCTCACCAGAAACACATGCATGACTTCATGCTCAAATACCATAGAGTCCTTATGCTAGGGACGCATAGAATAATGGAAAGGAATGAAATTCACATATATTGATGACTAATTAGATGCCAGGTTCTATGATAGGATAATATATTAGCTCATTTAACTTTCACAATAATCCTATGGAATAGGTTTTGCTATAGATGAGGAAACCAATGCTCAAAGAGGTTAAGTGTGCAAGTAAACTCTTGTATACAGATCCATGTCTTTCTGTATCCAAATCCTGTAATAATTTTCCTGTGCAAGGTTAGTCTAGACCTCACTGGCCACTAGCCATCTAACTGACTTGGGATACATCATTTAAATTTCCTAGGTCTGACTTTCTTTATCTCTACAAATGAATAGAATAGGTTGATCATTGTTTGATGTGCTTATTGGTCATTTGTATATCTTCTTTGGAAAAATGTTTATACAAAGAGTTGCCACATGATCCAGCAATTCCACAGTTAGGTATATACCCAAGAGAAATGAAAATGTGCTTCCAAACAAAAACTTGTACACAACTATTCAAGTAGCGTTGTTCAAAATAGCCAGAGGGTAGAAACAACCCAAATGTCCGTCAACTGATAAATGAATAAATGAATGTGGTAGATCCATACAGTGGAATACTGTATAACAATACAAAGGAATGAAATACTGATACAGTATGGTAAACCTTGAAAATATTTGCTAAGTAAAAGAAACTGGTCACAAAATATCACATACTGTTCCATTTATATGAAATGTCCAGAATATGCAAATCTATAGAGATAGAAAGTAGATTCATGGTTTCCTTGGGTTGGAGATGGGATGGGGAGTGAATGCTAATAGGTATGTGGTTTCATTTGGAGAAGAGAATGTTCTAAAATTATATTATGGATAGTTGCACAATCCTGTATATATACTAAAAACAGTGGATTATATACTTTAAATGGGGGAACTGTATAGTGTCTGAGTTATATCTCAGTAAAGCTGTTTAAAAAATTAATAGGTTAAATTAGAGGAAGACTGAGTTTCCTTTTTTACTTCCTAGTTTTTATAGATCTTTGATTCTTCAGTCTTAAAGATTAGATGATACAGTTCCAAACTGGGTTTGACATCAAATATGTAATGCTTTTCTTTCTACTTTTAATTACATTTGGAAAGGTATCTTGTTCAGAATTCCACACTACATTTTAATCAGTATTTTGTTCCATTACTTGATTTCCTTAATCATTTTGATTTTGGGAATTAACCCACATTTTATTTTATGCAGGATAGTCCTCATGAGACTGTGATCAATATCTACGTGTACATATTTGTTGTACCTAAGGTCTAGGATTTTCAACTAACATACAGGACACATTTTGACTTGCCTTATTTGAAACAAAACATATAAGCAAAGAAAGTAGGCCAGTAGAGAAAGAAAATCTCTTCTTCTTATTGCATAATTCTTAAATAAATTCTTAAATTCTCTCAGGACTGTGAAAATCAAGGATATTTTGGGATCTGAGTTACATTGCTGATACAAACTTTTTATATTTATGCAAGAAATATGTATCGGGGCTTCCCTGGTGGCGCAGTGGTTGAGAGTCCGCCTGCCGATGCAGGGGACACGGGTTCATGCCCCAGTCTGGGAGGATCCCACATGCCGCGGAGCGGCTGGGCCTGTGAGCCATGGCCGCTGAGCCTGCGCGTCCAGAGCCTGTGCTCCACAACGAGAGAGGCCGCAACAGTGAGAGGCCCGCGTACCGCAAAAAAAAAAAAAAAAAAATATGTATCAGTAGTATTAAAATGTGACTTGGTTAAAATGCTTCTGGTTCTTGGCTAGGTTTGATCATTAGTATGTGTTCATGGGGATAATATATCTGGTAGACGAATATGAGTTTTAATAAGGAAAACCAAATGTTACTTAACCTAGGAGTGTTTTTTCTTTCTTCATTTTTAAAAATTCTTTCCTCCTTTGCTCCTTTCTTTCCTCCCTCCCTCCCTCCCTCCCTCCTACCCTCCCTCCCCTCCCTCCCCCTCCCCTCCCTCCCTCCCCCTCCCTCCCTCCCTCCCCCTCCTCCCTCCCCCCTCCTCCCTCCCCCCTCCTCCCTCCCCCCTCCTCCCTCCCTCCCTCCCCCTCCTCCTTCCCTCCCTCCCTCCCTTCCCCCTCCTCCCTCCCTCCCTCCCTTCCCCCTCCTCCCTCCCTCCCTCCCTTCCCCCTCCTCCCTCCCTCCCTCCCTTCCCTCCCTTCCCTCCCTCCCCCATCTCCCTCCCCATCCCCCTCCCTCCCCGTCCCCCCTCCCTCCCTCCCTTCCTTCCTTCCCTCCCTCCCTTCCCTCCCTTCTTCCCTCCCTCCCTCCCTCCCTTCCTCCTTTCCCTTTTTTTTTTTTTTTGCGGTACCCGGGCCTCTCACTGCCGTGGCCTCTCCTGTTGCAGAGCACAGGCTCCGGACACGCAGGCTCAGCAGCCATGGCTCACGGGCCCAGCCGCTCTGCAGCACGTGGGATCTTCCCGGACCGGGCCATGAACCCGTGTCCCCTGCATCGGCAGGCAGACTCTCAACCACTGCACCACCAGGGAAGCCCCCTTCTCATTTTTAATTTGGAGGATTTGAGGAAATTATGCTGCTGTGGATCAGGATTCCTGGATCTATCGCTGTCTTTCTGATCTAACTTCTACAAACCTCAGTTTTCTCTAAAGTGAGGGCTAGTAACCTGTCCTGTCTAGCTCCTGGAGCTGTGGTTGGCATCCACTTAGATAATCACAGGATTACAAATGGAAGAAAAACAATTAGGATTATAATTAAACAACTTCTTCAGTAATTGACTTATTATCTATAGTGTAGAAGATAAAAGCAGTACAATTACAAGCCTCTAGAGGTTTATGACTTAGTTTGGGGAAAGCAAAATATGGATTATTCAAACACCTACAAAATAAAATGGACCATACAGCACACTGAGCCAGGAATGCTACTCACTTGGTTATTCCTACCCAGCTCTCCAAAATCTTGATTTGAATGGTTAGGTAGAAGCAAGAATCTACAGTAAGTAGAACAACAACTAAAGAGTTTCATCAGTTTAGACTTTTATAAAAATGATAAAGATTTGTTATTGATGGTTTAATCCTTACTCTAATGGGAAATACACAATGACATAAAAGATACACTGAAGAATTAGTGTCAGTGTCCCATTCCTCCTCTTAACAAACAGCTGATCTCCCTTAACTGAGGTGGTCCAACAGAATAATTTTGTCACAACAGGGTTCCTGTTGTTGTTCTTGTTCTTTTTGTCCATGTTGTTCTTGATCACTGCACAGTAGTCTGCCCTCGAGTGTTTGCTTCTGCCTGAAACCTGTATAACAACCCAGAGCATTTTCTGTTTCTCTGCTATGAGTGTTCTGTTTATTGTGGTCTCTCTGGTAGATTTGTTCTCTTGCTAGATTAGTGGTCTTCTGCTCTGGTGGTTGCAATCTCCATAAGCTATGGTCATGAAGGTAGTGTTTTAAAAACATCCTTAGCCAGATAAGTAACTTTCTTTTTAGAACTGGGACTGAAATCAGATCCACACATTTGCACAGAATCATGCACTTCCTGTGTAAAGCCACTAAGCACCCCTTGCCCAGACCATTTTGCCCCTAATTCCTCTTATTTGGATTATAAAAGCACAGAACGTGCATCATGCACTAGTATAGGTACAGAAAGACTTATTTCTGGCATGGGATACCTGGAGAGTTTTCATAGTAAAGATTGGATTTGAACTGAACCCTGAATGATGACTAGGATTTTTTTTTTTTTTTAAGCGGTATGCGGGCCTCTCACTGCTGTGGCCTCTCCCGTTGCAGAGCACAGGCTCCAGACGCGCAGGCTCAGCGGCCATGGCTCACGGGCCTAGCCACTCCACGGCATGTGGGATACTCCCGGGCCGGAGCATGAACCCGTGCCCCCCGCATCGGCAGGCGGACTCTCAACCACTGTGCCACCAGGGAAGCCCAATGAGTAGGATTTTGATAGAATTAGATTGTGGAGAAGAGAAAATTTGGAATGGGAAAGGAAGGAAAACACCCAAAGTAAAGACGTGGAAAAAGGAACACACTGGGGGGGTATGTTTGGTTCCTTTGAAGAAGTAGTGGGTTTCCTTTGCTGTGCAAAAGCTACTAAGTTTCATTAGGTCCCATTTGTTTATTTTTGTTTTTATTTCCATTTCTCTAGGAGGTGGGTCAAAAAGGATCTTGCTGTGATTTATGTTATAGAGTGTTCTGCCTATGTTTTCCTCTAAGAGTTTTATAGTGTCTGGCCTTACATTTAGGTCTTTAATCCATTTTGAGTTTATTTTTGTGTATGGTTAAACTTAAAAGCCTTTGCATAGCAAAGGAAACCATAAACAAAATGAAAAGACAACCCTCAGAATGGGAGAAAATATTTGCAAACGAAGCAACTGACAAAGGATTAATCTCCAAAATTTACAAGCAGCTCATGCAGCTCAATATCAAAAAAACAAACAACCCAATCCAAAAATGGGCAGAAAACCTAAATAGACATTTCTCCAAAGAATATATACAGATTGCCAACAAACATATGAAAGGATGCTCAACATTACTAATCATTAGAGAAATGCAAGTCAAAACTACAGTGAGGTATCACCTCACAGCAGTCAGAATGGCCATCATCAAAAAATCTACAAACAATAAATCCTGGAGAGGGTATGTAGAAAATGGAACCCTCTTGCACTGTTGGTGGGAATGTAAATTGATACAGCCACTATGGAGAACAGTATGGAGGTTCCTTAAAAAACTAAAAATAGAACTACCATACGACCCAGCAATCCCACTACTGGGCACGTACCCTGAGAAAACCATAATTCAAAAAGAGTCATGTACCACAGTATTCATTGCAGCTCTGTTTACAATAGCCAGGACATGGAAGCAACCTAAGTGTCCATCAACAGATGAATGGATAAAGAAGATATGGCTCATATATACAATGGAATATTACTCAGCCATAAAAAGAAACGACATTGAGTTATTTGTAGTGAGATGGATGGACCTAGAGACTGTCATACAGAGTGAAGTAAGTCAGAAAGAGAAAAACAAATACCGTATGCTAACACATATACATGGAATCAAAAAAAAAATGGTTCTGAAGAACCTAGGGGCAGGACAGGTATAAAGATGCAGATGTAGAGAATGGACTTGAGGACACAGGGAGGGGGAAGGGGGAAGGGTAAGCTGGGACAAAGTGAGAGAGTGGCGTGGATATATATACACTACCAAATGTAAAATAGATAGCTAGTGGGAAGCAGCCACATAGCACAGGGAGATCAGCTCAGTGCTTTGTGACCACCTAGAGGGGTGGGATAGGGAGGGTGGGAGGGAGGGAGACGGAAGAGGGAAGAGATATGGGAACATATGTATATGTATAACTGATTCACTTTGTTATACAGCAGAAACTAACACACCATTGTAAAGCAATTATACTCCAATAAAGATGTATAAAAAAACAAAACAAAGAAAAAAGGACTTCCCTCGTGGTGCAGTGGTTAAGAATCCACCTGCCAATGCAGGGGACATGGGTTCAAGCCCTGGTCTGGGAAGATCCCACATGCTGTGGAGCAACTAAGCCTGTGTGCCACAACTACTGAGCCTATACTCTAGAGCCGATGAGCCACAACTACTGAGCCCACGTGCCACAACTGCTGAAGCCCGCATGCGTAAAGCCTCTGCTCCACAACAAGAGAAGCCACTGCAATGAGAAGCCTGTGCACCGCAACTAAGAGTAGCACCAGCTTGCCACAACTAGAGAAAGCCCGCGCATAACAATGAAGACCCAATGCAGCCAAAAAGAAAGAAATAAATAAAATTAAGAGAGAAAAAAAGGAAGTAATGGGAACATTTTGAGAGACCCTGTATTACGTATACACACACACACACACACACACACACACACACACACACACACACACACACACACACACACACACACACACACACACACACACACACACACACACACACACACACACGAGAGCTGATGGTGTAAGATCCAATCCAAAACCCAGCAGCTTGAGACCCAAGAAAACGCCAATGTCCCAACTCAGTCAGGCCAAGGCAATTCCCTCTTACTCAGCCTTTTGACCTTCAATTGATTGGATGCGGTCCACCCACATTAGGGAGGGTGATCTGCTTAACTCAGTCTACTGATTGAAAGGTGAATCTCATCCAGGAACACACTCACAGACACATTGGAATAATGTTTGGCCAAATGTCTGGGCACCCAGTGGCCCAGTTAAGTTGACACATAAAATTAACAATCACAGACCGATATCAATGGAGTAAAATCAGTGGAAGCATCACTACAGAGGGTTAAGGATAACAGAGAGAATGATACAAAATGACATGGACAATGACATGGACAATTAGAAAAATATTACAAAGCTTGATATTTCTTATTAATAAGTTTATATAATGGACTTACCATTTGGTTTAATTTTTAAGAAAAGTGTTTATTTTTGACTCCCCTTTCAGATGTTGAATATGGAATAACTTTTTTCCTGCCTCTTTGTTTTGTTAACAGTATTAACACGGGGTGCTTTCCCCAGTTCATTCTACTTGAGCCTATACTGAAACTTTGAGCTTTAAAAGTGATATAAACGTCATGGGCTCTTTAAATGAAAATGTAAAACGGTAACCATCTCCTTATTTAAAGTGAAATGTCTTTTCCCATAGTTTCCTGTGTTTTTCCCTACAAAAAACACTTGCTATAATATCACCCAGCTAAATTGACATCCATCTCTAAAGCCAAGCTTTGTAACTCTAGGGGTTTGTAACTTTGGATGTCACGTTGGGGATTTGAGTATCCGTATGGTCCAAATAGTCAACTCGATGACCATGGCAAGTAGGAATTATGGTTATGAGGATAGATTTTTTAGAAGAGAACAAATATTTGTACAGTGAAAGTTACCACAGTCAGAGCCTACTTGAGGATTCTCATTTTACCAGATGCTAATAGCTTATGTGGCTGTAGAAGTTGCCCCAGTGATGACATGGACTTTGGTTTCAGTCCCACGTGAAGCTGATGGCCACAGTTTACTGGGTCAGGTTCATCTTAATGAGTAAAATGCAACTTAATATTTGGAGGTTTCAAGTGAATCCCAAAAGTCTCTTAGCAGAATAAGTTCTACACTTTGAAAAATATATTTTTCATTCATTAGAGCACTATATTAGTTATTTTTGTGGCATGTCTCTTTAATTGCTTTGAAACAACTAATACCTCTTTGTGGTGGTTATCTGGTTTAATCACCTCCAGTTACACAGCAGTCCAGGTAGAGATGAAATTAAACTCTAAATTTACAAATAACACATAGTTTTTAGAGTATCTCTTGCTTATTTTTCAGGGGGTACAATCTTGTTAGACCAAAAAGTAACCCACACATAGAGGCAGAGGTGAAGAATCCTTCTAGGGCAGTATACCTTTCAGAATGAGAGAATAAAGTAGAGGTTGGTTTTGTGAATGTATTTTTGAGTAAAATGCTAAACTCATGGAATATTGAAGGAATTGCCCAAGTATGAAGATGGGCTTTGCCTTTTATCTTTAAACAGTTGTCCTCTGACCAGCACTGACTCTTTTAAAAAAATGTAGAGTACTATTTTAAAATTTCATGGCAATGCCCTTCTATTCTACCTGAAATGTGCTGATTTGGATAACTCCATCCTTGGTCTTCTGCAGTGACATGCTGATAAATGCTTAGCAACCAGCTCCTCAGGGGCGGTGGGGAGGAGGGCTGATCTGTAGCATTTGCCATTTTCCATGGTGTAAATTCTCCCACCATAGCCAGTTTCAGGCTGCCAGCATCATCATCAACCAGCTTGAGAATTCCTTGAGATTTCACCATCAGCTCCTGTAAGCTGGACCATGCCATCCCCAGCATGGCACTGGCTCCCCTATATTATACTTCTAACACCTAAATACCACTACTCCCAATACATAAAATACCACTACTCCCAATACATAAAATACCACCATAAAATACCATAAAATACCACTCCCAATACATAAAATACCAATACATAAAATACCTCCCAATACATAAAATACCTCCCTTTGCTAACATTTTACATCTGAAGTTTTGGGGATGTTTTACTTATCCATGGTGCCATGTGTCCCTGTTTTCTCTCCTAGCAACTTTAGATCTCTGATCACAGCAGTTTAACAAAATAACCTTCTTTAACTTTTTTGTTATTGGTAGATGTCATGAGATATTTGGGACCACTCACTCCTTCAGAGGCACCAAATGTTAGAAAATGTTAGCATGACTATTTTTTTAGTTACAGTAAACTCTACTATTCAGTGCTTTTCATCTCCAGTATTGGTAATGGAGTTCTGTCTGGGATATAGTGTAGAGAAAATGATAGCATGTTTATTCCTTATAATTGGGGAAATACTAGAGAGGGGACCAGGAGCTGAGATTTATATTATGGAAGGGAGAGAATGCATGAGTAAATTACAATCTTTATAAAAATTAAAGTAGATTACAATGAACTTTTTGAGCATTTTAAGACTTTATAGAGTTGAGAAACTAGAAGTTAGAACAGATTCAATATGCAGTGCTGCTATCTTTTAAATTATTGTTGTTTCTTTGTTTCCATAGCTCTTTAGAGAAAGAAAGATCTGATGATGTCTTTCTGGAGCATAGTTACAAGTGCTTTTGGTTTTATTTTGTTTACACGGTCTTTTAATACGGATTCCTGGTTTGGCAAAATGTAAGTGGAAACAATTTCAAACTTCTGTAACTTAGATTTGTTGAGCCTGAGGTTGGTATTTCTTCACAAATACTGATGCTTTTTCTTTTCTTAAAATAACAGAAGCTTAAAAAAAAGAATTGTGTAAAGAGAGAAGTGTATTTTGTTTGGCCTCACTAATATGGGCTCCATCCAGCCCATATTTTCTGACTCTGATCATGCCCTGAAGCAGCGAAAGGGTAGACGTTTTTAAAATGAGATTTGAATTTGGGTATTTGCATTCCTTTCAGTTTTTGATTATGTTGTTAGCCCTAGTTGGTCCAGCACTGGGAAGCTTGAGTGAATTTCCTTAATGAAACTTAACAGTAGGGAATCTGTGTTGTTCAAAATTTGCTTTGCTAGTGGCTAATCTGGAAAAGACTCCTTTTTTGATACAATTGCTTTTTTTGATGTGGTCTGCCTTCTCAACATACTGTTTATTCAGACAGTATTTATTGATATATGGTAGACAATTTCATAAATAAAGGCAGGCTATTCAAGAATGGTGACATAAAAAAGTAAAATGGTGACCCAAATTAAATTTTTTTTAAAAAGGAATAGGTCAACTTCATTACTGGCTTGAACTAGTTAGGACATCCTATGGGAAAGTGATCCACTTTTGTGACATAATCGATTTGTGCATCACAAATAGAAATGTCAAGCCTAAAATTTGCACTGTATTTTTTCTATGCTTTGATCTTTGTTTTAAAGTAGAATACATCTTCCACAACTCAGTTGTGACCTCAGTCATCTCCTTTACGTGGATATAGCAAAGCACCAAGGAAGCCTGTCCAGGGTCACACAGGGAGCGGAGCAGAGCCAAAGCACATGCCAAGGAATTGCCTCTTCGTGCTGCCCTCGGCTAGCGCTAGTGTGCTAGCTGCGTGGTTTCGATAGTGGTCTTAATTGAGACTTTTCCCCCAAGTACTTGGCAGACTTAAAAAGCACATGTAAACAGTATACACATTCCATTTACTCTGAAACTGATCTCCTTGTGGAATACAAATTAGCACCTATGCTCCAGCCACAGCCCACCCTCCAGCAGGGGAGCCGTACAGATTGTGCAGAGGACGTACGGTTTGCTGTCCAGCATCAGTAGCAACCTTTTCAGCACTGAGACAGTGGTGAGGCCCAGCACTCTGAGTGACAGTTATTGTCGGCCTAATTCAATAAATACTTAAATACTTTTCTAAAATCAAGTACTGTGTGAGGGGAGTGGGAAGAACATCAAAAGGAAAAATAGGAGGCAGAAAGAATGGAAGAAAAAGAGGAGAACTATGAAAAGGAGAGGGAGGGGAAAGAGGCACTGCTCACTGGGCTTTGAAGTCAGAAAGGTGGATTCAAATCTCAGCTTTATACTTTCCCAACTCTGCATTTCACCTAAATCTCGGACTGTTACCCAACTGTATTAAAGGTGAACAATAATGAGAAATCAGTATTTATGAACTAATGAAAATCCGTATTCATAATGGTGGTGGCCGGCTTATGCGTTCTTCTGTGCTGACTTCAGTGCATCGGTTAGGATTTGGTTTGGCTGCATTGTGACAGGGACCTATACAAAGTTTACAAGATTTTATTCTGTCACATAAAGACGTTCAGAGACAGGCAGTCTAGGGCCCTTAAGGTGGTTTCTTAAGTTGTAAGAGCCTTGGCTCCTTACGGCTTTTTATTCAGCCATCCCTCATCTTCAGGGTTCGTTGTGGCTGCTGGGGTTCGGCAATTACATCTTTGTTTCAGGGAGCAGAATGGATGAAGTACAGAAGGAGGGCTTTACCTTGTAAAAATCTCCTTGGAAAGGAGTTTTCCAGAAGTATCATGTGACCCTCTGTTTACATCTCATTGACCAGAACTTAATCTAGGCCATACGTACCTACAAGGAGCCTGGGAAGTGTGGGTTCACTGGTTCTCCTCTTTTTTTTTTTTTTTTTTGAGCTTTGTTTATGGGCTGCAGGGAGAACCACTGTAATCCTTAGAAAAATGTCTCGAAAGTTAATACTGTTATTATTAGTAATAATAATATTAACTCACATTTAAGGGGTCTCAGGTACTATGTTCAGAAATTTATATGAACCATCTCATTTTATCTTCCTTTGATGTAGGCGTTATTATACCTACTTAACAGAAAAGAAATTGTAGTTTGAAAAAGTTAAGTAGTTTGCCCAATGTTATGTCAGTAGTAAGTGGTGGAGCTAGAGCTCAGACCCAGGCTTGTCTTTTTCTAGATCCCAAGCATTTAATCACTACTTTGTCTCGGACTTCTCAAGTTTTAACTTGATAGTTTATCCATGTCCACATGAGGTGTTTTAAAACCTTTTATCCTATTTGTGGTATTATAGTCTTCAGCTCTCCACACTTTTCACCCAACACACACACACACACACACACACACACACACACACACACACACTTCTCTCATGTATTTTTCTCAAATCTTTCAGTATTTCTATGCTTACGTAAAAGAATGCGACTTTTAATACTTGGTTAGTTCATTGTCAGTTGTCTTCCTGTATTTTGGTCAGGAGTCTGCTGTTCAAGTTTTTGGCAGTTTATTTACTGAGCACTCTCTTTCTCCCAGATGCAGCCCTAAAAGCTATTAGGGAGAACAGGGTGAGTAAGAAAGGGTCCCTACCCTGAAGGCATTTACAGTATAATTTTTTATAGAATGGATTTTAGAGAAGCCTCTTAACGTCAAATTATACTATGACACTCCATGTAAATCACAACTGACCTAGATGTACACACCCATTTGTCCTTATAATTACAAGTGATTCATCGTTACCTCTAAATGACCACCTGTTCCTTCAAAACATTCCTAAGACATTAGGTAAATAGGCAATTCTATTTTCATACTCTTTGTATTTTCCCCTTAAACGACATGGCTAATATTATTGTTGTAGTAATAAGAGCTTAATCTTAATATACATAAAGAGAATATTAAATTGACTATAATACCTATTATGTTGAAATGTATATTAAGAAAATGAATTTCTATTTTATGACATTTTAAATAGTGGCAGAAATAATATACATACATGTGTATTAGAAGCTCAAATCAAACGGGGACTAGTGTCACATTTGAGACCAGAGCCTGACAATACAAGCCTGTGTAGGGTTTATTGTTGGTGTACATTTTTACAAGATCAGAGAAGAAAGATATTCCACCTGATAGGTTATGGAAAAGGGAGCATTACCCAGGGATGTGAGGTTGGTGACTCTGTCCTACAAGACTTCCATTTAATCCAGTCTTTGTACCTGGAAATCGGATATCGAGAGAAGGGACAGACAAGGATTCTTGTTCTGGCCATTTCTCTGCTTTGTTTCTAGTGCACATTCTGCTTAAAGTTATTTTTTTTTAAAGAAGTCATTTTTCCCCCTATTTGGGAGCTACTTACAAATTATTTTGCTCTGTTTCCTGATTATCTACAGAAACATTTTGTTTCATAATGGAAAGGTGAATTTTTAATCAGCATAAATATACCATCTGCCCCTGGGATTTGCCTAGATGCATTCATTCCTAGTCTTTAAGGTACTTTGTTAACAGAGCTCCATCAGTTCTTTTTTGCTTAGGTTATTTGGCATATATCATGTCTCCTGACATTTATCAGTAATGAGTCTCCAGGCTCTCCTAATAGTCCTTTTTATCTTGACCTAATTAACTTTATCTGATCATGGAAAACTTATATTTTCTAATTATCTTTGAGATAATGGGCTTCATTATTACCTTGAATGAATTTTACATTGCAAACTTAACACCATTTTGTTCCTAATGATAATGAAAAATTGCACTTACATCGAGTTTTAAAATTAAACAAACAGAATTTTTAAAGGCCTTTCTACATTACATGCAGTCCTTACTGCAAAACTGAGGGAAATGGTTTATGCTCATTCGTGGTTTCATGTCACGAAGGATTCTGCAGTAAACATGACAGACATGGTTTCCTCCTTCCTATCACTTTATGGTGGAGAAATGTTTATTATGAATGAAGGAGGCGTGTTTTTATAAGAAATTTATAGCCCAGAGAACTTAAGTGTCTTGCCCTGAGTCATTGTATGTGATAGAATTTATCTGGGTGTGTGATCAATGACCAAACTGGAAAGAAAGTAAGAAGGAGATTGTACAGAGTCTTGGAAAACTGACCGAAGGGTTGGAATGTTTTTCTGTAGATAACAGGTAGCCATTAGAGGCTTTGGATTGGAGTGGAAATGTAGTCAAAGCTTTTAGAAAAAAAAAATTCTGATAGTGAGGTGCCATTCAGTGAATAAGGTTGTAGAGACGTGGAACAGCTGAGAAACTATTAATAATTATACGTTTAAGAGAAAACCCTGAAATGATGGAATGAATGATAGGCTGGGATGGGACAAATAGAGGAGACACTATAATGAGAAAATAGGGGAGGACTTGGTAGCTGATTACATAGAAGGAAAAGAAGTCAATGATGTTTGAAAGAAAAACTTGGTAATAACCGATAGCAGTAAGAGCAAAGAGCATCAGTTAAGAGAGAAGCCCAAATGTCCATTCAGGGGGCTTCTTTCTGAGATCCTATCTTTGATGACTGTATTTCCTAAAGCCAGGAACAATGTTCCTTCCTGCTGTCTTCATTCTGCATCCAATCTAAGCGTTGCTTCCTCTCTTCTGGTCTGTCCTGAGGGAAGAAGGAGAAATTCTCCCGAAGATTTGAAATTACGAGAAAACGGAGCGAAGGTTTTCACTCCAAAGTGGGTCTTTCCCTGCATGTGTGAAATGATAGGACCGCTAGACAGGTGTGTGCCATGTACGGAGTGTTGACTGAGTGGGTTGCTTCCTAGGCATTTTTTGTCGACCACAACTCGCGCACCACCACTTTCATCGATCCCCGGCTCCCGCTTCAGAGCAGCAGACCCACGAGCGCGCTGGTGCATCGACAGCACCTGACCAGGCAGCGCAGCCACAGCGCAGGCGAGGTGAGTCCTGAGCCTTAGCGACCGACCTGTTGGCTGATAGAAGCACGGGATGTGGGGTTTATGGAATCGTGCTGGCTCTTTCTTATTGTTTTGTTTTTCTAGTTTGATTTAGAGACTATCATTTGGAGGCTGAAAGTGTTGGAATGTTAACGGGGTTTCTCTGGAAACTCATAGAGCCTGAATTACAGGTTTAAAAAGTAGGACGTGAGGAAAGGTTGAAGAAATTAGAGATTTAGAAAAAAAAAAATCAGTGGATGGTGAGGGAATTCATAATGCAATACAGTGTTCAAGAGAGGATGATGATGAGCCCTTTTGCATACCTAAGAGCAGCTTCATAGGAAGGAATGAATGTAACTTTTTTAGGGGATTAAAATTAGGTTAAAGATAGGGAAGTTTCTTAAGTGAGGATTGCTGGATTAGATTAAAATCTTCGGCCAATGCTATGGGGTTGTGGCATCCTCACTAATATTCTTTAAAGTTAGGATATGTATGAGGGTTGATTTATGTACTCTTAAGTGCTCAGAGAAAATGGGTAGCATTAAGAATTACTAAAAGCTCTACCGTACTCTATTATACTTTGCTAGTTTGCAGTGTCCCATGGTAACCACATGAGGGCTCTCTAATAATCTAACCAGAAAAAAAAAAGGAAAGAAAAAGAAAAAAGAGAAAAGAAATAATCTCTTCCTGTTTCCCTTTTTCTGTAGCAGGTTGAATAAATAAAACAGGAATGTTTTAGGTCACATATTTTCTCCTTAATAAAGACTTATGCTTTGAATGTCATATATTATCACTTGATATACATTGTTTCTAAAAATTCCCTTAGACAAGAAGAATTAAGATTCTTTTCCTGCATGCCATTTCCACGTTCCATCTATGTGCATATCATATTTTCAGTATTATATTGTATGTCAAATATTTTTGTAGCTTCTATTATAAGAAAAGATTATGAATGTAATAAATAACTGGATTTGATTCATCAAAATTCCACTCTTGGAATTTCCCCTCATGATTTACATGCTGGCTCTAATGATTATGTGTGTTTGCTGGTTGTAAGTGAAGACATAGAAGAGTACACACGAGAAGCTCACATAAAAATGTTATATAAGTCTATTGCAGGATGAGGTATGCACAAAAATATTCATGTTTTATGAGTAGCTAATAAATCTCTACCTGGCTGTCATATAAAACATTAGTGGTGAACTGGATGATGCTAATAGCATTCATCTAAAAAGCAGAACAGACCTCTCACCTTTGGACCTTGTGCGTGATATGTAGCATATCAGGGCCCTGCCTCGTTTTATCACACAACCAGTGCACTTTAGATGCTTACCTTATTTGACGTCACAGTATGACGCTGGCTGTTCAGTCTGATCAGGACTACATGCATGGGATTAGTAGCTATACTTATATTTTCTTTCAACTCCTCTGCCTCAGAACTTGAATTAGTTTCATGGTCTAGCAGTAGGGATACTAAGGTACACATTAAAATTTGAATGAGAACTTCTCTTCTTATTGACGGAAGCTGAGCAGTGGAACAGAGACGACCCCATAAAGACTCAGCATTCAGTCTCGGCGTTGTTAAACCCTTGAGGGGAATGTGCTTTCTGGCCCAGCTGTCGGAAGCACGCACATCCTGCAGTAATACAGACGTTTATCACAGCTTGCCCACTGATAATGGTCTGGTTTGATGTCTGGTTTGAAGAAGCAGGGTGTCAAGGAGAAGACCTTTGGCTGTTCTGGGAAATGATGACACAAGGCAACTTACTGACAGGAGGGAAAGTATATGTTGGTAGATTGAAATGATAAGTTTGGTGACTGACAAGGTATAGTTAATGATTGAGTCTCTCCCAAGAGGGGCTGACTTCATTTCTCAGAGCCAATAACTCAAGAGAAGCAGAGTGGGAAATTTCTGATTACATTCACAAGTCTTCCCAGCCATTCTCTTAGACTTATTTAGCAAATATTCCAGGTAGTAGAAATTTTGGTATCTCTTCCATCCAACAAGTGAATACTTACTAAACACCTGTAGTGTAGAAACGTGGTTGGTGTGAGGGATACAAGTAAATAATGTATGTTCCTGTGTTCTTATTAAGGAGAGAATATATAAAAGTAACCATAATCCAGATGTATAACAATACAAGCAAAAAATGCTTTATAGACTGTTAATAATGGCAGCTGCTTTAGAAATGTACCCCGAGTGCTGTGGGTGCTCAGAGAAGGTGACATTTCATGTCAGCTTGAAGGGAAGGGAAGGCTTCATCGAGGAGGGGCTGTTTGAACACATTGAAGAATGAGTGAGAACATTCTTGAAGGATAAACAAGCAGTCAAGTGTGGGGACGATATTTCCAGCTTTAGGGTCTTTAGAAAAACCCTCACTGAACACCTAACGGATGCAGTATGATAAAATGGTTATGAGGGTTTGAATGGGTGGGAGTAGAAACTGTATTTTAAAAGTACCAATTTATAAATCCAGGAGGTTGTTTTGCCTTTTGTTCTCTTACTCTCTTATTTAACTGTTCTACTGTTGTCTTAAAAGACTTCTGTAGTACAGGGGAAAAATGCTGAAACAGAAGCTAAAGCAGTGTTAGAGTTTTCTGGTAAGATTATTAATGGGCGTTTTTATTTATCTCCTTGTATGTATGAGTTTCTAAGCCTATAATCAGTATGTAACTAATTCAGGTTGGGGCAACCCTATTTAGCTCCTCCACACCTGCTGTGATTAGCTTGCTGGTGTGGGAGGTTCAAACCAGAAAAAGCTGTTGTACTGGGTGCTCTAATAGGCATGTAAAATTGCTTCTGAGGAGATAATATCCAACTCGGAAACCCACGTGAAGACTGCTGCTCTTCAACCCCTCCTCTGCTGAGGCAGGGAATTCCCTGACCTGCCTTGGCCAAAAGAAGGTATATCCTGCACTGCCCAATGAATTTTGTACCACCAAAGTGTTCTCTCTGATTGTACTTTTGCAGGTTTGTGTTTTGTCAGGTAGAAGTTATTCCTGAGCAACAGGCATTCAGCATCTACATCCCCAAGAGGTGTAGGCATTTTGAGCTACTCCTGTACCACTTGGTCAACAGTTACTGCCCTGGCCCCTCTCAGGGACGTTATACCCCAACCCATCCCCTCAATTCAGCAACTGAAGCAGAGCTTTTGAGAGTCCTGTGTCAGCTCTTCAGCTAGCCTCTGTTCTGATCAGTTGGTACTTAACAATGCTCATTGTCAAGTGTTCTGAACAACTTGGCCTGGGGTACTGATGTAAAGTATTCTAGGATTTGGTGCAGAACAAAAACACTGCTTGTGTTTGCAGGTAGGAGAAGATTCTCGACATGCAGGACCACCAGTTCTTCCCAGGCCATCAAGTACGTTCAATACAGTTAGTAGGCCACAGTACCAGGACATGGTTCCAGTGGGTATGTCATCTCTTTCCCAAAATCTTTATCTTTGCTTTTCATGTCAGTGTGTACCATGCATTCTCTGCTGATACACTTCCCTATTGTCAGCCTGCTACATTTGCCCTGTAATGAAAAACTGCTGCATTATCCCTAAGAAATCGATTTGAGTCTCAAAACACTTATGTCTTGTAAAATCCTATAGGGTGAGAATTTTTTCTACTACTCTACGTTACCTGAGTAGAACTATTATATTAGATTGTTGAAGTTAAGGAAAAATAAGTTCTTAAGGCCACTGTATTGTGTGGTCATTTTAAATTAGGCATTTGGACAAGCATTTATTTAGTATATATCTTAATGCTTGAGACAGAGTTTAAAAGGTGTGTGAGCCTCACAAAATAAGAAAGCAATGATGGCACATTCTTAAGGGGTTTTGTAGCAAATGCAAGACAGCAAAAGTCTTCAAAATTGTAAAATAAAAATAAATGAATGTAGGCAAATTGGCCTAAAGAACAACTTGAGTTGTTAGTAAAATGATGAGGTTGAAGTAGATCAGTTTTCAAACCTAGAGCCCCTAAGGCAGGTGGAGTGGACAGACTGGCAGGAGGCCAGATGGGCTCCCTGTTCCATCTTAAATTTGAGCAACTCTCCATTTGTCTGGTTTTGCTTTAAAATTTTTACTTTTTTAAGAAAGACTTTACCATGAAATATAATGCAGTGCCCATGTCCTAAAAGGTTCGACAGTCACTGAATAAGAAGAAACCTTGGGTAGAAATTGAACAGTCTATGTTTTATTATGCTGTTACTCATATGATACTAAATGCTGCACATAGAATTTTAAAGTACTATAAAATTGTTTAAAAAGTTATCTAGTCTCTGATCTTAGATAGAATGTAAAAACTGCTGACAAAACCTCAATTATAAAAATGTTTTTATTATATGTGGTGAAATGTGCAGTTAGGGACACTTTGAGTTTGACAATGGGATTCCATGTTAGCAGATAGTATTTTTTTTTATTTTATTTACATTTTACTAAAATTAGCATGATGCAGCTAAAATTTGAAGTGGCAAATGTCTAGAGAATTATACTTCTTTTGAGTGATATTTTGTTAAAGTAAGGCATGTTTCTTGATCATATTTATGAGCACAAGAGTATTGACTGAACTAGGATCTCTGATGTTTGAGAATTCAGACACTCAGTTCTGTAATTTAAATATATCTGTATTTCTGATTATAAATAAATGGAATCAAGATGAATTATCTTAAGTAAGCAAATTACTTTCTTGACAAAAGAGTATTAACAGAGCCTTTAGTAAACGTTAATTAAATTTAAAATTTCTGTAAACATTAGCCAGCCTTGACTAAGATATAGATTTTCCTTTTAAAATATTATGTACATAATTGATGATGCTGGTCGTATTGTAGCTGTTGGTGTAGTTGGTTTGGTAAAGAGCTACCCTGTGGCTTAATGGCATTTATTTCCACGTAGAATTTGGGAATGGTTTGCCTCTGCATATTGGTAGTTGCTGCTGGCAACTACGGTATTTTAGCAACTCTTACTCTACCTCTTCACCTCTGTAGGTGGCTGACATTTAATCAGAAGATGGTTTTCCATTTTTAACAATTGCTTATAAGGTTGATTTTAGTAAGCAGTAGCGTAAAACAATCAGTATCTAGAATCTTGTTGGTGATCTCATCTTGCAATTTGATAATAAATATGGCTCATCAGATGAGTTTAATGAGTGCTTAAGTCAGTCATACCTAACAGATCTAAGTCCAATACTCATATAACAGGATAGACACAAATTGGAATTTAAGCATCTATAGTGGCTCTAAACTATGACTTTGAATACAAGGAACATTAACCAGAAAAACAAAACTTAAAAAGTCTGGATTTATGTGCATAAAATAACAGATTTTAAAATATTGTTACATATGTATGTTTTTTCAGCTTACAATGACAAGATTGTTGCATTTCTGCGCCAGCCCAACATCTTTGAAATTCTACAGGAGCGTCAACCTGATCTTACCAGGAATCACTCACTCAGGTAACCATAATATTGGTATTTAATTCAGGTTGCATAAGCCCCAACCATTAAATCTTCAGTAACACTGATAATTGTCTTGGAAATTCACTCTTGCTTTGTGGCATTCTGAACAAAGGCATCTTGTACACAGATACCTCGTTATTAATATCAGGTCAATGTAGTCCTGGCTTTTCTCTGTTAAGTATGAGGACTGAATGAAACTGACTAAAGAACCTGGAACCAACTTTAAAGAAGAAATATGAAAATTTCACAGCCAAGAATGCATCCTAGATGTGCAGATTATAACAAAAATAATAAGACACTGCCTATTAGAATGTAACTTGAGTAAACAAAAGTAACATAGAGTTTATTGAATTGAGATTTATAAAATCCTAGACTTGGTATTCACAATTTTCCATAATAAAAACACAGTGGAGCCCAAGGAAGAAATCTGATCCTCTCCAGAGCCTACCATTCCCCTGCAGGAACCCTTATTTCTAAACAACTCTTCAGTGCATCACACTTTAAGCCCAGTTTTCCTTTCCTGAATACATGCTGTTCCTTTTCCTTGGCAACTCTTCTCTTCTTCTATGTTTGGCAAGATTTTTCTTTTTAAATTCAATGTAAGATGCCCCTCCTTGAAGCCTTTCGGCCCCACTGTGGACTCTCAGGCTCATGATCTAGTGTAGTATTTCTCAACTTTGGTGTGCTAGGCATCAGAGAGGTGGAGATGGAAAGACGTGGGAGTTTCTGCTGAAAATCCTGCATAACTCAAAGCCCATTTGGTCACATGCCACGTTAACTGACAGGAATACGTTTGCCCAATGGTGCCATCCTGCCCCATGGCAGTGATTCTCAAATATTGCTCCACTAAGTTGCGTCAGGCTGTTTTTATCAGCATTACTGGGGAGTTTTATAAGGTACAGAATGCTAGGTCTTGCTTCCCCCAACTCCTCTCCCTTCTCTGAATTTATACCCTCTGTCCTCCCATGCCCTGCCCAGAAATTTAATTCAGGAGGTCTGGGGTAGAGCTCAAGCATTTAATTTCTTAAAACCTCACTGTAGCTGGTTCGGGGTCTCTTCCCTCCGCCGTCACTGAACTGCCCCGGAGACCGAGGGGAGGGCGGCCTCACTGAGACTGCCGGCTCTGGAGGGGCCCCACCAGCTGAAGCCGCGACAGTCCTTGGGACTGCGGGCCAGTTGTTTCAACAAGTAACTTAAAAACAAAATGGAAAAACAAGGAGGTTTGTGCCTGAGATCATGTTGATGTGAAGCCAGGGATGGCCACGTTGTGCCAGTGAGTACAACTTGGAGGAGCTTCAAGATGGCGGAAGAGTAAGAGGCGGAGATCACCTTCCTCCCCAAAGATACACCAGAAATACATCTACACGTGGAACAACTCCTACAGAACACCTACTGAACGCTGGCAGAAGACCTCAGACCTCCCAAAAGGCTCAGAAACTCCCCACGTACCTGGGTAGGGCAAAAGAAAAAAAGAAAAAACAGAGACAAAAGAATAGGGACGGCACCTGCACTAGTGGGAGGGAGCTGTGAAGGAGGAAAGGTTTCCACACACTAGGAAGGCCCTTCACGGGCGGAGACTGCGGGTGGCGGAAGGGGGAAGCTTCGCAGCCACGGAGGAGAGCGCAGCAACAGGGGTGCAGAGGCCAAAGCGGAGAGATTCCCGCACAGAGGATCAGTGGTCGGCACTCACCAGCCCGAGAGGCTTGTCTGCTCACCTGCCGGGGCCGATGGGGGCTGGGAGCTGAGTCTCAGACTTTGGTCGGAGTACCGGGAGAGGACTGGGGTTGGCAGCGTGAACACAGCCTGCAGGGAGTTATTGCGCCATGGCTAGCCGGGAGGGAGTCCGGGAAAAAGTCTGGACCTGCAGAAGAGGCAAGAGACTTTTTCTTGCCTCTTTGTTTCCTTGTGCGTGAGGAGAGGGGATTCAGAGCGCTGCTTGAAGGAGCTCCAGAGACTGGCGCGAGCCGCGGCTAACAGCGCGGACCCCAGAAACGGGCATGAGATGCTAAGGCCGCTGCTGCTGCCACCAAAAAGCCTGTGTGCAAGCACAGGTCACTATCCACACCTCCCCTACCAGGAGCCTGTGCAACCCGCCACTGCCAGGGTCCCGTGATCCAGGGACAACTTCCCCGGGAAAACGCACGGTGCGCCTCAGGCTGGTGCAACGTCACGGTGGCCTCTGCCGCCGCAGGCTCGCCCCGCACTCCGTACCCCTCCCTCCCCCCGGCCTGAGTGAGCCAGAGCCCCCGAATCAGCTGCTCCTTTAACCCCGTCCTGTCTGAGCGAAGAACAGATGCCCTCTGGCGACCTACACGCAGAGGCGGGGCCAAATCCAAAGCTGAAGCCCAGGAGCTGAGTGAACAAAGAAGAGAAAGGGAAATCTCTCCCAGGAACCTCAGGAGCCACGGATTAAATCTCCACAATTAACGTGATGAACCCTGCATCTGTGGAATACCTGAATAGAAAAGGAATCATCCCAAATTGAGGAGGTGGAATTTGGGAGCAACGTTATATTTTTTTTTTCCCTTTTTCTCTCTTGGTGAGTGTGTATGTGTATGCTTCTGTGTGTGACTTTGTCTGTATAGCTTTGCTTTTACCATTTGTCCTAGGGTTCTTTTATTATTATTACTGAAAAAAAATTTTTTTCTTAGTAATTATTTTTTATTTTACTAACTATATTTTATTTTATTTTACTTTATTTTATTTTTATTTTATTTATTTATTTATTTTTTGGCGGTACGCAGGCCTCTCACTGTTGTGGCCTCTCCTGTTGCAGAGCACAGGCTCCAGACGCACAGACTCAGCGGCCATGGCTCATGGGCCCAGCCGCTCCGCGGCATGTGGGACCTTCCCGGACCGGGGCACGAACCCGTGTCCCCTGCATCGGCAGGTGGACTCTCAACCACTGCGCCACCAGGGAAGCCCTATTTTATTTTATTTTATTTTATCTTCTTCCTTCCTTCTTTCTTTTTTTTCCTCCCTTTTATTCTGAGCCGTGTGGAGGATAGGCTCTTGGTGCTCCAGCCAGGCATCAACTGTGCCACTGAGGTGGGAGAGCCAAGTTCAGGACACTGGTCCAGAAGAGACCTCCCAGCTCCATGTAATATCAAACGGCAAAAGTCTCCCAGAGATCTCCATCTCAACACCAGCACCCAGCTTCACTCAAGGACCAGCAAGCTACAGTGATGGACATCCTATGCCAAACAACTAGCAAGACAGAAACACAACCCCATCCATTAGCACAGAGGCTGCCTAAAATCATAATAAGGCCACAGACACCACAAAACACACCACCAGACATGGACCTGCCCACCAGAAAGACAAGATCCAGCCTCATCCACCACAACACAGGCACTAGTCCCTTCCACCAGGAAGCCTACGTAACCCACTGAACCAACCTTAGCCACTGGGGACAGACACCAAAAACAACGGAAACTATGAACCTGTAGCCTGCGAAAAGGAGACCCCAAACACAGTAAGTTAAGCAAAATGAGAAGACAGAAAAACATAGCAGATGAAGGAGCAAGGCAAAAACCCACCAGACCTAACAAATGAAGAGGAAATAGGCAGCCTACCTGAAAAAGAATTCAGAATAATGATAGTAAAGATGATCCAAAATCTTTGAAATAGAATGGAGAAAATCACAAGAAATGTTTAACAAGGATCTAGAAGAACTAAAGAGCAAACAAACAATAATAAACAACAAAATAAATGAAAATTTCTCTAGAAGGAATCAATAGCAGAATAACTGAGGCAGATAAGTGACCTGAAAGATAAAATAGTGGAAGTAATGACTGCAGAGCAGAATAAAGAAAAAAGAATGAAAAGAATTGAGGACAGTCTCAGCGACCTCTGGGACAACATTAAAGGCACCAATATTCGAGTTATAAGGGTCCCAGCAGAAGAAGAGAAAAAAAAGGGACTGAGAAAATATTTGAAGAGATTATAATTGAAAACTTCCATAACATGGGAAAGGAAATAGTCAAGTCCAGGAAGTGCAGAGGGTCCCATACAGGATAAATCCAAGGAGAAACATGTCAAGACACATATTAATGAAAGTATCAAAAATTAAATACAAAGAAAATATTTTTAAGGCAGCAAGGGAAAAGCAACAAATAACATACAAGGGAATCCCCATAAGGTTAACAGCTGATCTTTCAGCAGAAACTCTGCAAGCCAGAAGGGTGTGGCAGGACATATTTAAAGTGATGAAAGGGTAAAACCTACAACCAAGGTTGCTCTACCCAGCAAGGATCTCATTCAGATTTACAGACAAGCAAAAGCTAAGAGAATTCAACGCCACCAAACCAGCTTTACAACAAATGCTAAAGGAACTTCTCTAGGCAGGAAACACAAGAGAAGGAAAAGACCTACAATAATAAGCCCAAAACAATTAAGAAAATGGTAATAGGGACATACATATAGATAATTACCTTAAATGTAAATGGATTAAATGCTCCAACCAAAAGACATAAACTGGCTGAATGGATACAAAAACAAGATCCATATATATGCTGTCTACAAGAGATCCACTTCAGACCTAGGGACACATACAGACTGAAAGTGAGGGGATGGAAAAAGATATTCCATGCAAATGGAAATCAAAAGAAAGCTGGAGTAGCAATTCTCATATCAGACAAACTAGACTTTAAAACAAAGACTATTACAAGAGACAAAGAAGGACACTACATAATGATCAAGGGATCAAACCAAGAAGAAGATTTAACACTTGTAAATATTTATGCACCCAACATAGGAGCCCCTCAATACATAAGGCAAATACTAACAGCCATAAAAGGGGAAATCGACAGGAACACATTCATAGTAGGGGACTTTAACACCCCACTTTCACCAATGGACAGATCATCCAAAATGAAAATAAATAAGGAAACACAAGCTTTAAATGATACATTAAACAAGATGGACTTAATTCATATTTATAGGACATTCCATCCCAAAACAACAGAATACACATTCTTCTCAGGTGCTCATGGAACATTCTCCAGTATAGATCATATCTTGGGTCACAATTCAAGCCTTTGTAAATTTAAGAAATTTGAAATCGAATCAAGTATCTCTTCCGACCACAAAGCTGTGAGACTAAATATGAATTGCAGGAAAAAAAACCTGTAAGAAATACAAACATATGGAAGCTAAACAACACACTACTTAATGACCAAGAGATCACTGAAGAAATCAAAGAGGAAATCAAAAAATACCTAGAAACAAATGACAATGAAAACACGACGACCCAAAACCTATGGGATGCAGCAAAAGCAGTTCTAAGAGGGAAGTCTATAGCTATACAAGCCTGCATTAAGAAACAAGAAACATCTCAAATAAACAACCTAACGTAACACATAAAGCAATTAGAGAAAGAAGAACAAAAAACCCCCAAAGTTAGCAGAAGGAAAGAAATCATAAAGATCAGATCAGAAATAAATGAAAAAGAAATGAAGGAAACGATAGCAAAGATCAATAAACCTAAAAGCTGGTGCTTTGAGAAGATAAACAAAACTGATAAACCATTAGCCAGACTTACCAAGAAAAAAAGGGAGAAGACTCAAATCAATAGAATTAGAAATGAAAAAGGAGAAGTAACAACCGACACTGCAGAAATACAAAGGATCATGAGAGATTACTACAAGCAACTATATGCCAATAAAATTGGCAACCTGGAAGAAATGGACAAATTCTTAGAAATGCACAACCTTCCGAGACTGAACCAGGAAGAAATAGAAAATATGAACAGACCAATCACAAGCACTGAAATTGAAACTGTGATTAAAAATCTTCGAACAAACAAAAGCCCAGGACCAGATGGCTTCACAGGCGAATTCTATCAAACATTTAGAGAAGAGCTAACATCTATCATTCTCAAATTCTTCCAAAATATAGCAGAGGGAGGAACACTCCCAAACTCATTCTACGAGGCCAACATCACTCTGATACCAAAACCAAACAAAGATGTCACAAAGAAAGAAAACAACAGGCCAATATCACTGATTAACATAGGTGCAAAAATCCTCAACAAAATACTAGCAAACAGAATCCAGCAGCACATTAAAAGGATCATAAATTATGATCAAGTGGGGTTTATCACAGGAATGCAAGGATTCTTCAGTATATGCAAATCAATCAACATGATACACCATATTAACAAATTGAAGGAGAAAAACCATACGATCATCTCAATAGATGCAGAAAAAGCTTTCGACAAAATTCAACACCCGTTTATGATAAAAACCCTCCAGAAAGTAGGCATAGAGAGAACTTTCCTCAACATAATAAAGGCCATATATGACAAACCTACAGCCAACATCGTCCTCAATGGTGAAACACTGAAACCATTTCCACTAAGATCAGGAACAAGGCAAGGTTGCCCACTCTCACCACTATTAGTCAACATAGTTTTGGAAGTTTTAGCCACAGTAGTCAGAGAATAAAAAGAAATAAACGGAATCCAAATTGGAAAAGAAGAAGTAAAGTTGTCACTGTTTACAGATGACATGATACTATACATAGAGAATCCTAAAGATGCTCCCAGAAAACTGCTAGAGCTAATCAATGAATTTGGTAAAGTAGCAGGATACAAAATTAACGCACAGAAATCTCTTGCGTTCCTATACAGTAATGATGAAAAATCTGAAAGTGAAATTAAGAAAACACTCCCATTTACTATTGCAACAAAAAGAATACAATATCTAGGAATGAACCTACCTGAGGAGACAAAAGACCTGTATGCAGAAATTTATAAGACACTGATGAAAGAAATTAAAGATGATACAAATAGATGGAGAGATATACCATGTTCTTGTATTGGAGGAATCAACATTGTGAAAATGACTCTACTACCCAAAGCAATCTACAGATTCAATGCAATCCCTATCAAACTACTGCTGGCTTTTTCACAGAACTGGAACAAAAAAATTTCACAGTGTGTATGGAAACACAAAAGACCCCAAATAGCCAAAGCAATCTTGAGAAAGAAAAACGGAGCTGGAGGAATCAGGCTCCTTGGCTATACTACAGACTATACTGCAAAGCTACAGTAATCAGGACAGTATGGTACTGACACAAAAACAGAAATATAGATCAATGGAACAGGATAGAAAGCCCAGAGATAAACCCACACACATATGGTCACCTTAGTTTTGATAAATGAGGCAAGAATATACAGTGAAGAAAAGACAGCCTCTTCAATAAGTGATGCTGGAAAACTGGACAGCTACTTGTAAAAGATTGAAATTAGAACACTCCCTAACACCATACACAAAAATAAACTCAAAATGGATTAAAGACCTAAATGTAAGGCCAGACACCATCAAACTCTTAGAGGAAAACATAGGCAGAACACTCTATGAAATAAATCACAGCAAGATCCTTTTTGACCCACCTCCTAGAGAAATGGAAATAAAAACAAAAAGAAACAAATGGGACCTAATGAAACTTCAAAGCTTTCGCACAGCAAAGGAAACCATAAACAAGATGAAAAGACAACCCTCAGAATGGCAGAAAATATTGCAAATGAAGCAACTGACAAAGGATTAATCTCTAAAACATACTAGCAACTCATGCAGCTCAATATAAAAAAACAAACAACCCAATCCAAAAATGGGCAGAAGGCCTAAATAGACATTTCTCCAAAGAAGATATACAGATTGCCAACAAACACATGAAAAAATGCTCAACATCATTAATCATTAGAGAAATGCAAATCAAAAGTACAATGAGATATCATCTCACACTGGTCAGAATGGCCATCATCAAAAAATCTAGAAACAATAAATGCTGGAGAGGGTGTGGAGAAAAGGGAACCCTCGTGCACTGTTGGTGGGAATGTAAATTGATACAGCCACTATGGAGAACAGTATGGAGGTTCGTCAAAAAACTAAACATAGAACTACCATACGACCCAGGAATCCCACTACTGGACATATACCCTGAGAAAACCGTAATTCAAAAAGAGTCATGTACCAAAATATTCATTGCAGCTCTATTTACAATAGCCAGGACATGGAAGCAACCTAAGTGTCCATCAACAGATGAATGGATAAAGAAGATGTGGCACATATATACAACAGAATATTACTCAGCCATAAAAAGGAATGAAACTGAGTTATTTGTAGTGACGTGGATGGACCTAGAGAGTGTCATACAGAGTGAAATAAGTCAGAAGGAGAAAAACAAATACCGTACGCTAACACATATATGGAATCTAAAAAAAAAAGAACCTAGGGGCAAGACAGGAATAAAGATGCAGACCTACTAGAGAATGGACTTGAGTACATGGGGAGGGGGAAGGGTAAGCTGGGACAAAGTGAGAGAGTGGCATGGACATATATACACTACCAAACGTAAAATAGATAGCTAGTGGGAAGCAGCGGCATAGCACAGGGAGATCAGATCGGTGCTTTGTGACCGCCTGGCAGTGGGGGGGATAGGGAGGGTGGGAGGGAGGGAGATGCAAGAGGGAAGAGATATGGGGACATATGTATATGTATAACTGATTCACTTTGTTATAAAGCAGAAACTGGCACAGCATTGTAAAGCAATTATAGTCTAATAAAGATGTTAAAAAAAAAACTCACCGTGTAATTCCAGTGGCCCATCCAGGTGTCATAACCTCTGGTCTAGACACTAATTTGATCATTAATTATGTATCAAGTTGTCCCTCCTATTATTTTGGTTATGTGACTTTTGTGATTTAATTTGAGTTTTCAAGTCCTTATGCTTAATTTTCCAATTAGGTTATAAGCTCCTTGCAAGTAGGGATCTCATCCAACTCCTCATTATTTCTCCTTCCTCACTGCTGAAATATCTAGAATAGCACTTTGCATATATAGTAAATGTAGGTATATGTCGATATGAAATATGAAATGTAGGTATATGTTTATATGAAATATAATTTACCAGATATCCTTCTTATGATGTTCTTAGTCTCTCATATCTTTAAAATCATCATTACTTTCTAAAGTTTCTACAGGCTAGAAGTACACATAATTTCAAGTATGATAGTACAAACATTGCTTATACAGAACTCCTGGTTTCACAGAGTTAACATCTAACTCAGGTTTCAGTGTTTTCCCCAACTTGGTAAGCGTGCTGTTCTCAGTCAGGAAAAATTATAAAAATTATATAAGCTTTAGTTTTGTATATTTGTATATTATAGCATCTACTCAGCAACTCATGGTCCTCTAGAGAGTCTTCTGTAAAAATAACGTTGCAGAAATGAGCCCCTCAGTTTTCTAATGAGAGATCTTAGAGGTTCTGGGCTGAAAAACAAAAGAAACAAACATACAAACAAAATCCCTGCTCTTTCGCAAAGCACAAAATAAGGAGAACTCTATTTTCTCTCTTTGTTACCAACTTCAGCCACAACCCCTCCTCCCCCCACGTCTAGTCAATATCTGTTCCTCTGAAAGAACCATGCCGCAGCAAAAAGCAAGAAAAAGGGAACTCAAGAAGTTTTCTACTTTTGCTCTGCACCTCCACATTATTATTAATTTAACATATCTTCAGATCTCTCTCATCAGAGAAATAAGATGATATAATCTACCTGAACAAGGCATCTAACATCATTATCCTTTTTTTTTTTTTTTTTTTTTTTGCAGTACTAAGGCCTCTCACTGTCGTGGCCTCTCCCGTTGCGGAGCACAGGCTCCGGACGCGCAGGCTCAGCGGCCATGGCTCACGGGCCCAGCCGCTCTACAGCATGTGGGATCTTCCCGGACCGGGGCACGAACCCGTGTCCCCTGCATCAGCAGGGGGACTCTTAACCACTGTGCTGCCAGGGAAGCCCTAACATCATTTTTCTTTAATGACTTAAGAGATCCTTAACCAATCCTGAAGAAGAAAAAGCTGCAGGCCCCTTTGGTAGCTTCCAGTTTTATTTTTGTTTTCCTTTCTGCTTTTTAGAGTCTTAAAAGGCTCTAATCTCCTAAAGATTGTTGAAGATTTTTACTTTTTAATGACACCCGGGGTCCTCAGTTAAGTACAATCTCACGTGGTAGTCTATTGCTAAGATATTATTTGATAGGTTTTAAAATAAGTTTCCATCTTATTTCAAAACTTATTTATAAATTTCCTTTTACTCTTTCTATAGCTATAGAATTTGACCATAGAAAGCATGAGCGGTCATGACAAGTAGAAAGAAGCAGGAACTTACATCAATGAGATAATGCTGTTCCTCTTACACAGAGTGTGTGTCACAGTGTGCTTTTAGTCTGAAAAGCTGTTGATAGTTTAGCATTTTGCTTATCATAACAACATAATGGGGAAGTTTGTACATCTAAAGGAACACCCTGTTTCATTTAGTTAAAAACTGCATTGTAAGGAGCATTCCCACAAATGAAGGGGCGGGGAACTCGCTGGGGTTCTTCAATCTCATATTTCAGTGATACATTTGATAAGACGTTTATGCATGGAATGGAGCCACTGATTGTGTGTCAAAGCTAACTGTGGACCTATATTCATATCCCGAGCTCTGTGTACACTGTTCATCACCCGTGGTACAGCCACTTAAAGGAAATATCCCTTCTTATTTTCTCCATAACATAATGAGGAAATAAGCATCAGCCCTTGGGAGATTCAAGTAGGTACACCTCTGTGCTGTGTGATTTTCTTGTTTTGCTTGCGATTCCTTGCTATCCAGAGGATAGCAAACAGTTTGTTTGCTTTCTCCTCCTTGAGACCCGCCTTGTGTATCTTTTGCTGTAGAATGGCTATGGTTTTTCGTGCATTGGGATGTGGCTTTTGCTTTCAACTGCTGTTTTCAAATCACCACTTCTTCTAACTTCATCTATCAAGCAAATGTGCATGCTACCAAGTTGTCCTCTTTTTTTTTTTTTAACCTCAGAAGAGGTTTGCTCAGAAAACTCAACATCCAGAAGTCAGTACCACCTCCATCAAATGGATCGAGTTCCATTGGATTAGTATATCCTACTCTTGGTTCTCAGTGAAAGACAGTAATCCTACTAAAAAGCTTTATAACATTAAAATAAAATGCTCTAATATTTTATCCAAAGACAAATGTATTCATTTAAAAAACTGTATTCATTTAAAAAACAACCTTTTAAGCATATTTTACAGATGAATGTAATGTATACAAATTGAATAAACTTTTTGGTGTACAACATTGTATTATGAACAAGGAGCTAAGTACCATGAAACTGAATTGAGTTAAGAATTTCCCTTTTGTGTGACTATTGGAATCAACCAGTAAATCTATTCCCTACTAGTCTAGCTTTCCTCAGACATCAGTGATAATTATTTTGGGCTCTAGGTCAATTCCTCCTTGAGTGCTTCCTAAAAAAATTTCCTTCCCATGAGGATGTGATCTATGATACCTTTTTTTCCTCTTCTGGATAAATTGGGCCATTTCCTATTTTATGTCACTGGTAAATCAATAACTTGGAAGTCAAGAAATCCTGAGCTACAAAAGGTAAATGAGGGGCTTCCCTGGTGGCGCAGTGGTTGAGAGTCCGCCTGCCGATGCAAGGGACACGGGTTCGTGCCCCGGTCTGGGAAGATCCCACATGCCGTGGAGCCGCTAGGCCCGTGAGCCATGGCCGCTGAGCCTGCGTGTCCGGAGCCTGTGCTCCGCAACGGGAGAGGCCACAACAGTGACAGGTCAGGGTACCGCAAAAAAAACAAAAGGTAAATGAATACGTCTCTCAGGGTTCACCAGAATAGAAGCAAACGCAGACTCTGACCTTTTATTTCTTCCCATAATCCCATTTTAAGAGCCCTAGAATTTTGTTATTGCTAAAATTATACTCTTAATTTTGTTTTCATTTTAAAAATAGTGCATCCATTGTGAAATTATCAAGCAATACAGAATTTTATGAAATAAAAAGTTAAAGTTCCCAAAAGCTGGCTTTCATAAAACAAATTCCAGTGTTCAAAATTTCTAACTTATTTCTTGTCCAGTTTTCTAACAGAGGAGTTTTTCTGCATTTACTATTGGGCTGGAAATATTAATCTCAGTTAACATCTGATCTACTTGGTCAAAATAGCATAAATTTCCCTTTGCCAATCTTTATGCATTTTCCTGTTATGACCTGCCTAGCTCTGTCTCATCGTCGTCTCCTAATTTGTTTACTGGTCTCACAGATGTCTGGAACCGACATGACAAACTTTCCTATTTATGTAACAGGAAAACTGCATTGAAACTATTATTTTCCTATGAAAAGTTTGCATAAGCATAATTCCTGAATTTTTTTAAACACCTGATTAAAATAATTTATTGACACCACATAGTGTTATTTGGAGAGTTCTGGTCTGTCTCCCAACTGGGAGACCAGCATTAATAATGACACTTAGAAAGTAGTAGAATATAGATCTTAAGAGTTCAGGTTTGGGGTCAAACAGACCTGGTTTGAATTCTGGCTCTGCAGTTTACTCACCAGACTTTGAATGAGGCATTTAACCCCTCCAACTCTTAGTTTCCCCATCTGTAAAATGGTGATAGGAATTTCTAACTTGCAGTGTCCTTTTGAAGACTAAATGTGATAATGTATTTACAGCCCCTGGTACAACGTAAGCAATAGAAAGCATACAACAAATTTAAAGTAATATTGTATTAGTAATCTGTCCTTCACTTCTTTATTGTATTACAAGGACTCAGTTTAAAGTAATTTACCCCTAATTGTACTGATTCTCAATACCATTATCCCTAAGACCGATCATATGCATAAATGGCATCGTGTGATTCTGTGGACATAGTTAAAATACAGAAAGGGTACCTTGAGTTCCATAATTAACTTCTGTGTAGGAAGGTTTTCTAGTGTTGTGCTTATACTGTGTCCTATAGGAAGCTTTGTTCTAAAATTGTTTACATGTATGTGATGAAACCAGCCTTCACTGCTCCATGCCTGCACAGAGAACTGAGCCTTCTGGCTCAAGGTTCAGTACAAATTACTGAAGGCCAAACATCATGGCAAAGTCATTGACATAACATTTTAGAAGCCATCCAAAGTTGAATTAAAACACCTTCTCAGGCAATAACCTTCTCGTAGATCTAATGAGAGGTTTGAGATATTGCTACCTAGGACAGTAAGGAACACAGATTCTTAGTCCCTGATACCTATTCTACGGCTTCTGCAGAAGGAATAATTGCTGCTGATGTTTTATGTGAATGGATATGCCAAGATGTAGTAGTGTATAGGCTTTTGACATGTACATCCTGTAAATGTGTAGTTTTCACATTTTCCATGCGTGGAATCTTGTAACGATTAATTTTTAAATAACTATACAATCACTTAAGATAAAAGAGGCCCAAAAGAAAAACCCTCATAGCCAAGATTAGTTTAGATTCTCTTTAAGTATTACATCCAGGTATTTGTTAAACCACTTTCCCATAAATAAAGTTCCTTCATATAACTTTTCAAGATTTCCCAAATTATGAATATGTTCATCCACTGGATATTTATTCTGAAGCCTTGTATTTTCTGGCTAACAAATGATTCAATCAGGGTTTTCAAACCATTTTCTTACATGAAGAATAACCATGTTTTAGGTATGTCTGTTCCACTATTGATTTTTGCTATATTCTGTTGCATTTATCAAGAAAAGAGTTCAGCAAAATGTCATCCTTCTTCAGTAGCTCATCAGATGTGGACTCTGTGTGGACCAAAGAAAAATATCAGTATGGATTCCAGCCTCAATGCTTTTCCCAAACTCAAGAGAATAATAAAGTCATGCAGAATGCATTACCATTTGTGATAGCACAAAATGGTTTTCAATGAAGTATGATTTTTACATTTATATTTAAATTTCTAAGTTATTAGTAAATCAGAAGCATTTCTTACAAAGCAAACAAAATACACATCCCCTCTATGTTAATAATGTAATTTTTTTTTTCTTTTTGGTCTTTTGCAGTGGGTTTAAATAGTTATGGAAACTGTCTTCAGAAAAATTTACTTGGCTAAAGTTAAAATCTCCTTATTTCATGCACATTGCCCTACATACAAATGGGTACATCCCATTGAATAAGTCCTTACTCTCTGTTCCTTGAGGGCACATTTTACAGAAAACATTCTTGCAGCCCCATCAGGGTGCCATTATACCAAAAATCAGGTATCTTATGTGTCTGAATTTTATAGCTTACAATAGAAATGGCATAATATTACCATCTGTGCTTAAAATGTTTAAAAACATCTCGTATTTTTCTACCATATGTTTTCTTACACACTTTATTCCAAGTCAAGTACAAGCTACATGAAGTCAAGATATGTAACTTACTCATCTTTTTAATCCTCATGGGACCTCACATCTTATATTGAATAAAGTGAGTGTTTGAGAAATATTTGGTAAATTAATCAATTTCATAGCAATATATTTGGGACTTAATGATAGCACCTAAAACTATTTATCCCAAAGGGCAAGTAACTACATTTCCAGTACACAAAATCATATCTATAAAGAATCCATCTTTTAAATACAACAACTTATATATCTTTGTATATTCCAGTATGTTATTTTAGATCTCAGGAAATGATAGCATAACAATGATTTATTTTGAAAACTTGGCTAAAATTCTCTAGCACATAGTATTATTTTGAGTATTGAGATGAAATTCTGAATAATGTTCTCAACTTTTTAAATTACATTGAGATTTTGATGGGGATTTTTAAAAAATTTTTAAATTACTTTGGATATGATTAGAATATTTAGTTTTCCATTTTTTATTCTACAACTACAGTTTTTTTCATGTGTTCAACCCCTTCATCTCCTACAATAAAATGTTCTTATTTATTTATTTAAGAACTGAATGTTTCTTGTCTAGGTTTTCCCAAAGTATTTTATCTTTTTGTTTCAGTTGTGGGTGGACTTTTTGTTTTTAGTTTTCTAAATAATAACTGCCAAATCTAGAAAACTACTAGTTTTTGTAGTACTATTTTCTAAAAATTGGTGCCTGAAGTTCTTTTTTCCCTTACCTTGTCATTTTATATCACTGTTGAAAAAATACTGCCTTATCCTTGTCTACCCCTTTACACGCTCTTTAACTGACTTATCCGTTCTAATGTCTTATATTATAACCAATTGGGGTCTTTTGTTTATATATATATATTGATTTTAAAATAAAATATATTCATATATAACATAGTTTCAATTCCTGGATATATTTTCAGTTAAAACATTTGTTATCAAATACATAATAAATTATTATAATTCATAAGAAAATATAAACCACCAGTTATGCATTCTAATATACCCTAGATACTAATTCTTCAGAATAATGATGGGCTTACAGTGCAAGCTGTTAGAATGCCTTAGGTAAGGTGTCTTATAACCACATGGGGTTTTTTGTATAATAACTAAATTCCTTTTTTAGAGTCCAAAATGGTTTTGCTTTACATAGAATTTTGCTTTACTGAGAATAATGTTTCCCATTATCCATTGAATTATGAGAACTGTAAACCCTTCATATGTATTATCTCTTTGGTACTCACAGCATTATTTCAGTTTTATGGAGAGGTCAGAGTCTTATCTACTGCATGTCATAGAAGTACTCAATAGATATTTGTGGAATTAACCAAGGTAAATAGCATGGTTAAAATAACTTACCAACAACAGAAACAAAAAAAGGAGTTTATGACTAGACATCTTATTTTGCTCTATTTTCAGTAGATGATTCTGTCCACTGAAAAAGTAATAACTAATTATGAGGCATATCTTATAATATACTCAATATCTTAAAATGGTTGAATGCTACTATATAATAGTTCTGTGCTAAACATTTTATTTGCATTTGTTCATTAAATCCTTTCCACCAACCTATGAGGCAGATAGTATAACTATACTTACTTCAAGATGAGGAAACGAGCAGAGAGAGAGTTAAGTAACTCTCTGAATTCTTAGCGCAAAGTTGATTTATATCCATTTACAACAAATATTGCCTCTACATATATGGCAAATTGATGTCACTTCTGTGCGTCCATAAGAATCAAGAGATAATAATGAACCTGTATCTCCAAACCTAACCTGTATAATGGGAAGTAGAAAGAAAAGTTGACCTTTCTACTGCCTGGCTCTTACCCTTCAAGTCAGACCATGCCCTGTGACTGTAATCAGAAATATGAATGATTGGTACTGATTTTACTTTCTTGAAGTTACACCATCAGAGAAGTCATGGGGATTTCTCTAAAATTGCCCTAAGGCAGTTTTTAACAACATATATATTTTTGAAGGTTTACTAAACTGTATCTACAGGAACCATGTGTGTGCAGAGTCTACAATCCAGAGAGTGTTGTGGTTTAGAGGCATTCCTGCTTCTGATTGTTTTTGATCACGTGCCCTACTTTAATTTCACCAAAATGTTGGTTGGTTTCAGTGAGGATATTTTCTGCGGGAATTCCGGTCTTGAGACTATGTTCCTTATCCTCAGATGATCTTCTGCTTGAGTTGATCTTCTAGGGTGATTCTAGGCATTTGAGGAAGTGGTTACCAAGGCCTGAAGGCCATGGGCATCTGAGAGACAGCAATAGCCAGCGACGTTTTCCTGAGGTTGTCACTGTGTCTACTACAGTAGACACTACAGTCTGGCATCTGTATAAATCTCTTAGTTATAACAGCTGTGTTTTCTTATTAAGAGGTTGCCTTTACCTGTCTTTGCGCTTCCTACAGTGGGTTCTGTTTTAGTAAATAATCTAATGTTAGCTTTCTGATTCTCTTTTCTCCACCACAACAAAAAATGCTATAAATATAAGTTTATTCCAAATACTGAGTTGGACACAGGGAAGTTTGTTAGGAGCCAAATCTGTTTTGGGGTTAACTGATCATGTGCCTGGTTTGATTTTACTGAGCACTTCTTGTGTGCACAGCATAGTGCTAGGTACTTGGAGGCACAAAGATAAAGGAGGAAGAGCTTTTGCCCTCCAGAATCTCACAATTCAAAAGGAACTGAAGTTATAACTGAGTGGCCGTGTGAGAACGTGCGGTGGAGGAAATGCTGGAATGTGCTGTAAAGGGCACAGTGAGAAACATGCCCATGCAGAGACGGTCAAATGATAAAATGTTATTTGAATGTAATCTTAATTCTCATTATAAACCACTAAAATTGAATAGAATTTCTTCATTACGGTGTAGGCAGTAAAGAAAGAAATTAGAGGACTGCCACGGATTCCTTCTAACTCTATAAATTTAGAAAATAAACTTGAATAAATATATTAATGTAACTTTCAAATGTCCCTCTAATCAGAGTCATGTGAATCATCAACAACGTTTCTCAAACTTGTTATGTTTATTTCAGACACTGGGTGGACTCATGGAAATTTTTTAGGAGCCAAATCTGTTATTTTCCATCCTAAAAGGAAAAGAAGCATTGCAGATCTACAATGGTGATTTTAACCACTTTTATTTTAATGAAACTTGAATGTGTGCAAATATAAAATATGATAAACTTCTTATCCTTACAGCTTTTATAAGCTATAAAACCAAAAGAAATATAAATTACGTAAAAACTAAAAAAATAACATTTGAATTAATGATATCGTGAGAAGGTTTTGTTTTTCAGAAGCCAGATCACCGATGTTGAGACCAGTGTCAGTGGAAAGATACATTTATGCTTTTGGTTTCACTTGTGTTATGACTCCATTCTTTTGATTTTGCATCGAATGGTATATCGTGCATCTGTGGCATTATTGTGGTCATCACTTTTCTTTCTTAACAAATAGCTTATTTTTATCTATGTGAAGAGCCAGTTCATTTAATGGTGCACCCCCAAGTACAATACTGAAGAAAAATATATCATTAAACGTACCCTGTGATGATTCTGCCACCACTTTTCTACTTTTAAACTGTGTTAAAACTTTCGTTCTTAGGATAAACCATAACGTCTTTTTTGCTTTATTTAACATAAATGCATAATTCACTTCTTAAGTCCATTTATTTTGTTTTCTCTTTAGCCTATGGCAAGTTATACATACATTACCTTGTCTCACTTCATCATGATCATTTAATTTGCAAATTAATACTTCCAAAGAAAAGTTTTGTCTTTTTAAGTGGTGAAAGAATTGTGTGTGAGGAGCAGACAGGGACTGTTACCATATTTAATATCAAGGCCCTGCTCATCAACACCCTGAAAGTTCACCTCTGATCACTTGGCAACAAGTGTTTTGTAAATGCAAACATGGGAGGTGAAGTCAGTGATGTTGAGTCATGAATGTCATCTATATTGTCCAAAATAGCTTACCTCATGTTAGCAGTTTTGATCATCAAAGTGAAAACACAGCATTTTTAAATTCTCCCAGAACTCAAGATTATGTCTGTAGATTTCTAGTAGGCAATGACGCCAGTTTAAGAAATACTGGCCTGGGGCTTCCCTGGTGGCGCAGTGGTTGAGAGTCTGCCTGCCGATGCAGGGGACACGGGTTCGTGCCCCGGTCCAGGAAGATCCCACATCCCGCAGAGCGGCTGGGCCCATGAGCCATGGCCGCTGAGCCTGCGTGTCCGGAGCCTGTGCTCCACAACGGGAGAAGCCACAACAGTGAGAGGCCCGTGTACCGCAAAAAAGAAAACAAAGAAAAGAAAAGAAATACTGGCCTGTAGAATATTGGGCAAGGACCTGATAACCGAGGAGTAGTAGTTCCCGTTTTTTCCCCTTCAGGACAGATTGGTGACATTTCTGAGGATAGCTACTGACTTCTTTTTCTTCCTCAGCCTTGATCTGCTTTCTTGACAGTCAATAAACCAATGCCTTCTTTGTTTCTATGTGAAATAACTTTATGAAGGACTTACTAGAAGAAGAGTGGGTATAAGGCCTAAACAGAGCTCAGTTAAGTGAATGGAATAATTTAAATATTTTCATGTCATACTGGAATTGCCCATGGACTGTCTGTCTTCCACTGCACCATGAACTCTTTGAGAAGGGGCTGTGTCTTACACCCAGTTGGATTCCCAGTATGTGGTACCATGCCCAGCACACAGTAGGCACTCAGAAAATGTTTGCTGAACGAACGCATATTAATATAATAAAGTCCTTAGTGGTGTGATGTACATCAGATAACATGCTCCAGTGTCTTATTCCAGAAGCACATGACCCATCACTTGCCATTGTGATAAATTAGCTGGGCCCATAGAGAACTAGTCTCAGCCTGCCTCTGGTATGTTCTGGCCCAAAGAATCAGACCAGTTGCCTTCACTGCCTCATTAGGTAATATCTGGAAAATGAAGAAAAGTTTCCCAATTGGCATGTTTACTCTGGTGTCTTTCCCTTTCCTTCCCTCACCCTGTCATCCTTCTGACTCAGGAAGCTATGATCTGTTCCTTATTCACAGGCTATCACAGGATACACACAGGCCACAGTCCGGAGCATGCTATCTTTTTCCTCACTCAACCCCTTCTGTGTGGTTCCAGTTAAAGGAGTGGAGGAGAGTGCTCAGCCCATTTCTTTTCTCGTTGTGTTCGGTTTGCCTCTTTCATTGTGGTGATAGACTAAGGAGATAAACTGTGTATTTATTGGAGACAGCTTTTGATTCTTCAAGATCAAAGCATATTGTTACTGACCCTTATAAGAGTACTTCTTTGGTCAAGTTCATTTTTTTCTCCAAGATAACTTTTCTCTAATTTAGCTTTCTTTAAACTAACTTCTACATCTCTTATCAAAAAACCATTTACCAGATAATGGGCCTTGGTTTCTGTCATGTGCTTCAGACATATGATTGTAACACTCGAGGAAAAATGTTCTGCTTGATTTGAGACTTCAGACTGAAATAACCTTAAGCAGAGAGAAGAGGCTGGACGTTCTCTTCTGAATAGTTTCTTTATATATATGTCTGCCATTCATCTATATGTATAGCTATATCTGTATCTATATTGCCAGTAGCTAGCTACTATATATAGCATATATAATATATAATATAGCTATAATTTAAAATTTCATAATATAAAGTTAGATCATATAAAAATTATATAAAACATGTAATATTGCTACTGGTAATAAAGGACCAAAAAGAAAAGTTGGTAATATCAAAGATTAGGTGCCTCATATGCTAACAGGTTATGTAAAATGGATCTAGGCAGAAGAAGCCTAGGACTAAACTCTGTTTATCATTCCCAGTAAGCTGTGTGGCTAAGAGCGTATCAGTTGACTTTTCTGTACATTAGGGAATTTTTCATCTCAAGAATTAAACCTTGCCTTTCACCTCATTACTTTCAAGCCTGCATGCAATTGAATTAGAATTTGAAATTTGGGAATATAAAATTCATTAGAGCTTTGTGTAAATATCAAATAGGAAAACAAGATGCTCTGTGGAAAAGAACTAAATCTAAATAAATACTTACATCAGAGATTGATATTTTATTTCATAGTATACAGGAATCAGAATATATTGTCTTTAGCACTTAGAGTAAAATTGTATACTTGTGTCGGCCCCTATGTTCCTATCAAATGTAATGCTTTCAGTACCATAGTTCATGTTCTTAATTTTTGTCCTCATCTTATCAAAATTGATATGGTGTGCTTTGAAATGGCATGACGTAAATGAGGGGAAGCAACCAGGAAAAGTTTTACTGAATTTATATTCATACAAAGAATTGAAACTAGCAAAACGATGACTTATCAAACAAACAAAAACTTGTGTTATTACATATAACTATAATAAAATAATGGTCCAGATAACTCACATCGTTGTGTTTGATATGTGTATGTATATGTACATTTGCACAAGTATACACACAATCTATTTCACCAACTGTAGTAACTGAAAATGGTTTAGGTTTCAGTTATTTGAGAGGGCCATATGCTTTTATATTGACTATATAATTTATAGATACTACCTGCTTCCAAGTAGGGATGTACTCATTACACATAATATAGAGGTATATCCTCAGGAAAATAAATGAACATCCCTACACACTCCCTTTTTGGAATAAGAGAGAGTCAGCCTGAATGGTCCAGACTTGCTTAGATTCAAGCCCACAACAAGGCTTTTAACTCAAAGCAGAAACTGAGTTTTATTGGTTGGATGGTGCTGCTACCTACAGTAATATTTAGGCAGCAAAAGATGAAAGCGATAAAATAATTTTTTTGGCAGTGTTAGAACTGGGTGATGTTCATGCTCGCGAGGTCCTCCTTGAAGGCAAGGACCACGTTTTTCTTGGATGTGTATTCCTAGGGCACAGTAGCTGCCATATAGTAGTCCCCCCCAAAATGTTGTGACCATTGTTTAAAAAAAAAACGGTGCCTAAAGTACTGAGTCATGTCCCAAAAGTCTACTACACATATTTGAGCTGTTTCTTTGCTTGAATAGGGAGAAGATCCAATTTATCCGAACTGAAGGGACCCCAGGATTGGTGCGTCTTTCAAGTGATGCTGACCTTGTTATGTTGCTGAGGTACGTAACCGCTTCTTGAAGTGGGAAGTCTCCTATCGTCAGGCATCGTGGAGCATTTTAGAAAATAACGTGCCAATATTGGCAGCCTATATTCTTAAAGACTCGTGGAATACTCATGTTGAAGGTATAAGATGCTGATTTAGTGATAATTCATTTCAGATTTCATTTCTTATCACTGGAATCAGTTTGATTTTGTTCTCACCCTGCTGGCAAAGGAGGTGTGGTACTGGAGAATGGAAAGTCTGTAGAGGCTGATGAGTAGAATGTCCCATCACAGAATGGAGCAGGAGGTTATACCTGGCTTGCCTCATCAGAGTAGAAGAGAGGTTGTATTTATATTTTCGTCCAAAATTTTTCTCGAAAGGTGTTTTGTCCCTGTTTGCTGATTTGACGTTATCTATTTACTTTATGGTTTTGCGAATTTAAGGTGGGAAATCAGATAAGAAAGTTGAAATTTGGTCACTGGTGCTCACTGCCAACTTGATAGACCTTCCTAATACTGACCAATTATATTTTCTTTTCTGATGGTTAGGTGAGCTTTAGTTTTAAACTTTAGAGTAGCTTAGAATGGCAAGTTTTCATGAGACTTTTTCATTTTTGATATTATCTCTCAAATGTAGGAGATCAGAGTAAAATAATGCTTTGCTGTATCTAGTGACTGGGGCATCTACTACTATAGCCTCCATAGGCTTAAAGGGAAGTCATGCTTGGCCATATCAGCAATGTTTTATTTATCTCAAAGTGTTAATAGTCTCATTCATATTATTCGTGATAATCTTAACTCTAACCATTTCTACTGCATGCTCGATAGTTGCCATATTTGTAAAACTAAAGCCAAAAAGTTATTTTCTTTTACTCTGTGGTTGGAGCGTAATTCAAAGGGATATAATCACTTTCCATAGGTATTTCACTTCATTTTATCCTGAACAAGATGTATTGGTGGTTGGGCGTCACTTCTCAGCCCAGGTGGTGACCCTCAACTTGTTGTGTTCTGGCAGTTCTGAAAGCAGGATGTAGCATGCTAGATACTCATGAAGACTCTTGGGCAATTAATATGGAGTATGATGTTTCTACCGTAGTTTGGTTGTTGATAAAGTAGTAACATTTATTACAAAATTCTGGCTGGGATAGGACTCTTTTGATTCATTCTAGAAGTCTGTGTTTTTTTATTTAAAGAGTTCTACTTTTGGAATTAGTAAAAACAAAAATGATTGCAAAACAGAAATCATGATTATTGTTCACCTGTCCTTAGTTAAATAATCCTTAGATGGTATAGTCCTAAATATTTTGAGTTACAGTATAGTTTATAATATTTGTACATTGTTAAACACCACAGTTGGCATGAATTTCTATATGTTATGTGGTTGAATTTTAAAATATTTGAAAACTGATTTATATATAAAGAGCAAGGCTACATTTTTGCCCTTTTGGGAAAATAAGCATGTTTTCTGAAGTTGAGCCTTTGGAGAAGTGTGAGAAATTTACTTACATATAGTAGCTTTATAATTATTACATACAAATGACAAATGATGTTATTTAATTCTAGACTATTACTTCATTTGGATGAGCAAATAAATAGTTGTATGCTGTGACACAATATATTACATGTGCATGCTTAATAAATAATATTTAATGATTATTGAAACATTTTGGGATATTCTCAGCTCTATATTTTTTATTTTACTTTGGAGTTTGAGTCATTTGAATCAGTAACTATAAACTCAGGCAGTGGACTTGTTGGATATGTAGATGGAGTCTCTGTTTCTGTTTTTATACTTTGTCTATTTCTTTCTTTTTTGTATTTAAAAATATTTATTTTCTTGGATGAATTTTGTAGTATGTGAATTACATTTTAATAAAAATATTTTTATTAAAGTATAATTGATTTACAATGCTATATTTATTTTAGGTGTACAACATAATGATTCAGTGTTTTTATAGATTATACTCCACTTAAAGTTATTATAAAAATATTGGCTATATTTCCTGTGCTGTACATTGTATCCTTGTATCTTATTTAATTTTTACCTATATACATTGTCTATTTCTTAAAAAGGAAAGTCACTCCTGGTACAAATGGACTTGAATATCATCAGCAAGTTGTAATGTAGAACTGATATAGCTCTAGGAAATTATTCATTTTTAAATAAACCCATGTAAGGTTATTTTCCAATATAGCTATTACAAAACTCAAGAACTTTAAAATAACTTGGTTGTATTTGTTATTCTATTTCATGTATTCTGTCACTAACTCAACTAATGTAAGAAGTGTGCCTTTAACAGAGCTTATATAGGAAATGATTGATAAATTTGGCTACATTAGGATTCTTAATTTTATGTAATGAAAGACACCACATATAAAGGCATAAAGAAGGCAACAAACTAGAAGAATATATTCACAACACATAAAACAAAGATATCAGGAATACATAAAGCATGACTTTAAATCAATTTGAAAGAAAATAACCCAAAAGAAAAATGGATAAAGAATATAAAAAAGGGGCTTCCCTGGTGGTGCAGTGGTTGAGAGTCCGCCTGCCGATGCAGGGGACACGGGTTTGTGCCCCGGTCCGGGAGGATCCCACATGCTGCGGAGCGGCTGTGCCTGTGAGCCATGGCCGCTGAGCCTGCGCGTCCGGAGCCTGTTGCTCCGCAACGGGAGAAGCCACAACAGTGCGAGGCCCGCGTATCGCCAAAAAAAAAAAAAGAATATAAAAAGGGGCTTCCCTGGTGGCGCAGTGGTTAAGAATCCACCTGCCAATGCAGGGGACATGGGTTCGAGCCCTGGTCAGGGAAGATCCCACATGACGCGGAGCAACTAAGCCCATGCGCCACAACTACTGAGCCTGCTCTCTAGAGCCTCTGAGCCACAACTGCTGAGCCCACGCGCCACAACTACTGAAGCACACGTGCCTAGAGCCTGTGTTCCGCAACAAGAGAAGCGACCGCAATGAGAAGCCCGCGCACCGCCACGAAGAGTAGCCCCCGCTCACCGCAACTAGAGAAAGCCCGCATGCAGCAACAAAGACCCAATGCAGCCAAAAATAAAAATAAATAAAGAAATTAAAGAAAAATAAGAATATAAAAAGGCATTTCAAAGGAATTGAAGCATGAATAGCCAATAAACTCATGGAAAGATGCTAGTAATCATAAAATGCAATTTCAAATAATGAGATACTATTTCATACTACTAAATTTGAAAAAATCAAGAAGTCTGGTAATACCAAGTGAAAAGTAGGAACTCCATGTTTTCTGGACTCAATGGATTGCAATTTCTACAACCTCTTTGGAGGACAATTTGACAATATCTTGTACAGTTAAAAAGACATATACACTATGAGTGAGCAACGCTGCTTTTAGCTATCACGGAGCTCAATATCAGAAGAACAAACAATTCAATTAAAAATTGGGCAGAAGATCTAAATAGACATTTCACCAAAGAAGACATACAGATGGCCAAGAGGCATATGAAAAGATGCTCAGCATCACTAATTATTAGAGAAATACAAATCAGAACTACAATAAGCTATCACCTCACACCAGTTAGAATGGCCATTATCAAAAAATCTACAAACAATAAATGCTGGAGAGGGTGTGGTGAAAAAGGAACCCTCCTGCACTGTTGGTGGGAATGTAAATTGATACAGCCACTATGGAGAACAGTATGGAGATTCCTTAAAAAACTAAAAATAGCACTAACATATGACCCAGCAATCCCACTACTGGGCATATACCCTGAGAAAACCATAATTCAAAAAGAGACATGTACCACAGTGTTCAGCACTGTGTTGCACAGTGTTGCAGCACTGTTTACAATAGCCAGGACATGGAAGCAACCTAAGTGTCCATCGACAGATGAATGGATAAAGAAGATATGGCACATATGTACAATAGAATATTACTCAGCCATAAAAGGAAACAAAACGGAGTTATTTGCAGTGAGGTGTATGGACATAGAGTCTGTCATACAGAGTGAAATAAGTCAGAAGGAGAAAAACAAATGCCATATGCTAATATATATATATATATATGGAATCTAAAAAAAAAAAAGGTACTGATGAACCTAGTGGCAGGGCAGGAATAAAGACGTAGACGTAGAGAATGGACTTAAGGACACGGTAAGGGAGGGGGAAGCTGGGGCGAAGTAAGAATGGCATCAACATCTACCAAATGTAAAACAGTTAACTAGTGGGAAGCAGCAACATAGCACAGGGAGATCAGCTCAGTGTTTTGCGATGACATAGAGACGTGGGATTAGGAGGGTGGGAGGGAGGCTCAAGAGGGAGCGGATATGGGGATATATGTATGCATATGACTGATTCACTTTGTTGTACAACAGAAACTAACAGTATTGTGAAGCAATTATACTCCAATAAAGATCTATTAAAAAAAAAAGACATACACACTATGACTGAGCAACTCTGCTTTTAGATATATACCATATTTACACTAAGAAACTGTATTACATGTATACAAGGTGATACATACAGGATATCCATTGCACCATTATTGATAAAAGCATACAGTGGGGAAAAAAGTCAATATTTGTCAAGAAAGGTATGGATAAATAAACTAATACATTAATAGAATGGAATACTACATAGCAGGTAAAAGTAGTAAATTAGACCCTTATATATCAACACAGACAGATACCAGAAATATATTGTTGAATAAAAAATGTTCAATAATTCAGTATACTTATAAAGTATTTAAATAATTTTTTAGCAGCGCATAAGGCAAAACTGTATATTGTTCGTCTGTACATATGTTGCAAAATATCAGACTATGGAAGGATATGTTAAAGTCATGATAGAGGCACTCAAAAGGGACTTCATATACATAACATGCATACACACAGATATATAGATACATCTATATATAGATATATAGACATCCCTAAGTATGCATGTGTGTTTGAAGCAAAAGTAATAGGGTTAACATGTACTAATCCTGGATGATATGTACTGAGTGTTTTTATGTTATTCGCTATCTCTCCTATATTAAATTTTTCAAGTAAAAAAATTTCTCTCGATAAGAACGATTTCTGCATATTGGTTGTATTTAAAGGAAGTAAGTGTCATGGAGCAAAGGACACAGGTATAGATGTTTGAGGAGAGGGTGCTAATTCCTACTTTTCAATTAATTTAGCTATGAATTTCTAGACCTTTATGGTATCAACTGTTTATATGGCATTTTTCCTTAGCAATCAACTTAAAGTTCACATTATTTCAATGGTTATTGATTTATTGAGAAAGAGAATTGACTGTTTCGGGGCTTAATTTGATATTACAAGTACAATTACTTATTGCTTCTGTTTGTAAATCTTTTGACTTTTATAGTTTAAAAGTGGAAATATGGCTTAAAAAACTATGGTGTCTAAAAATGTTTTTGTGATAGTGGTTTAGCAGACATGTGCAGGTGAATGAAGAACCAGAGAAAGAATTATCAAGTTGTTATTGCATTGCTGTAACCCAGGGTCCCTGAGCCTTAAAAGTATTGACATTTTGGGCTGGATATGTCTTTGTTGCAGGGGGCTATTCTGTGCATTGTAAGATGTTTATCAGCATCCTGGCCTCTACCCATTAGATGCCGAAAGCACCCCCTCTCCCAGTTACGACAACCAAAAACATCCTCAGACATTGTACGATGTCCCCATAGAGTGTGGGGAAGGGCAAAATAGCCTCAGTGGAAAACCAGTGCTATAACCCTGAGGAGTTCTTTCCTTAAATCTTCGCAAGACTAAACTGTTGGCACTTTTTCTCAATGTTTTTTGAAAACAAGTAGCAGGTTTCTAGATGTGACCAAAGTTGAGGGAAAGCTACTTCTACTCTTAATTTTAAAAACACAAGTACTCTTACTTATATTGTTGATTCTATTTGTCAAGTGTTTGTATATTTGATAATCAGTAGTATATTTCTTTATCATAACAGTTAATGAAAAGTCTAGGATTCCAAGATCTCAGATCCCTGGTTACTATCTTTTAGGAGAGTATTAGAAACAGAAATTTCAGTATGGAGGAGAAAGAAGACACTAGGTTGAATAACATCAAAAGCCTCACATCTGAAAAACATTATAAAGCCAGACTAAATGAGGAAGCTTATTATTTAGCAGTTGTAATTATTTAAGAGGTGTTTTGTTTTCTTTTGCTTTTAATTCTGCAATGAAATCCCGAGCTCTTTGAAGGCTGAGATCATGTTGTATGTGTCTTAGAATGAAGGTATGAACATACTTTGTGTATTTACTATGGGTCTTCCATAAACATTGTCTCTTGTGTTTGACTCATATTCCTAGACGTAAAAACCCAGGCTATTTTCAGGTGAACGTGCAAACTCAAACTCATTTAAAGTAACAAAATAGAGGGGCTTCCCTGGTGGCGCAGTGGTTGAGAATCTGCCTGCCAATGCAGGGGACGCAGGTTCGTGCCCCGGTCCGAGAAGATCCCACATGCCACGGAGCGGCTGGGCCCATGGGCCATGGCCACTGGGCCTGCGCGTCCGGAGCCTGTGCTCCGCAACGGGAGAGGCCACAACAGTGAGAGGCCCGCATACCGCAAAAAAAAAAAAAAAAAAAAAGTAACAAAATAGAGATCATGCTGTCCAAAGTTGGTAGGAAAACAGGCAAATAACCACAGGTTTCACAAAAGATGCAAGAGCCACCCGTTTTTGTCCCACTAATTACCTGCAGGAGAAGGGGGACAGGTGCTTTCTTTAGAACGTGAAGTGGACCTCAGATGGAATTGGTCAGAGCGAGAGATCGACTTACTCATTGCGGAAACAAGGCATTTACCCACCTCTTTGGCTAACGTATGCATTTTATTTCTTGTCTTTCCCCAGTTTATTTGAAGAAGAGATAATGTCATATGTGCCTCCACATGCCTTACTCCATCCCAGCTACTGTCAATCCCCACGTGGCTCTCCTGTGTCCTCTCCCCAGAACTCACCAGGTGAGTCCACCGGCTGCATGCAATTTCTCTGAGGAGTGAGCCCTGAAGTCACATGTTCTGTCCTCATAAAGGACAGTAAGGGAACACTTTGGGTACATCTGTACTGTTAGCACAGGTACATATTCTGTGGTACTTCCTGTCTCTTAAAACTGGCTTGTTTCCATGGGGATTTATTTTGACAGGAAAATAATGACATTCCAAAATAGGGTAAATGTCAGCAGCATGAAATACTCAGATGTAGAATTTACTTTTCATTATGTTATGTAGTGCCTAATATATCTTGGAAAATATTAGGGCACAAAATGCTATGTTAGCTCTTTGGATTTAAAAAGTTCTAGTTAGGAGATTGATTCAATGAATAATAAAGAGAAATCTATTTTCAAGAAATATTATAGAATTAGAATTAGTGAGTTTAATGGTCTTGGATAATTTTTTTCCCTTCAGTAGTTACTAACTGCATTAGATAGGAAGACCAGAGATACATGGGCAGGTAGAACATGCTGATAGATGAAATTAACTAAAAATTTTAAGTTTAAATTCTTTTTGAAAGGGGTATGGTGTGAATGGAGGAATGAATGGAGGAATGAATAAATAGTAGATAATGCAGCTTAGCAAATGAGTTATTTTTTAAGGAAAGTAGTCATGATGTTGACAGAACATCAGCTCTATTTATCCTTATTATAAGCCATATATAGTTCACACTGAAGCAGTTATCAGAATTTAAAACTATTTTAATAGAAATCCAAACTCCGTATGTGTCACTAAAAGCTGCTATGTGTTCTCTGATATATAACACCTGTTTTCATATATTGGTATCATAGTGAAGCTGCAGCCTAACTGAATACTGCAAACAGAAAAAGGTCTATTAATTTGTTCATTTAATAGAGATTTATTGAGCATCCAGCTATGATCCAAGCCCTGAATTAGACCCTGGTTCTACAAAGATGAATAATACAGTCTCTGCCTTTGAAAATTCACGGTGGGGCAGTAAGTCAACAAGTGACTCCAAAAGCTCTGTGTTTAGTCCTATAATGAAGAAATGTGTGGGAACAATTCTTCATTCAAGATAGGGGTGGGGTGTTTGGGGAAAGGTATAAAGGGAAGCCTTGAAGAATGATGAATAGGATTTTACCAGGTGGACCAAAGGAACGAAGACATTCTAAGGAGTAGCATGAGCTAAGCCACAGAAGCATGAAAGTAGTTTAGGACAAATTAATAGATACAAGTAAAGGCAAGTTCTCAAAGCACAGGTTGGAAAGATAAGCTAGAGTTGGTTGGCCACTGAAGTGTTACTTTGTACTCCATGTGGAGCCACTGAAAATTTACAAACAGGAATATCCTGTTTTATAAAGTTCAGTTTGGTGGCCATGTGGAGGATGTATTAGAAGACGAGAGACTAAAGTTAGAGAAACCATCTGGGAGGCTGTTGCATTAACCCAGGTGACATGATAAGGGCTGGACTAACAGTGATAGAGAAAAGGCTATGTTGGATGTAGAGATTCTAGAACTTTAAGTCCAAGTAGGGAAGAGTCAAGGCAAATTCTAAGGTTCTCACCACATAGACTGCTAGACAGATGGTAACACCATCTACCAAGAAAGGAAAAAGGTTAGACTGGAGGGGAGAGGTGAAAGGCTGGTTTGAGACATGTTTTGTTGAAGAATCTTTGGGCCATCCAACTGGAGATGGAAACCCAAAGACAACTGGAAACAGAGTCTTGGAGCTCAGGGGAGGTTAGCAGCTGGGAATACAGATGTGCTGGTGGCTGTTGAAGCCCATTGGGTAGACAGAGGAAGTAGGGAGGACAGGTCAGTGAAAAGAAGAGAAAATAGGGGATGGTGACATGAGCAACTCCAATATTTAAGGGAGAGGCTGAGGGTGCAAGTGAAAGTGAGAGAGCCAGTGGATTTTGAAAGAGAATTAGGAAAGTCTTTTCGGGGAAGCCATGTTTCAAGAAGGAAGGAGTGGCCAACAGGGCCAGGTGTTCAAAGGAGTCAAGAAGGATGAGGCCTGAGAAGAGGCCATTAGATTTGAAAATCATGAAGTTATATGTGGCCTTTGCCAAAGCAGTTTCTATGAATTAATAGGTCATGAACTGGAATGTTACCAGTTACAGGATGCTAGAAGATGTAAAGTAGAAAACAGGCATGAAAAATACTCTCTTCATGAAATATGGAAGTGAAGCAAAATAAGGCAGTACTTAGAAGGAGAAGAGGAATTAAGGAAGGGATTTTAGGATGGGGAAGTTGAGCATGTGTGTGCGGAGGTCAGATAATGTGGGTGGAAGGAAAGTGGTTTGTTGAATGGGGCGAAGAAGCAGCAGTCAGCACAGCACAGGCCCGTGGGAAGGCAGGACACTGGAGGCAAAGCACAGGTCAACTTTGGAACAAAGTAGGGACACTTATTTTGATGATACAGGATGAAAAGAAAATAAGTATATGGCTCTATGGATAAGTGTAAAGGTGTAGGGGAAAAATTAATGGAATTCACAGCTGGCCTCGGTCATTTACCAACTGTGTGTGACTTTGGGCAGTTTACTTCCTTTCCTGAATTTGAATTTCTTTCTCCTTAAAATGGGAATGATAGTAATCACCTCCCATGGTTATTTGGAGGAGAATGCCTCACCTGGTGCCTAAAACATGTCAAGCATCCAATAAATGTTAGTTTATCCCTTTTTCTCTCTTTCTGGAAATCTGAGAAGTCTAATTTGTCAATATTTGAACTACTAATAATTGATACATGTAAATCTATATCATGTTTGCAGAACCGACTGCCTAGATATTTAATCATGCTGACTGGCCTTAATCTTAGCTAGAACCTACGAGGGGGTTGAAATGGGTTGTCCCTTCAGCTTTATGGCTAAAGGAATGAAGCTCTGTGGAGTATTGCTCATCCCAGTCAAAGCTCTCTTTTCCAGACCTTTTCTGTGGCCCCTCCTCCTAGAGCAAAAGTAGATCACCGGATTCTTTCCCTTCTGAGCCCTGCAAAGGCATGTGCTCTCGGTGACAGGCTGGACTTGAGACTCTGTGAACATTCTAAATGGTGACTAAGTTTCTTCTTTTCATGTAGCATCACAAATGTACATAAGTAACCCATGGTGGTAATAAATGCATTCTGGAAGCAGACTGAGAGTTAAACGTTTTCCAAAGACATGTCTAACCCAAATATATTTAAATTGCTAGCAGTGTTTGTGGTGGTTTTAATTTTCAGGAAGAATCATCTCCATATTTTTGGCCTACTCTATTTCAGTGGACTTTATTTGATCTTGAAATCGGGATGTACTGCCTGATATCAATGGAAGTAACTATAACTAATTCCACATGAAACAAGGGCAGGACTAGCCTTATTTACCCTGTGGAGGAATCTTCTGTTTCTTTGAGTAAAATAGCCTCTTCTACCAGTACTCCTAAAAGTTCTTATGAAAACATTTCTAACAGATTTTTTCAAGTTGTCTGATCCTCCTTCTTGTGACTAGAATTTCATCCCTTTTAGTGGTATGAGAATAATATTGGAAAAATTACGACAATCATAAATTTTAATGATCTTCTTTCAGAACACCCAGGAACCTGCTAAACTTTCCATACTTTTCCCCATTCCAAGCCCATTTACATGTCTTTTCAAGTGCAGGAGAGAGAGGGGCTTTGGAAACTTGGACTCGCTGCTTTTTGCAGCTGTTAGAGTGCTCACCTAAAATTTGTCAAAATTTTGGAATGTGAAGGTTTGTTTTTCTAGGACCATTATAATGCCAGTCCCAACCTTAGCTATGCCAGAAGGAAAAGATCTTTCCAATTACCATATGGTTTATTATGCCAAATATAGGATCCAGAATTTTATTTAAGGACTTTTTGTAGCTGTACATTTCTAGGAATTGAAATGCAAGAACACCTAATTTATCTAATATTGTTGGAGACGTGCTTACTTATGTGAATTTTCCACGTGACCAAAGCTGTGACATTAGTCATCTGAGAATTTGTTTAACCCACCATTTGCTGAGACTCTTTCATAAATACATTATACTTCTCCCTGCTTCCCTAGACACAGTGCCTTGAGGATATTTCACGGTTCGGGGGGATCAGCATACAGAGCTGTTATAACTTGACTAGAACTGGACACTCTGGAAGCCAGTAGAGCACCAGATCACACTCAAGAGAAGTAAAACAGACCAGAGAGCACTGAAGAGCTGTGTGGGTCTTTACTGAAGGCTGTCTTCAGGGCAGTTGTTTCTCTCAACACACAGTGCACCTCCTTAAGGACTTTCTTTTCCCCTCTCTTCCTCCAAAGTCTTAGTATCCCAGCTGCTGCTTATCTCATCGACCCTTTTCACAAATATTCTCTCTTCCTTCCCCTCCCCTCCCCTCCCCCTTCCTTTCCTCCTCACTTTCTCTCGCCCTCCATCTCTCCCTCCCTCTCTCCCTCCCTTTCTCTCTCTCTCAGCGTCTCTCTCTCCCTCTTCTCCCTTCCTCCTTCTTTGACTTCCTCCCACCCTCCCTTCTCCCTCTTCCATCCCTCCCCTTTCCCACAGTCTCTGAAGCAGCTTGATACTTGTTGTTAGAAAAAGTGTTCTATCCCTTCTCTTTGCTAAGCCCCACAGAGATGATCTAGGAACCAAACAGTACAAATGAAGGATGCTTTCTGGGTAGGTGGGGTTGGGGGAGTTATGATTCCAGAGACTGGAGGAAAACCAAATACTATCTCTGTCACAATATACAGGTATTTTTATTTTTGTGTTTTTTGTTGCTGTTACTCTCCCTTGCTTCCCACCCCTAACGCTCTCAGAAGATGCCTGTCACTGGCATGCCCTCAAGCTTTCCCCTTTTAATAAATTGCTTTTAATTTGCCAACATTTGAAAAATCAGATTATCAAATAAATAAATGGTAGGTAAATGGAAGCATCAACAAGGTCAAAACAATGACCTGAGGGCCTTTTATTACTCTTAGAGAATAAAGCAAAAATGCCAGGACTTCCTTGCTTGTGCTTTGTGCCAGCTATTTTTTGAGGTTTTGTTTGTGTGTTTGTTTGGTTTTTTTCTTAATTTCCATTGTTGATCTATGTTCCATAAGATAGAGTTTTCCAGAAATTATTATAATGCTTCATAATTTGTTCTCATTCACTAACAGGGAATTATTGTTTTAAAAATGCCATAGAGGGCTTCCCTGGTGGCGCAGTGGTTGAGAGTCCGCCTGCCGATGCAGGGGACACGGGTTCGTGCCCCGGTCCGGGAAGATCCCACATGCCGCGGAGCGGCTGGGCCCGTGAGCCATGGCCGCTGAGCCTACGCATCCGGAGCCTGTTGCTCCGCAACGGGAGAGGCCACAACAGTGAGAGGCCCGCGTACCGCAAAAAAAAAAAAAAAAATGTCATAGAGTTTATCTGTTTTAGAAAGTGAACAGAAAAGAAATTCTCTTCTGAGCCATCCCAGTACATAGGCCTGGAACCATGCTGAATTAGGCTGGGCTTCATCCCCCTCCACTGCAGGCCAAGAGCAAGTCATCAGAGCATTCTGGGTTCTGGGTGGCACACCCAGCATCAAAAAAGACCCAGACTTCTTAGCTGTTTGATGCCAAGGTTTTTCTAGTATCACCTAGAAAAGAAATCCTTTGCCTGGTAGAATTCTTTAGTTTGTATGTGATTGTGCAGTTTTTTAACAGTATGTGGAAATTGCGTAACACTATATGGAAGTACTTTAGGCCTGCCTAGCAATGATTTTTAAAAAGTCTAATATCTGTTACTGAAATTCTTTCCCATAAATAATTAACATAATACTGACTATCCATAAAGCCAGCCTTTCATTTGATCACTTCCTATATGTAACATTGACCTTTTCGTATCTGACTTCCTTTCTTAAGACCATAAAGACTATGCCATTACCCTCTCTATAAGAGAATTCTATTCTAGAACTTCACTTACAGTTATGGCTCTTAGTTCTGTGAGCTCAGTCTCCAAGATCATGTTTTATTTCCAAAGTGGAAGTAATATTGTTTCTGCCCTGGACTTTCTTGGCAGTTGCACCTGACTTGCATTAAGAATTTGACAAGGGCCAACAGCATAATTTATTGTAATTTTTAAATCATGATGTAATGTGTAAATGATTTTTTCATCATAGAACTATTGGCAAAAGGATTTTTGCATTTAACAGTTTCTGTCTCCAGAGCCTCCATAATTGAATTCCTTTACCTAGAGCTTAAAAGGAGTCAGAGCTAATTTTTATTAAGTGTCTGTATTGATATTGATGGAATGCGTTATGGCATTTGCCACATCCTTTTAAGCATCTCAAATTATATAGCAATAGTATATGTGCTGTTTTTCAAAAGTCATCAACTCTTAAAGAATCGGGTTTCTTTTGAGTCCTGAAAGATTTTCGGTTTTTTGTTCCTGTTTTTCCTCTTCCCTATCAATGATCGCGCTCTTGAAAGCTGATTCATTATGGCTGCTTGCTGAGCTGTCTGGGTTTAGTAGTCTGCAGTTACTCAGACTGCAGCAACAAAAGCTTTATTCTGCCACTCTAACTGGACTTGTGCTGCATGGCTCTGTCCCTCAGCCATCCAAGAGAGGAGCCCAGAGTCCATGCAGATCATGGTCCTTCATGTTGCAGATGATACCTTTCAAATACATGGGAAGTATTCCCCCTGTGTTGGTCCCTGGATGATGCCCAGGTGTTTCATTGGTTACCTTTGACCTTCTTGTGGGAGATAATGGTTCTCAGACTTGGCTGCACGTTGGAATCATCTGGAGAGCTGCATGACACACTAATGTCTGGGTGTCACCCCCACTGATTCTGATGTCATATGTCCTGGCTGTGGCCTGAACATTGGGATTTTTAAAAGCTCCCTAAGTGATTCTAATGTGCAGTCAAGATTGAGAACCACTGCCTAGGAGTCTTCTGCATCCCAGACCTTTTAAGGTCAAGTTTATTTGTTTCCTTTATGGCATAGCTCTTAGCTCTTTGGGTAAAAGATTCATAACTGTGCCAACAGAACTCTGGACATATTATTCATCAATAGCCCATTTTATTAAATTCCATTCCCCGACCTCAGTACATTTCCCCATGTGTTCAGTATTCACAACTATGCAGATAATAGCAATAACAGCTAACGTTTACATGGGGCTGCTTATGCAGCCGGCACTGCGCGAAGTGCCACACCACACATACACTAACTTGTTTAGTCCACAAGTGTGGCCCGGATCTCTCACTGGAACTCCAGTACTATATTTTCAAGTGTCTGCAAGGTATATCCACCTGAACAGCTGTCCTCTCCAGCTTAGTATGTAGAAAGCCTCATATGCTCCTGTCCACCAGCATCATTTCCCATGCTGCTTTAGCATCAGACAGACCTGGCTCAGATCCTGAATCTACTATTCACTGTCATATGACTTCAGTTTCCTTAGTTACAAAGTGGTGATGACAGTAATAATACTAATGCCTGCTTCTTAGACTTGTGAGGATTTCCCAAGATCCTCTCTGTAAAGTGAATGGTCCTTAATGCATAGCAGACACAAAAAATGACAGCTATTGTTATTGTTTAAAAAGCTTTATATGGGGCTTCCCTGGTGGCGCAGTGGTTGAGAGTACGCCTGCCGATGCAGGGGACACGGATTCATGCCCCCGTCCGGGAGGATCCCACGTGCCACGGAGCGGCTAGGCCCGTGAGCCATGGCCGCTGAGCCTGCGCGTCCGGAGCCTGTGCTCCGCAACGGGAGAGGCCATAGCAGTGAGAGGCCCACGTACCGCAAAAAAAAAAAAAACTTTATATTACCATGAGAGCTTCCTCTTCCTCCTCTTCCTTACTTATCTACTTTTAGCAATTCTTATTTCACATTTTGTAAAATTTCCTCTGAGTCACCATAGTCCAGGCTAGTCCTCATGCCCTCAGGCCTCCATTGCTTCAACTACTCCTAGGTCTTTCCTCCTTCCTGCCCTTAATTCACTCCAGAAATCATTTCTGAAATAAAACACCACTTGTTTGTTATTCCCTTGCTTAAGAACCTATAAAGGCTTCCCACTGCTTGCTGCATCACGCTCACACTTCTCAGCTAGGTCTTTAAAAATTCTTCTCATAATTTCATACCAAACTTCTGACCAATTTAATTTCCTACTTACGTCCTAGCACTCCCCCTCTGCTCTAGGTTAGTGGGGTCTCCTCCGTGTCTTCTGAACATGCAGGCAATGCTTATTCCAGCTCTTGCTGCCCTGCCCCGGTATAGACTATAGTTCTCCCATGTTTATAAGGCCTGGTTCCAATGACATCTCCTCCCTAAAGTCTTTTCCATTTTGATCTCTGCTTATCCTCATTTACTGTTACTTTTCTATAACACTGATCTCAGATGCATCCTCACTGAGTGGCGGTGGCACAGTAGAGAGCACGTGCTTCACCTAATGGGGCAGCTGCCCTCTGTAGCCCCAGGGAAATGCAAGCCAGTTGTTGCAAGAGTTCCCAACTGACTTTCACGAGAAATCAGGATTTTTTTTTCTTCTTGAAATCTCCTCATTTTTAAATGTTGGCAGTTAATTTAAAATCTTTAGAACGTTGTGTGGCAAACAAAATCTATAGGGCTGGGTATAGCCCCAGGGCTATCGTTTTGTTCCTTCTGCTTTAGAGTTTGTATACCATCTAGTTTAAGACTTAACTATTCTCTAGTTGTTTGATATGTTCTATTTCTGTCTTCCCAACCAAGATATCCACTCCAGCAACCCGACCTTATCCATTCTGAGCATCTGTTGCTGAACCTAACACTGCATTAGTAAAAAATAATCATCACGTAGTTGATTCATGCATAAAGATATATTTAAGGAGCTTACATGGTATGTAAGGCACAAGACATCACAATTTTTGTTTTCTGGTTTCTTTTATTGTTTTGTGAAATATGTCTTGGGAAATATCCAGTGTTTTCGTCATGGCGCCGATTCCCATATTCATCATCAGTTTTGTATCCCCGCTTGTTGGTTAGTCACAGTGTGACACAAAACCAGATTTTTCTATGGAAAGAGGCACAAACCATGTTGCTTTTATATTTTATTAATGATGCTTGCCGTGGAATGACATGGAATGACATGTAATGACATGACATCTTTAGATAATCTGTAGATAATTACAGTACTTGGCATGTATTAAGAATGCAACAAATCACAGTATTTTTACTCTGCGTAACCAGGAGACATGTGCCTTCTGCAATTATGGCTGAATTCTGTTTTCAAATCAAGATTATTCTACCCTGTGGTATGAAATATAATGTTGTAGGTTTTTCATCAAGTATGGAAACTCACTCTTCTTGCTTTGCATACCACATACTTTCACACTATAACTTCCTATTTGCTGTGATATCATCTCAGCCGTAAGCAAAGATATTCCACCCTGAACAGTTACCATTAGACATGAGTAACTGTTTGACTCATATCGATTTGGACTGAAAAGCGGAACGTATTTGACTAACACATGGCACCATTGTAACTCTTCAAACAGGATTTGAAGGCCACAAAGAAGGCATCTTAAGATCCTGGTTAAGCTCTGTGATAGCCTTCGACTTGGAGAGGTGAAAAGTGCAGGGACCTAAAAGTATTGCCTCCTTTTACTTGTGAACTGTGGTCTCAGCCCCATGGTAATCTTTTTCATGGTGATGTGATGAACATAAGGACATCGCACAGATCCACACCCTTGTCTCTTCGTGCTTCGTTGTAGGTACTCAGCGTGCCAATGCCCGTGCTCCAGCCCCTTACAAGCGAGACTTTGAAGCCAAACTAAGAAACTTTTACAGGAAGTTAGAGACTAAAGGATATGGACAAGGCCCAGGGAAATTAAAGTAAGTCAAAATAATACAAACCCCAGGATTTGTAGATGGCGAAAAGATGGGATGCAATTTGGAATGTAGGAAATGGATTGATTAGGGATGACCAGCCTTCGTTTTAGTCGGCATAATTATCTGGGCACGTGCAAGTTACAGGATCATCTAAAACATAGTTCTTGAATTAAGCACAATTAAACTTATGGTTTTAAAACAGACAGGAAAGAGATGACCATGTTTCACATAAAAATAAGGCAAAATTAAAAGCTGATTTATTTTGTTCTCCTGAAAAGTACCTCTTGGTTGACTTATATCGCATATTCATTAGATATAAGGCTGTCACAGTGTCTTGTATTGCACGTCACTGTCTCCTGGGCTGACCTGAGTGTAGGACTACTGCTCAGCTCTGTTTCCTTCTGTGAAGTAAGCTTAACTTGTCCAACGGAATATGTCATGAATGTTGTTTCTGCCTGTCTTTATCCACCTCCCTTTAAATGGGGAAATTGAAACATCATCCTGTTGTTTGGCCTAGAATTATCTGAACTTCCTACTTACCCATACTCCCTTCAGCCCCACCTCCACCCCTGTCCCCTAGAGATCACTATGCCACTTGAGAGAGGACAGAGGAGGGAGGGTCTGACTGCAGAAGCGTCGGGACCCAGGTGTGTGAGAGAATTGCCCAGCCCAACAGGCACATGGCTCACTGCCCCCCATGCAGGGCTTGCTCATCTGAACTCACAGGTTCCCCTTTCATCACCCTCGAAAACATCAACCCGCCCCAAACACCGTACCTCTCAGAGCTTCACTTACTAAGGTCTTGCTGATCAAGCTTTCATACCTTCAGCCTCCCTATCATCTCCCTTTCCATTACTATTTGCATTAAGGGAAAATTGACACCTGTTTAAGGGTGACTTAAATTGTCATTGTCACAAGTAGATTAATCAACCACCAGTATCATTCATTTGTATCTGTCACTTAGGGAATCTCAAGATTCACTTAATTTTAAAGTTAAACTAAGGACAACAGGGCTTCCCTGGTGGCGCAGTGGTTGAGAGTCCGCCTGCCGATGCAGGGGACACGGGTTCGTGCCCCGGTCCGGGAAGATCCCACATGCCGCGGAGCGCCTGGGCCCGTGAGCCATGGCCGCTGAGCCTGCGCGTCCGGAGCCTGTGCTCTGCAGCAGGAGAGGCCACAACAGTGAGAGGCCCGCGTACCGCAAAAAAAAAAAAAAAAAAAAAAAAAAAACTAAGCACAACAGTAAACTCCACTGCTTTGGAGGACACTGAGAATTTTTTTGTCCTTCTTGTTCTCACTGTTATCTTTCTAGGTACTTAAGAATTGAATTCCTAAGTGCATTCAGGCTTAAAACATTACCTCCTAGGGTTGCTCTTCCTTTCCTAAACAAATGTTTTGTGTGTGTGTGTTGTTTTGTAATCGTTTTCCTTCTGGGATAAATTGATGTGACCATTCAGAAAGGACTCTTGCATTGGTTTTACAGGTCTTAGGTGAGGTGCTCTATTTACCAATGATTCTCTGTTGTAACTTTTGTTAATGCTATTAAGAGTTACAGACAGATGTGTGCTTTATTGCAGATAGCGATGATAGTAAGTCACTCCACTTTTCCCCTAATTAATTGTGGTAAGTGGAAGTTAAATGGCAAGTGCCCAGTTCTGGAAAGATAAAGATTAGGAAATAATCTGTATTTTTCAAATTGTCTTTTTCTGGACAGGTTAATTATCAGAAGAGATCACTTGCTCGAAGATGCTTTTAATCAGATTATGGGCTACTCCAGAAAAGACCTGCAGAGAAATAAGCTGTATGTCACATTTGTTGGGGAGGAAGGGTGAGTAACACAGAGAAGTGGCCTGTGAAGCACAGGCTGTGGCTGCCGGAGGATGTTTCCCCACACTGTCCCCTGCGGTTGCCTGAAACAGGAAATCCTTCTGACGGAAAATGCTGTTCTCATACACTTAAACCTTTCAGTTTTGTTTTTTTTTAAGCTTCCTTTGATTTTTAAATCATTTGACATAGAAATTCTTTGGTAAAATCTCTAACTATAGATCATTTATGAGAGCAGAAACTTAGTTTCGTTTCTTCTCTCCGTAACTCTTTCTCTCAAAGGGAAAACATGTTTGTTTGTTTGTTTGTTTTATTGAAGTATAGTTGATTTACAATGTTGTGTTAATTTCTGCTGTACAGCACAGTGATTCAGTTATACATATATGTACATTCTTTTTAAAATTATTTTCCATTATGGTTTATCACAGGATATTGAATATAGTTCCCTGTGCTATACAATAGGATCTTGTTGTTTATTCATCCTCTATATAATAGTTTGCATCTGCTAACCCCAAGCTCCTCCCACTCTATCCCTTCCTCCCCCCCACCCCCTGCCACCCTGGCAACCACAAGTCTGTTCTCTATGTCCGTGAGTCTGTTTCTGTTTTGTAGATACGTTCATTTCTGTCATCTTTTAGATTCCACATATAAGTGATATCATATAGTATTTGTCTTTCTCTTTCTGACTTACTTCACTTAGTATGATAACCTCTGAGTCAATCCATGTTGCTACAAATGGCATCATTTCATTCTTTTTTATGGCTGAGTAGTATTCCATTGTATATATGTACCACATCTTCTCTATCCTTTCATGTGTCGAAGGACATTTAGGTTGTTTCCACGTCCTTGGCTATTGTGAATAGTGCTGCTATGAACGTAGGGGTGCATGTATCTTTTTTGAATTAGAGTTTTGTTTGGGTATATGCCCAGGAGTGGGATTGCTGGATCATACGGCAACTCTATTTTTAGTTTTTGAGGAAGCTTCATACTGTTTTCCATAGTGGCTGTACCCATATACATTCCCACCAACAGTGTAAGAGGATTCAAAACATGGGCTTTGAGATTTAAAAAAAGCAAGGAATTGCATTTTAACATCTATGATCTTGTTATGTGCACAGGAATACTAAGTAAATCGTACTTCACCTGTTAAATAAGCTCAGTTTCAGAATCACGAATTAGAAACTAGTGTTTGCTAGAGAGTAGGGGGCGTGGGGAGGATGCAGGATGGGCGAAATAGGAGAAGGGGATTAAGAGGTGCAAACTTCCATTTGTAAAATAAAGAAGTCACAGGATATAATGTACAGCAAAGGGAATATAGTCAATAGCATTGTAATAACTTTGTATGCTGACAAGATGGTAACTAGACTCACAGTGGTGGCCATCTAACAATGTATCAAATTATGGAATCACTACGTTGTATACCTGCAACTAAAATGATATTGTATGTCAACTGTACTTCAATTTTAAAAAGATAGAAAAAGAGGAAAAAAGAAGAATCCTTCTGTTCCACCTGGAAATCTCCCCAGCAGTATCTCTTGGGCCTTGGTTCTTATTTCTCTGTCTCCACTTTTTCTCTTTCTTTGGCACACCTACCAAAATAACTACCTGCCATAAACAGAGTCCAGCCTTGTATGACTCTTCCATGAGTGTGCTCATAGAGATAGGGGTTAGGAAATGAATGAGTAAAGACTCCTACACGGTGTTTATTGCATTCAAATAGGCATAACGGTGGTTTTATGACTCTTGAGAAGATGAAAGCTCTCATCTCTCCTAGACCCCTTACTCTTTCCTCATTTCAGGTTTAGGTTTGGAGTCTCAGCACCTTCTTTGTAGACATCACTAGAGTGAATTTTAAAAATACCGCGTGATTGTCTGAACTCGGGTTGTCTTCTCTTTAACTCCTTAACTGCTGTTGATTTGGATCATGTTAAGGCTACCTCTCTCAGTCTTGCCCAGGAATAAAGTATATTAGATTATGGAATCGTAGCAATAATATTCAACAAATTCAGCCATTTGGTTTATGGTTAATGAAATGGAGCTGTCAAAGTATAAAATAGGGCTTCCCTGGTGGCACAGTGGCTGAGAGTCCGCCTGCCGATGCAGGGGACACGGGTTCATGCCCCAGTCTGGGAAGATCCCACATGCCGCGGAGCGGCTAGGCTCACAACAGTGAGAGGCCCGCGTACCGCAAAAAAATTTTTTTTAAAGTAGAAAATAATTCACATGTGCTAGTAGAACTAGATAATAGTAAAATTGAGATTTAAAATTAGGCCTCTTGTCTTCCATCCAGGATTCTTAGACCAGCACTGGGATTTAGGCAAAACTCCTGAACTCTGATCTGTCTGAATTTTTTCCTACCCATGGATCTTTTCACTATTCCGGCTAGTGACTGATAACTTCTCTTGTCACATATAGTGTTGTATAGTCTCCCAGCTGTGACTAGATTAAAGTAAAATACTACATGGGAAAACAATATAATGTGACAAAGTTTGAGAAGGTTGCCTGAGACTTGAGCCTTTTGTTGCTGACAAGCCTTAATGGTTCTAGCTTTTGTTAGTTGCCTTAAAGATGCAGGTGGGCAATTGAAAATGAAGGCAAATGTTTTTAGCCTAATCACAGGTATGCATGGGATTCCAGGTATTTCCTTACATAACTAGTCTGGTTTGGATGAGAATACTTTTCCTCCCCCAGAACTCCAGCTGCCTTTCTTCTTTGTTGGACCACAGTTTGTTGAGATCTCAGAGATGTAGGCAAGCGTCTTTGGAAACCCTGGTACTTAGGTTTGAATAGAACAGATGCTATCATGCTTGGTCATCCTAAAGCTGTCTCCCCATGGTCTGGACTGACATCCATTCCTAGGAGGAGGCCCAGGCAGAGTGGGGCCTGAAACCTTATTTAATTGCCACTAATGTCCAAATGTTTCCTGCCTCCATTTCTTGTCTTCTTCCTGTAACCCTAGAAGGAAAATAAGAGGGAGGATATTTTGAGGTGTGACCTCAGCCCTCAGGGACAATCTCTTAATCAGGCCCCTCTGCATATGGTTTTTTGAAACTGGAATGGGGCCAGATAACTTCTGGTCTCATGGCTTTATCATGTCAGTATCATACATATAGATTGTTAGATATAGACTTTATTTTGCTATTAAGGCATTGGGAACACATAATACTATTTTGAAAGATTAACGCAGTATGCTTGCTAAAAAATTGAAACCTCAAAACAACATAAAATTAAGAAGTTATTTTAGCCTTTGTCATCTTACTACATTAAAATTCAAGATCATAACATTTCTTTCTGAATTATAATAAATACCCAAAGAGAAAAGCTACCTAGGTTTTTCTATGGAATTGTGAAATGGAGCTGAAAGTTTTCTGGTCACTTTTCCTTCATTAATTTTAATGCCCTCAAAATGTGTCATTTTGTAAGTTCTTCATGTCTAGCTCTAGTAATAGGTATTAAAAAACGTATATGCCTAGTGCCCAGATGTTGGCTTGCAATATCATTCTTCAATAAAAGGGACTAGGGCTCCTTGGAGAAATGGGTGATTCTAGGACTGGGGCAGGAAATATACAAGACAGCACCTGAAGCATCTTGTGCCAGAAAGTATAGAGGAGCTCAGACAGCTCACAGTGATGTCAAAGGGACACAAGAACCAACTGAAAGAGCTGCCAGTGGTCAAAGGTGGAATAATTGGAGCAAAAAAATAAAGTAGTATTGGATTAGAACCCCAAAGTATAAAATAAATATCTATATACTGATATAAATACACAATTGAATAAATAAATAAATAACAGTAGACAAATTTGTGCAGATTTCCAAATAATTCTGCATAATTCCCTGCTCCTTAATTGTGAGTTGCACATAGTGACTTTCTTCCAAATAATACAGTATGAAAGGGGGAGAAAGAAGTTAAGTCTACAGTGGAGAAGCCTGACAAACACACAGCCAGGTGATCAAGGCTAAAATCTAAAATCAACAGTGATATATCCTGTTGATAGTATGTACCCTTGGTATGATGTGATGAGAATGACACTTTACTGTCTTCCTCCCAAAATCATGTAACACCAGTCTAATCAGGAGAAGACATCAGATAAATCCAAATTGAGGAACATTCTACAAGATTACCTTATCAGTGCCCCTTAAAACTGTCAAGGTCATCAAAAACCAAAAGCATCTAAGAAACTGTCACAGCCAAGATGAACCTAAGGAAACATGGCAATTAAATGTAATGTGGTATCCTGAATGGGATCCTGGATCAGTAAAGGGACATTAAGCAAAAACGAAAGAAATCTGACTAAAGTATAGGTTTTAGTTAATAATGTATCAATATCAGTTCATTTTGTAACAAATGTACTGTACTTATGTAAAATGTTGATAAGAGGGAAACTTGAGTGTGAGGTATATAAGAATTCTCCCTACTGTCTTTGTAACTTTTCTATACATCAAAAACTAATCTAAAATAGAACATTTATTAAAGAAAGCATAGAGTCAGGATTTGGGGAGATTTAGAGAATGTTTCCCTGAACAACTTTTCTTATTTCTTTGCTGTCTGATGAGTGATTGCCACCAGGGTAATTTTTGGTATGTGTATACTTCCTTTTGCACTTGAGGTCAGGAGAGTAATAAGTATAGAGATACAGTTCATTCTGTGGAAGGAATTAGTAGAGGTATTGATTGGTATGTATAGAGTATTATTTTGTGTTGCTAAAGTCAACTTTGTTATCTGTGAGGGAATAATACTTTGCAATTCTTATTGATACCATCTCACTGATTGTATTTTCTACCTGTCATAATCAGGGTCTTTATTTATAATAGATTAGTGAGGGCATAAAGAGAAAAGGATTTATTTTTAAGAATAATGCGTCTGCCTGCCCTCCAAAAAGGTGTGAATTAGCAGATTCACTCAGAGACTGCAGCTCTGCTTTAAGATGTTTCTTTGCGTAGGTCTTGACACATGATATATAGGTTGTTCCTGAAATGGAAGAGCTGAGTCAAGAGAAATGATGGGAAATGTTATAGTCATAAATTTACAGGACGACTACAAATTCCATGTGAGGTAGAATTAACCCCAGAATGGTAGAGATGCCTGTATTCAATTAAAAATACAAAAATAAATCTAGAATCTATTAATGTAAATATACTAGTTGACAGCTAATTATTATATCTCGCTAAAATAATGCTTCATGTTATGCTTGGCTTTTTTCTGAAAAGCAGACGGTTTCTAAGCAAAACACTGTGATTTAATTTGGTCAGCGCTGAAGGTTTTGTTCTAGTCATTAAAATCTCTACCCAACTTAATTTGGTTATCTGCTCTTCCAAAGTGGGGAAGAGGAGAAGACAGCAGTGGTGGAAGAGCTTGGAAACTGAGTCATCTTGACTGAATGTGGTGGGAAATTGCATACTCTAGTTGCCTCTTTCTGTTGTGCTTCTGTCTGCCTAGAAGTTGCTTCTTTAGGAAGGGAGCCAGTAGAATACCGCATATTCTCTAGTGTATTATTTTCTTCTAAATGTGTGGTGTCAGAACTTAGCTAGGCAGACTGTTGTGTTCTGATGGGACATTTGGGGCCATTCACTTCTTTTTATTTTTTTTTTATTGAAGTACAGTTGATTTACAATATTGTGTTAGTTTCAGGTGTACATTCACTTCTTAGTACCCAAAACAAGTAAGGAAATAATGGCCTGGATAAAGAGAGGATGTTTACACTGTGATTGCCTCGCCTCTTTTTTTTTCTCCATGGCCAGCTCTATAAAAGGCACCTTTCTTTAGGAAAGAATGAGTTCATTATATGTAAGGTGCCATTGATGTGACATTAGTCATCTGTCTTGCAAAGCCACACTTGGACTAGGGAGGGGATGCGTGCAAACAGTTTTAGTTTGGGGGTTTAAGAACAGGTGCGCTCTTCCTGTGATATTTCTACTTAGACAGATGAAAGCAGCTAGGGAGGATGAGATCTGAAAGGTTTTCTTGGGTCCCTGCTTAAAAATAACCAGCAGCTGTTAACATCTGACTGATCTAGAGGTTGTTTGGGGTCCTGGGCTTGATCATTTATTCCTCAGCAATGTGTAAAGCTTCAAGTGAAAGTTTATGGTGCTGCTTGTTTTCTTCTAAAAAGAGACACTTGCAGGATAACCTAACTGATGCATGCCATGCTGGAGAAGGGTGCTTCTGTATCTAGGCTTTGGCTTGGTATCCCCAGGTAAAACTTCGTCATACTGATGGCTCACAAAATTCCTTACTCACCCATCAGGCCTTCTTCAGTGGCTGAAGAACCAAAGCCTTGCTGCTATAAGTATCTGAGGCTGAATCGGGTGTGTAGGCCATCTGTGCCTGAACCAACTTGTAAGAAAGCAGAGTCTTCCAGAAAACTTGTAGGAAATGATAGTGAGACTTCCCAATGGCACCATCCTCTTGCATTTTATAGTCTACTTCCTTTGGAATACTTGGTAAATTTTAGTTGAAAATAAAGAACAGGAGAATAAAACTATTTATTTTAACAAACACTGGCTGCTACTAACAACTCGGGTGGTGTCAGCCCAGCAACGGGATGGTGTTTAAAATGCCTCATCGGCACTTCATGGGGCTCAAAACGACATTGCCACCCTAAGGACATCTGTGCTTATTCCGAAATGGCCTCAGATGCAGCTGTTGTGTGGCTACACACCCGTTGTCCGGAGTTTCATTATTTCCATGCCAAGTCTTTAGCTGTGGAACCAACCTAACTGGCAGAACAGGAATGTAACAAATGAGCCCTGTGATATGAGTCATATTAACTATTTATATGGAAGAGGTTGCTAAGACAGGAAGCGCATGCATAAGGTATCCTGCTGGGACACGTCTTATTGAATTAGGTAGACATATGTAATGTGTAGTCAACAACCTGCCCTCAGATATGCGGTTCTAAATTTCAGATTATAATCAAATCAAACTTTAAAAACTGTCTTGGCTTTAGAGTGACTCTATCAGTGCTGCTAGAGTTAAAAAAACAGCAGATAAAAGCCTGAGCAGTTGAGGAAGATACATTTCCCTCCTAGAGGAGCTGCTAGCTTTGTTCTCTCTTGGGAAAAAAAGGAGTTTTATTTTTCAACTTAACTCCGCAGGGGACATTCATTGTATCTTTAGCCAGATTTAGTTATCATCATGAAAAAGGAACCAATCAGTGAGGTCCATCTTTGTTGTTTTAACAAACTCTACCATATTAGAAGATATTAGACTTGGAAAAGACAAGGAGCAAGCTTTCTAAGCATAATTCACTTGAGCGATTTCTGACAGTGTTTGCTAATCGGGTTGTCTCTTAAGGACTGGCATGAGCTATTAATGCATTGAATATAAGGCAGACTTGTGCAAAACTGTTCACTCCGCTAGATGTGAAATAACAATGTAAATTATGTTGATTTCCTTTAGAGAGCATCAGACAGCTCCACTCAGTGATTCAGCAATATAAACTGATCCCCTCCTATGTATCAGGCTAAGTACTCAGGATCCAGAAATGAGAAAGACATAGTCCCTGCCCTCAGTAGGTTTACAGTTTAGATGTGTGTCTGGTGGGAGGCAGACAATTATAAAACACTCTGCTAAGTGCGGTATTATTAAAATACTGAGAGCTGAAGCTCAGTGAAAACCTGCTGTTTCTAACTGAATGCCACTGTTTAATTTTAAGCAGCTAAAAACCCATTTTACTTATACCAGTTGTCTCTTTGTAAGAAAACTGACTCACAGAGTGTTTGACTCATGTTTCAGCTGTCTGTGACCCTTATCCTCGTGTGCCTTGATTGTGTCTGAAGGTTTCTGCAGAGCAGGGACCCCGCAGGCCAAGGCTCACTCACCGTCTCACGCTAGGGTGTGTGCAACTCTCCTGGAGGTTGCATTACACCCTAGGGTATCGTTGTCATTTTATCTTGCCTTGAAGTGATCCTCACTAAAGAAGAGGGTTTAGGGTAAGTCAGGTTTTTTAATAAAGCAGCATTTTCCTCCTACTTCCTTCTGTAGCAGGGGTTGACAAACTTTCTGTGTAAAGGGCCAGATAGTAAATATTTTAGGCTTTACAGACCATACATTCCCTGTTGCATCTACTCAACTCTGCCATCCTAACAGGAAAGCAGCCCCAGACAACACATAAACAAATGGGCGTGGCTGTGTTCCAATAAAACTTTATTTACAAAGCCAGGGGGTGGGCCAGATTTGGCCCTCAGACCATAGTTTGCCATAAGCAACGTTGTTTTGCTTATGAGCGTTTAAAATTTATTGAAGGGTGAGCTGTAAGGAATAATGAACATTACGCTTGGGATCAGGAAACTGGTGTCAAGACCTGGATCCCCCACTGCAGCTTTCATTTGATACAAGTCAGTGATTTCCTTCAGCCCCAGTCTTCTCAATGAAATGAGGGGATGGGCGAAATGACTGTTCAGATACTATTGATGGCATTCTCTGTTTCTAAAGAGACACAGGGGTCTGAAATTCACCATCGATAGGAAATTTAGAGATGTTTTGCATCCACAGGGATCCAGGTAGACTGGAATCATGAACTCAGTCTCACAAAGTGAATTTTAGTAGGAAAACTATAACGTCTAGTACTTAGGTTTTAAAAAGATACAGTGAGGGGCTTCCCTGGTGGCGCAGTGGTTGAGAGTCCGCCTGCTGATGCAGGGGACACAGGTTCGTGCCCCGGTCCGGGAAGATCCCACATGCCGCAGAGCGGCTGGGCCCGTGAGCCATGGCCGCTGAACCTGTGCGTCCGGAGCCTGTGCTCCGCAACGGGAGAGGCCACAGCAGTGAGAGGCCCGCGTACCGCAAAAAAACAAAACAAAACAAAAAAGATACAGTGAACGTGCAGACAGTATGGGAGAGTCCTAGGTTAAAGAAGCATAGGTGAAAGGTTTGAGCTGATGACTAGTTCATGATGAGTCAACAGAGTCAAGTGACTGCCCCACAAGGCAGAGTGATATTAAGCTGCATTAGTGGGGAAAAGTTCCAGGAAAAGAGGTCAAGGGCCCTTTCTAAGTTTTTGTTAACGAGACCACACCTTGAGTGTTGTGATCAGCATAGACACCGCCCCCTTAGGTCAGACTTTGACACCTGGAGAGTGTCCAGAGCAGAGGACCAGTGTGGTGAGGGAATTCCCTACCCTGCATTGAGAGGAGGTTGAAAGAAGTGTCTGTGTTCATGAGTGAGGAGGGGGCAGGGACCAAGGATATGGAAACTGCTGAACTTAGAGTTCTTGTAGAAAATGACTTTTGAAAAAAAATTTACATCTTTAGCATCTAGATTAATACCCAAAACATAATAGGCACTCAAATATTTGTTGAAAGAAAACCTCTAAGTATGTGAAGAGCGTTCAAGTGGAAAAAGTATTCTACTTGTTCTTGGTGGCGTCAGAGACCACAACGAGGACAGTGGAAGGAAGCCACGAGACGCTGCCTTGGTCTCGGCACCAAGAGGGGTAGCCTGCGTCACTGTACCTGGCAGGCAGCCAGAGGGCTGCTTTGGGAGCCCCCCCTAGGGTGATCTGAGCACAGTCCCACAGTTCCTGGTAGCCACAGTATACTCAGCTGCCCCAGAAGGCAGTTCTGTCATGTCACCTTAAGGCCTCTCTGGCCTTGAGAGTCTGCTGTGTTTGCATTTTTCTGTACACATAGGTTTCTTGTCAGTCTACACTCATATCTCCTAAAGTGCAGTGTGGACTGGTGAGGTGTGAAATGATTGTAGCTATTACATAGACTGACATTTTTTATTTTAATATTTATGTGTTTCTTTTAATGTGTATTAGAAAAGATATAAAGCTAGCACATCATAATTCCATCAATATTGTATAAGACAAGGCTACATTGGAAAAGCAAGTAAAGCTAGAAATATTAAGGAAATGGCAGTGCGTATATCGCAAAAATTGAGAAAGTAGTTAGGTGGATAGCTGAGGTCTGTTCTAAGTAAATTCTATCAAACTCTTGTCTAAGACATATAAAAGCCATTTCACTTTTCTTACTAGTATTCCAACTCCCTCTTCTACCTATAATAGGATGCTTTTCTCTATCACAGAATCCCATCACCACCCAAGACTCAGATGATTTCTTTGTCATTAAAAAAAAAAAAAAAAACAGTAATGCCCACTGGAGGAAATTCCATAAGAGGAAAAAAAATAGAGTGAACAAAGGAAGTCTTATAAAATCCCACCACCCCAACTTATCTGTAGCTTTCATTCCCCCTTCAGAATTCCTTCCTGTCTTTGAACCCTTGTGTAAACTTTTTATCATAGGGTAGATGTACTTTACATTTTTCATTTTAAATTGAGCATATCAAATTGCTTTATTGCAAACTCCTCTTTGCTGTGTTTTTTGCTCTCAGCATTTTTGGCCACTTGTCATTCCTCAAACCTCACACAATAATTTCTCAAAATTTACTTTGACCCTGATTTCTTTGTAAGTAAAATGGAATTTACACTGTAGTTCAGGCGCTGGAGTTTCAGCTTCTTCTCCAAATACCTTACCAACGAAGCTTTAGACACCCTCACTTTTCTTGTTTATAGTTTTCCGTGGCATTTTATAATTTAAAGTTTTCATGTGAACCCTATCATTCCATCTTTTGCCTCTGATCTCCCTAGGAGGCCTTGTATCTGTAATACCCTCTCACCAATCCACTAAAGTCTCTTTCCTTCCCATTTAAAAGTGTTTCAGAAATCCATGAGGACTCCATGTCCCATGGATGTATGTAGCTGATGCCCTCTGGTTTAACCTGCTTAAATAAAGCATTCCCACTGTACTCTCTCTCCCCATAACCTGACTCTGGGCATTTCAATTTACGTTTTTCTGCATATTTATACAATCAAATTATCAGCATACTGCCTATCTCATCCATTATCTGATATGTAGTTTTAGTTTTAGATATGCTCCATATAAATGTCCATTACGTTATTTTGGGTCAAAACATGTTTGAGATCAGGAATCATGATCATTCTGTCCAGTGTTTTGGACAATCCTGGTGTGTGGATAATTAGACTTCTAAGGAGTATTCTGTAGAAAGTTGAGCACTGTAGAAAATGTGTCTAATAAATAGAAAAAGATAATAACTGGTTGTTCTTTTTGTGAATTTTTTAAAGGTTGGATTACAGTGGACCTTCCAGAGAGTTTTTCTTCCTGGTATCCAGAGAACTCTTTAACCCATATTATGGCTTATTTGAATATTCAGCCAATGACACATACACAGTACAAATAAGTCCCATGTCTGCTTTTGTAGACAATCACCATGAATGGTAAGTATTTTTTTTCTCCAACGCTTTTCTTCAGCTGATTTTCTGTGATATTAGTTTTTATAGGAACCCACACTTCTTTTTTAAACATTTTTTCCCTTGGAGAAAATCATATTTTCAGTTAACTGTCTCATTTGACTCTTGTTTGTGTTGTCAAATTTAATATACAGGCAGTCTCCAAGCTAGGAATAGATTATGTTCCATAAGACCAATTTTAAGTGAGTTGGGTAGAATTCAAAAGGTTTTTTCCACTGAAGGAAAGTTGCGGGTGATGTTAGGTTCCCAGCAAGACCCTAAATCCCTCTCTGCAGCTTTGGGCCACTCTGAGATCTGACGGGGGCAGGTGGGGGTGAGTAGGAGAATGTCCTGACCCAGAGGTCAGGCAGCTTAAGGAGCAGCCCTTGGGGAAGTGGCTAACACTGGGGGAGGGGCAGAGCAGCTGGGCTGTTGGTGTTCTAGGGGGAGGGAGGGCGGGAGGATGGGGTGCCCTGGAGGAATGGGAGGTGGAAGAGAATGCTGGCAGGCAGGCAGGCAGGAGTGCGGAGTCACAGCAGTGGCCCCTTACCCTAGTGACTGGTTCAAGTTTGTAGCCAGGAATTGCCCCTTTCCTAATTTCTCACACAAAACCAAGGAAAACTGGGCTAGGATTCCCATCTGGGAATTATTTATTCTGAAAATCCCGAATTGCACTCTTTTTATGACATTTATTTTTACATGCCTGCATTTATAGACTTGAAGTATCTTTATAACCCCTGTTTGCTTGTTCCTGTTCATTTTCACTATAGTAACAAAAAAGAGAACATGAGTACAACTCATGGAAACAATTTCTTTGAGTCATGAGGTTAATATTGGTGGGTGGAGGGCATTAAGTTTTAGGACTTATTCTTCAAATTAACTTCCGTTTAACTACAATTTGGAGTCCTCCTAAGAGTAGCTATGGCAGTTATACTAACATAAGTGGATAAAGAAAAACAAAGCTGCTGGACATTCATCTTAAAATGGTTGCCTAACACTAAAATTACAAATGAATAGTATGGACCTCAGTGTGGATTTACACTTTCGGAAGGCATCAGGCTTTCAAAGAGCTAGAAACTTGAATACTTCCGAAAAAGAAATTACATGTACATCTCAGCAAACCCAGTCGTGACAGATATATTTAATAAAATTTCCGAAGTGATTCAGTATAGAATTGAGCACTGAAATTTTAAAGAACAGAATGTCCCATGAGGAAACTCCCTCAAATGTACACATGCATAATTCTTGGATTGTGAGTTATCATCGAGAGAGGGGTTTGAGAGAGAACAGAAATAGGAACTTTCTCACTCTGAGACTGGGCTTTTCCTCAAAAGGGAATTGCCACTAGGTTTGCATTAGAGAAATCCTGCTAATATTCATGCAAGCAAACTACAAGGGGACAACATTTTCCCCACCACCACTGGTCTCATTCTGTCAACGTTTCTTAGAAGTGATATAGGGAAATTTCACTGCCATGCTAACAGGAAATTCACGTTGGCCATGTAGGGTGCTACATGGTGGACATTACTGACACGGGGTGAAAGTGGAGCAGTATCTCTCTGAACATCAGAGTGAAACAGATTTCTTCTACAAGAAGATGTGACTATCAGCCTAATGAAGACCCAGCCTGCAGTGCACACAGACTCTCATGGACAAACTTAGACGATTAGAGCTGGAAAGCATTCTTGAGAGCAAATTGAACCGTTCAGAAATTGCTCCATGGGGCTTCCCTGGTGGCGCAGTGGTTGAGAGTCCGCCTGCCGATGCAGGGGACACGGGTTCGTGCCCTGGTCCGGGAAGATCCCACGTAAGGGCCCGTGAGCCATGGCCGCTGAGCCTGCGCGTCCGGAGCCTGTGCTCCGCAATGGGAGAGGCCACAACAGTAGAGGCCCGCGTACCGCAAAAAAAAAAAAAAAAAAAAGGAAAGAAATTGCTCCATGATGTGTAAGCCATCTCCTGCTTTTCCTTCACAGGTTCCGGTTCAGTGGTAGGATCCTTGGTCTTGCACTAATTCACCAGTATTTGTTGGATGCCTTCTTCACACGGCCCTTTTATAAGGCTCTTCTCAGAATGTAAGAGTGTTTTTATTGCTTATGTAATTAGCATGTAAAGAATGTAATATTTCCTTTATCAAAAAGGGTCTTTTGACAATGTCATTTATTGGCTCACTATCTCAAATCTATTACTTAATAGTGATTTAGATTTCTGAAACTAATCAACTAATATAATTTCAAATGTGGTTACTGGATTTTTCCAGCTTCTGTTCCTTTATTCCTATCTTGCTCCCAAAGGCTTAGTTTTGCTCCACTCTGAATAATTCATTCTCATTTGTTGCTACACATGTGTCTTCAAAACACTTGTACTTCAAATACAGTGCTGGAATTCCTGTGGTATTAATGCCGATTATTAATAGAATAGTTGTGGCTTAGTCTTGGTGACTCACAGCCCCCCATCTTTCACAAGATGCATTTTACATTTTGCTTTATGCAAACTTTCAACTGTTTATTCTTGGTTCATATTTTCATTCTCTTTTTTCTAAAATTTGTTCGTTTGTTAGAGGTGTGCGATATTTTTAAAGTCCCATATTTATCTTGAGATCTCTCTATATGCAAGACAGTCATTTACGATGGCAGATGAAAATTTAGCATTCACAGAATTTTTTCTTCATTGTTAGCACAATGAAAGATTGCAATTATTGTGAAATGTAGGGCAAACAGTTTCTGTCCTAGAATCAGTAGTCATTTTCAAGGATGAACAGAAGAAGGCAAACTATCTGTGAGGGTAGTAGCTCAAACTTGCAATGAGAAAACACAGAATGATTGCATGGCTCTGACCAGCTCATTCCTTAACCAAGGCCATGTATCTGCTTTCTGTCAAAATGGAAGCCTAGAGCTCAATTGAAAGCAAAGTATTTCTAATAGTTCTTAAAGAGGGTCAGTAAGAAGACCTTTGCCATCCTCCCTTTTGGTATATGGACCGATGAAGTCCTGGGCACCTGGACACTGGCTTCTGCCTCTCTGGTTCTTCTGGCCCATTTGCACCTTCCCATTTCATTGCCTTATCTCTCATTTTCCATTTAAGCTTCCTGAAAGAGTAGTCTACACTGACTGTTGACACACCCTCAACACATTTTAGCCTGGCTTTTTTTCCCACCAATAACCTATGGAAGCTTTTAAAGAATGTTTTTTAGTCTTTATCTTAATAGACCATTCTGCTGCTTTTGATACTGTTGACCCCTCCCAGCCCCGCCACCCATTTCTCTTGTGTTCTTCCTTCACTGGCCTATGTGACACTGTGCTCTCCTGGTTCTCCTTTCACTTTTATGCCTCCTTTGTGGATGTCCTGACTTGCCCTTAAACCTCAATGTTCCTGAAGCTTCCATCCTTGTCCCCTTGCTTTCCTCTCTCTGTGTGCTCTCATGGGATATCTCTTTACCTGTCTCATCTACTCTCCAATCCGCACCCACAGACATGATCTCCCTTGAGTCGTAGGCTCAAGCGGTCAACATTCCACTGAATATCTCCTCTTGTATGTCTCACAGGCACCTCAGAATCAACATGGTTAAAACTAGACTCATCAATTTCTCCTGACCTAAAAATGTACCTTCTCCCTTATATGCCCAGTCACAGATCAAGGTGCCAACATTCTCAAGTCACTCTGGTCAGAAATTGGGCGTCATCCTCAAACAGGGATGGTGAATACACAGCACAATTTCTTCTCTTCCCCACCTCCCACCCCATTCCTATGGTACAGGTCACAAATCATTTAGGTACTTTTTCCTGCTGAACTCATTGTAGCCTCAGGAATTTTTCAACTTTTGGCCCTCAAGACTGCCAATGAATCAGAGTTGTCTTGTAACTTGAGTTCATTTGCCATCCTGTTTTAGATATACTTCTTTATACTACCCAGTAAAACCATTTATTAATTTCCACATTCACCTCCTAAATAATTCTTAAATTCATCTTCTCTACCCTAATAGCTGTGCCCTAATTAAAATACTTATCTTATTTTGGCCAGATTACTGTAGTGATCTATTAATTGGTTTCCACCCCCCAATTTTAAGTAATCCTCAACACTGCCACTTCCAGAAGAACAATTTAAAGTCACATCTCATGTCTCACCATGTCATTCCCTGTTTTAAAACCTTTCAGTAGTTCTGAATCACCAAGCTCCTTAGAATGACGTTCAGACCTGCTCCCAGCTACCTTTCCAGCCTCATTCTCTAGACATTCTGTCTTGTGGTTAACTCTCTGGTGCTGCCAGTATGCTTGGAACATCTGTATACTCCATCCCTTTGTGCTTTGTTCAGGTTGTCTTCTTCTCCTGTCTCTCTTTTTCCCCTTCTTCTCCTTTTCATCCATTCCCCTTTACCTCTCTAGCTTGAAACATCCTGCAAACTTTAATATAGGTATCATCTGCTCCAAACGGCTTCTTCTAAATCTCCAGGTCAAAGTAAATGCTTTGCATGTTTGCTGTGGGAGGTCCCTATATCTACCTTATCTTTTTTTTTTTTAACTGAAGTGTAATGTACATATAAAGAAGTGCACTAATAATAAGTGTTACCCACCCTAGGCTATCACTTATCACCTTACGTTAACTTATCTATTTGTGTCCCTGTCTCTCCCACTAGACCATTAGCTCCTTGAGGGCAGTAACTGTTTATCAAGTAGCTATTAAGATACTTGGCACATACTTGATGCCTAATACATGTGTAGACTGAACTAAACAAAATGGTCTTTGAAATTGGACTGATGGGAGGAAGTTTCAAGACAACTAAAGCAAATCAATTGCTACCATCTTACAACAGGGTCATATAATAGTAACTCCACCTCATGTAGATCTTCTCTTAGAAAACCATTATAACTGTAGAGCAATTCTGTAGCTTTCAGTTTTCAGAATCACAGAAAGAATAAGAACCATGCAGAAAAAAGGGATGTATGTGAATGTGGATCACAGAATCTAGTCTTTTAAAAAAAAGTTAAAGTACAGTATAGAAACATACGAAGAATTTCTAATTAGGAGAACGATAATTTAAGATTGTATAACATAGCCAAAGAATACTGAACCCAAGTTGTCAACTCGAGTTCCATTTCCAGCTCTGGCATTAATCGTGGGTGACTGTGCAAATGACAGCCACTCTTTGCACCTCCAGTTCTGTGTCTTAAAAGACAAAACAAACTGAGTGATTCCTAAGGCATTTTATATATCAGAATTTTTCAATTTTATGTCAAATTTCTGAATTATTTCACTGGTTTGGTTACTAACTTTGACGAAGAACATTCCAGAAATCACTGCCTGTTTTAGTTGATCTTGTTCTTGTCATTATTTCTTAGTTTCTTTCCTCACAACTCTGGGTTTTTGCTAATAGCCATGACTACATTTTTTTTTTTTTCTATCTGTTTATCATCTTAGTCTCTGTGACCTGAGTGATCTAGAATACCTTGATGAAGAATTTCACCAGAGCCTGCAGTGGATGAAAGACAATGACATCCATGACATCCTGGACCTCACGTTCACTGTGAACGAAGAAGTTTTTGGGCAGGTCTGTGTGTGTGAATAACTGGTGACTAAGTGTGGTAATTGAAAGCTATTGGTTGGTGAAGAATTAATTCAGTGGCCTAAGATCAGATGCTTATTTATTTGTGGTTGGTTGGGTGGTTTAAACCCAGGTTTATGTACAGTTACAATATTCTTGGTTATAAAGGTTATTCTAATGCCGACTTCAGATTAAAATAAAATTTTCTAATTTGTAGACTGCACTATTTGTATGTTGTAAACAATCTTTTTATTTCCAACTAAAATATCCTAAGATATTAGAATGTGCCTTGTACCAAATACAGTTTTTAAATATCCATGCTACCCCAGAGTTGAATATTAAATTATTTAATTGGCCCTTGTACTTACCTCTCATTCATGTTTAACAACTGAAATGGATTGTTTTGAAGCTGAGGGAAAGTAAACAATATTTTGGTGAACGTTTGGAAACATATTGTTTTTTTAAAAAGTTGGTAGAAGAGTTGGTCAAAAGATTTTCAGAAATTATATGCTAATTCATAATTAATATTCTTAGTTAAACATTAATACTTGGCTGGTCTCCTGAATTTCATATTTTGGAAAAGAAGTTCTCAGTTTAACATTCACTTGAATGTAATTCTGCTTCCTTAAGGTAAACGTTTACCTAAATATTGGCTTTCTCTATGTAGTTGATTGTGAATCCTAAAGGAATTTGTGAAAATGTCTTTTTGTCAAACATTCAAATAGCAGTGGGACAGAATCTGGAGCCCTTTTGTTTCCATTTAAAAGACTTATTTGTTTAATCAGAATTTAAAGCTTAACCTTGCAACACATATATATATTTTTTTTGCGGTACGCGGGCCTCTCACTGTTGTGGCCTCTCCCGTTGCGGAGCACAGGCTCCGGACGCGCAGGCTCAGCGGCCATGGCTCACGGGCCCAGCCGCTCCGCGGCATGTGGGATCTTCCCGGACCGGGGCACGAACCCGCGTCCCCTGCATCAGCAGGCGGACTCTCAACCACTGCGCCACCAGGGAAGCCCCGCAACACATATATTTTCAACCACTGAGGCTCTCAGACGTCTGCTCATTACTTAGCTTTCCCTGAGCATCAGTGGGTGCCTGGGCTCTGTGCTGGTGCCACACACCCTGCTTGTGGGATGTACCCGGGCCAGGGCAGAGACAGGTCGCTGACTGATTCCAGCTCATTGGTACCAGTGGTCTTACAACATCAAGAGTATTGCTTTATGGTCAGTCCTTTTGTTTTTTAATCGCAGATTACCGAACGAGAATTAAAACCAGGGGGTGCTAACATCCCAGTCACCGAGAAGAATAAGAAGGAGTACATCGAGAGGATGGTGAAATGGAGGATTGAGAGGGGTGTTGTGCAGCAAACAGAGAGCTTAGTGCGTGGCTTTTATGAGGTAAAGACAATCAGCAGGAGTGGGGTTCTCAGTCTAATGTCAGCAATACCTTGGTCCACTTCACTGTACTTCATATGTGTGCAATATTTCCATTTCTCTTTGGTATATTTACCGTTGCTATTTCAGTTCAAACACTTCAACAATTTTTCCTGTATGTTTTAAGAACACAAAAAAAGCTTATTGCCCTGTTACAAGAAATCACTGAAATAAAATGACCTGCATTCAAATAGCATTTGAGGATTTAATGACCACTAATAACATTTAAGTCACGCATTTTACTCATGCTTAGATATGTGTAATCAGATCTCATGGCTGATATGTGAAATGATTGTATCTGAGGGTCAGAATGAGTTGTAACAAGTATTCCATATGACTTCTTCTGTGAAAAAGCCATAGCTAAAATAAAAATAAACTGTGAAAGTGACTGGAGCACTAGATCTTCTCCCAGAGAGAAAAAAAAACTGGATTAATCAGTGACCAATTATAAAACAAAAATTCTGTTGAAAACCTCATCAACCTTGTACTAAAAATATATTTATAGAGAGCTTTACATGTTTTAAAGTGCCTCCACAGAATACATCCATAGTATTCCCAACACTCCCTGTGCCCTCCTTTTCTGATGAGGCTTAATTATAGCTGAGGCTTCTCCAGGTTCTTAAGCCATGTCCTATATTCTTTTTATTCCACAGGTCGTGGATGCCAGGCTGGTATCTGTTTTTGATGCGAGAGAACTAGAACTGGTCATCGCAGGCACAGCTGAAATAGACCTAAGTGATTGGAGGAACAACACAGAATATAGAGGAGGTGAAATTTGACTTATAGATGGCTGGATTTAAAGTTTCAGATTAGAGGGAAGCAAGCGGTTTGGCACGTTGGCCTGGATCCAGGACAGACAGAGGCACTTGCACTCTAATCATAGGTCTGATGCAGTCTCCTTTGAGACCTTGGGCAAGGTACATGCCCTTCTTTCCCTAGCTACCTCATCTGTCAAGTGGAAGGAGAGCTGTTTACACACCATCTAAGGATGTCATAACTCTTAATTGTTAGTGAAGAAATGTGGCCATAGGAACATCAATTAATGGTTTTATGGTGGTGTTAGTGAAGCACCAGGGAGCTCATATCCAGCTGGTCAAACTCCACCTATTCTGCCTTCATTCTCAAACCCGAAGAGGCATACCCTCTGAGCTTCTTAATGAACAAACACAGTTTTTCTACATTTCACTTGAACTGCTTACCAGTTGTAATTCACAGTTGAAACACGTGAATGGAGTAAGATATGGTTCTCAGATTTCAAGTTTCTTGAACAAGCCCTTCTAAAATTCAAGCATTAAGTTCAACTGAAAAGGAAACTGCTGTAAGGTTAGTTAAAAACTACACACGTCACCAAATGGGAAGTTTTAGGACTGGCACTTCTGTAGATCAATACAAATTTTCAATTAGTAATTGGCATCGAAGCCTGTGACATTTGCTGAATCAAGACGCATGGAAAGGGACCTGATGCTAACCCAGAGTTAAAGTTTCATTCAATACTTTTAATCAAAGAAAGAATACATTTTCTGAAATTTATTGTAGTGTTATAAAGTGTTCAGAAAGTCGTGACAAATGACGGTTGGTTTTTGTTTTTGAACTCAGAATGTAAGAGGTTAGCAGTGGTTCTGAACTTGGAGAGTGAAGAATACAATCTTTAAGTCACTGAATTAATCACTTAGACTAAAATGAGAGCTGAGCAGTTCTCCAGTTATCTGTAAATTGAAACAGAGATTTAAAAAAAAACAACAATTAAAAAGTTTGGAGTACAAAAAAATACCTTAACGTTGGCTCAGTTGCTTTTGTTTTGGCCTCTGCTTGGCTCTTCCAGCCCATCACTGTTGCCCTGGGCTGGCCTTGCCCGTCCATTTTCTCTGAAAGACGATATTAAACTGCAGTGTCCATTGCTGCTATTTCTGAAGTCCAGTTGCTGTAATAACTCTTTTCCAATTGGCCCCGTGTATAATCCAAATATGACCTTGGCTATTATAACTTTGTTAACTATTTTCACTAACTAGAACACAGTTTCTCCAACATGCTACATAACTTACATCTTACCATAAATGCTATTAGCTCATTCCTTCCCCCCCCCCGCCCCGTCCCCAAACCCCAGGAGATTCTAATAGCAATGCCATTCATCAAGTCAGCCAGTTTTGTATTTACACAGTATAGACTTTTATTCACGGTATATGACTAATCGAGTCCCTATTTCTATGGTTATTGTCAGTCTTATCAAGTGAAATCCTTGAGAGGAGAGGGCTGGGGGGAGGGGGCAGGAAAATGGCGACATGCCCAGCTGCCATGTTTGCTAACCCAGCTACTTGGCACTGAATGAAGGGGCGGCTTTGCTGCCATTTGCCATATGTTCACAGGGCAGCTGTTTATAGAGAATAGGATGAGACATTTTCACTCCTCCTCCTTCTCCAAATGGTTTGGCACAGACAGCAAAGGAGAGGCATAAAAGGGCTGATTCAAAGGGTCAGAAAACTTTAAAGCTATAAAGAGCCAACGCACTTATTTTATAGATTAGAAAAGTATTTGCTCAGCACCAAACAGCTGGTCTTTGCCAAAGGCAGGACAAGGAGCCGATGCATCTCCGTGTCCAGTCTAGTTGTATTTACGCTTCATTTGGATCCCTTTCTTCTCCAAGGGCATCGCTGATCAAATGGTAAACAGTAAGGCAAGATTCTCCCCAAATCCTACAGCCACGGAAACATGTGAGGAAAAATTTGAATGAAAATGGTTTCTACCTACCTTCTATTTAGGACTTAACTGCTGCTGACTCAGAATTAGAGTAGCTCTCTATACATTGAATATGTCAGCTAATTGGTTTGAATCACTAACTGTGCCTTAATCCTCGTCAACCTTCTCTCTGAACTTAATTTTTCTCGGCAGAAGGTTTTAGAATCCACAGTTACTTCCTCAATCCACCTGTGGGATGATACTTTTGACATTTTATTAAATTCTAGTAAAGTATGGAATAAAAGTAACATTTAGGTTGATGATTGAGATTTATTTGTTGAAAGAGTTAAAGTAATAAACTTATTTTCCCTTTTTATTAATAAAAAGTAATTTGCTTTTAAAATATGAACATAATATATAGTTTTAAAATGGTTTGCAATTATATATTGATTTGAATAATTATTTGATTTATGTCTCTCCTTTACCAGAAGCCCTGTGAGGGACTATTTCCTTTGCCATTGTCCCCCAAACTTAGGACACTGCTTGGCATAGCAGCGCTAGAAAATTATTTCTTAAATAAATGACCAAAAGGGTTAAACATTTCCAGTAACAGCAGTTATATTTTTCAGAAACGGTATGGTTAAAATAACTCATTTGTTTTCTTCCCTCCGCTAGCTTCATTTAGTGACCACTAAATGGAAACAGAGGTTTCTTGGTTTCATTTAGTGTTTTGTTTAACTTCTGACACTCATGTGATCACATTTACAGTGTAATTCCTTGGTCTTAAATTATAAATAACCTTTAATGAATCCAAGATGATGATTTATGTCTGGGGGTCTTTTGTCGACTTGCCAGTGTTGTGGTGACTTAAGATAGAAAACTCAAAGTAACACGGGCTTTCATGATTGCTTTGATAGGCTATCATGACAATCATATTGTAATTCGGTGGTTCTGGGCTGCAGTGGAAAGATTCAACAATGAACAACGACTAAGGTTGTTACAGGTAAGATGCCATTAGTTCATCTTTTTAATGCATTAATATAGTTATTTTTGGAATTGCAAATTTTTAATAACTGCTAAGTATACTCAGTAAATATATTTAGGTTTATCTACATTTTCGGGATATACTGTCTTCAGACTCTCCTGACTGCGTGGGTCTGTGGTTCCATCACTATGCAGAACATCCCCAACCTAGTCCAAGCATGTCATTAGAGTTGTGAGGAAGTACCAACTCCCATCCAAGAATCCCAGCAACAGCGTCTGCCTTTACAGCAGTTGGATCCCTTCCACAAGAGGTCCCTGGGTACTCTGCAGGCCAGCATCCCTGGCAACTGAAGGAGATAATCTTCAGTCCCTTAAGAAGTGACCCAGTTCCTTGATAAAGAGTCCTCTCTTTTCTTCCATCTAACGTTCCACAAATTTGAGATAATATTGAAGTTTAAGAATACTGGGAAAACTAACTCATTTTCTTGTGGTGTTTATAGTTATACAGGGCAATTGCTGGTTGGTTGCAGCTAAAGAAATATCAGACATGAGGAAGCCTTTTGGTCACTCAGGCAAAGCCTTACCAGTAGGCCGGATCTTGGCCCCCTTGGATCACAGATCTGGGTCTCAAATTTGCAGGACTAGAAGTTCTTTTTGTTTTTCATTCACCTCAGTTCGATCAGGGACTAATGCTAAGTTGACTTAGGTTCATCGATACGCCCACTTTATTAATCTCGAATGGGAAGTATACATGGTTTGAGCTTCTAAGCTGGTCAGCTGTACAGGACGCTGTATCTTCTACAAATCCTCCGCATCCCCTTTCTCTTTATAATGTTCTGTCCTTCCTTGGTATTCTCCAGCTCTTTGTCAGAATTCTCGTGTTACAGCTATTCTATGTCTATAAAGTTTTATCTTTTGAGCTTTTCCACCAGTGAGCAGCAGGCTGCTCTTCCCCAGCACCTCTGCACATGAATGATGTCAACCTTGCCTGGAGCCTGTCTCTTGGCTTCACCTTCTCCTTCTGTTTTCTTGGGTTGGTAGTTTGTTACAGGCACATCCAGCATTCCCTATGAAGGATTTGCTTCTCTCCGAGGGAGTAACGGCCCAAGAAGATTCTGTGTGGAGAAATGGGGGAAAATCACCGCTCTTCCCAGGTAAAGTAGAAGATATTTCTTTACTGTCACTACAGTGTTCTAGGTAGGACCTTTAGTGTATATATATATATAGATTTATTACCATTTTTATGCTGAAAGTTTGGGAGAGTGGAAAAAACTTTTAGAATGAATTTACCTCAGATTACCTTTTAAATGAAGGAAAAAAGGTCTTCCTGGTCATACTTGGAATACATACATACATATCTTTTTTTATTTTTATTGGAGTATAGTTGCTTTACAATATTGTGTTACTTTCTACTGTACAGCAAAGTGAATCAGCTATACGTATACATATATCCCCTCTTTTCTGGATTTCCTTCCCATTTAGGCCACCACAGAGCACTGAGTAGAGTTCCCTGTGCTATACAGTAGATTCTCATTAGTTATCTATTTTATACATAGTATCAATAGCGTATATTCATACGTACATATCTTAAAATACAAAGCACAACAGAACCAAAGCACTTGTTAGCAATAGGAAAAGCAACATTGGTCATCATACTTGTGGCTTCTTATGGTTGTGGCTCTAATTTACGTTTCCAGAAGCTCTAGATTTAAGTTTATCATTGGTAACTATTTAGAATCCCTTCACTAAAAATGACCATTGTGGTTTCTAAGGAATATTAAATCATGTAATTGTGCTCTGTGCCTCTTCAGTCTCTATCATACATGCCTTGCCTCCCTGGGAATGCTCTCTGTATTGTACTCTCATTTGTAATAAGATGATACATTTCCTTGGAGTGGAAAAATTTGCTTTTCTGCTGCTACTAATAAATGTAAGAGACTAGTAAGGCAGTCTTTGTGAGTAAAAAAAAAAAAGTGTTTTGTGGGGAATGGAGCAAACTGGAGCTGAAGCAAAAGAAAAGGAGGGAGCAAATGAACAAAAGAGGAGTAGAGAACAGTTGGTTTCAGAACTCCTTTATCTACTCAGCAGTAATATATTGAATTTTTGAGGTAAAAAGGATTGCCTCTTATTTTACTAATAATGAAATTGCAATCTGGGGAGGTTAAATATCTTCCCAAGTGATATTAGTTTCCTCAAGATGTTATTCTGAGTTTGTTTAAGTACAGTCAGCCCTCTGTATCCGCGGATTCAACCAACCACAGATTCAACCAATTACAGGTCAAAAATATTTTTTAAAAAAATTTCTAGAGGGCTTCTCTGGTGGTGCAGTGGTTGAGAGTCCGCCTGCCGATGCAGGGGACACGAGTTCGTGACCCAGTCCTGGAAGATCCCACATGCCGCAGAGCGGCTGAGCCCGTGAGCCATGGCTGCTGAGCCTGCGCATCCGGAGTCTGTGCTCCACAACGGGAGAGGCCACAACAGTGAGAGGCCCGCGTACTGTGGTGGTGGTGGGGGGGGGTTCCAGAAAGTTCCAAAAAGCAAAACTTGAATTTTGCTATGTTATGGCAACTATTTACATACATTTACATTGTATTAGGTATTTCAAGCAATCTAGAGATGATTTAAAGTATACAGGAGGATGTGCATAAATTATATTCAAATAACATGCCATTTTATATTTGAGCATCCGAGATTTTGGTATTCCCTGAGGGAGCCCTGGAACCAATGCCCTGGGGATGCCAAGGGAGAACTTTACAAGTGACTTTGAGAAACCTGTTAACAAGACTGTCTTCTTAGCAATTGCACAACACTGGTTCTTAAGAATAATGTTCTAAGCATCAACATGTGAAAAAAAGCATGCTGAAAATACAGATACAGAGAGCAATGAATAGAGCAAGCTCAGGGCTGCCTGAGCCTCTTCAGTCGCTTTGGGTGCGTGTCAGTCTGTGAACAGAGGCACTGCATCCAAACACCTAAGTAATTAGCTGGCTTACCTGGTGTTCCAAATGTAAGAGACTTTAATTTCATTATTTAAAGAAGTACTTTATTTTGTTTATGTCTGAATCACGCTTTTTTCCCCTCAGACCAAATTTGCAACTCAAAAGCAGATTTACAGTATCTGAGTAGGACCTTTCACTTTTCTGAGAAACTCAAGGATTAGCATTAAAGAGGCAGGAAAGGACAGATGAATTGCGTTCTTTCTCTTGAAATCTGTTTTTGTAAAGACTTGCTTATGTAAAGTAGACGGAATAAACTGTAACCATACGCAGATATATCAGCTGTTCATATTTAATCACTGTAATTTTCACCAAACCTGATGAGCAGAGAAAGGCAATTTGGTATAAACAACAAACTTAAGCTTCAGAGAGACTGGACTCTATCCCAGTTCTGTTACTTGCCCACAGTGGGCTCTTGGAGATGTTGCCTAATTGTTCTGAGCCTCTGTTTCCTCATCTACCTTGTAGGTTAGTAATTCTGAAGATTAAGGGAAATCGTTCATATAAAACATTTACTACTGACCCTTGCCCTGAGTAAGCATCCAGTCGATGGTGGCTGCCATTATGATTTCTGTCACCATTGTCTGTAATATATGTCAGACTGTAGCATATTGGAAAGAGCACAGGGTTGGGAGTTAGACCACCTGGGTTCTTGCCCACCTCTGCCACCAGCTAACTCTGGGACCTAGAAGATCACTTGATCTCTGGGCCTCCATTTCTCCATCTTTAAATGGCCAGGGAAGGGGTGGTATATTAGGTTTAGTGGAGCAATAAGTAGCACCAACAGGTTGCTGAAGAATCTTGGGGGTCGGGCCGTATTCACTTGTCTGCTTCCGCCTGGAGCTCCAGGAAGTTCGTGTGCTGAGTCATCATAAATGGTGGGTTTCTTCACATTGTTGCATACATACGGTTGAGCAACAGGCGTTGTTGTTTCTTCCTTTCTGCATTATGACCTAAGGCTCTAGGTTCTAGATTCCTAGCTCTACCTAGATTATAAAATAGCCATACATAAAGATGATATGAGGCACATTAGGCAAGCAGACCATTTTCATACCTTGTCTCTAACAAGCCCTGACTTTTTAGGTCCAGCAGGAAGAAAGAGCTACTTGGCTATTCTAATTCACAGTTCATCAATTTATAGAGCCTTGTTAGGAGGCATGAATGCAGACCTAAGCCCTGTGATACACTAGCAATGTGATCCTAAGAGCCTTGATCCACCTCTGAAGAGTAGGAATAACGATGCCATGCTCAAAGAATATTTGCGACAAGTGAGTGAGATAATGTGTATGAAAGTTCTTAGGGACAGTATGTTCTCTTTGTTCTTTTAAACCTTTTATTGTGAATCTTCTGTGAGCCACCATACTGCTGAAACTATTAAAATGTGCTCCACCAAAAAAGTACATTTGGAGGAAAAACACAAAAGGAGAACTTCAGTGCATGACCATATAGTTTTATCAGAAGTGATTTCTTTTTGTTTGTTTGTTTGTTTGGGTTTTTTGTTGTTGTTGTTTGGGTTTTTTTTTTTTTGCGGTACGTGGGCCTCCCACTGCTGTGGCCTCTCCCGCTGCAGAACACAGGCTCCGGATGCGCAGGCTCAGCGGCTATGGCTCACGGGCCCAGCCGCTCTGCGGCATGTGGGATCCTCCCAGACTGGGGCACGAACCCGCGTCCCCTGCATCGGCAGGCGGACTCTCAACCACTGCGCCACCAGGGAAGCCCAGAAGTGATTTCTTTACTGATAACGTTGTCATCACCCTTTATGAAATGTGGGGTGTTACTTAAGTGTGAAAAAGATCTGTAAGATTGGCTGTGGTCTAAAAAGATGGTTTTATATGACTGAGTCCATTTTTTCCCACCGTCAGAACAGATACACTGAAGCCATCTTTCCGGCTAGGTTTGAGTTGCAGAACTAAAGGACTGGTCTGTCTCAAGCTGGTCATCCCCAATGTATTTCTTTTTTCTTATTAGCAAGATGATGTTTAACATTTAAAATGTGACATTTGTACACACTGGAGACAAAATGGTTGAATGTTGTTCTTACTTAAAAAGTGTATTCCCTAAGAGGTCTGGCATCATCTCGTGTCAGGCATGGGAGGCTGTACCCTGGAGACTTGGAAGTGGCTATAAAGGATGAGGGCAGGTAGTACCCGCAGAAGGGAGGGCATCTTAGTCTTTCTAGAAACGGATGATTGAAGGCCTTTAAACCTTTCAAGAAAGCAAATGTGAGTCTCATTCTTTTCTCAGATTTCCTAGTCCCACACTGCGGTAGCAGTGAATAGCACTACTCACAATGTGGGCCAAGAAGTGTATTAAAGTATATAGGGTTGTCTCTGAAGCCAGTACAAGTTGAATCCATGGCTCTTTTTTTTCTGTCTTGTGGTAATAAAGTAACTGGAGACCAGATGATAAATAATGATGGAGGCAGACGGGTGTCTCTGTGGAGGCTTCTAGCCTGAACACATAACTGTACTTCCTCTGCTTCATGGTTGGTAGTTAGCTCTATATTTTGCATTTCTGTAGATTTCCGGTCCCTTGTGCTCTGATGGACTTAGGAGACTGTAAATTCACTTTACTGCAGTTGCTCTTAAACATTCCGAAAAACAGGCTGCTAACATGCCAGCAGGAAAATGCAGGTCAAATCCTCTCTCCAAGGGTGGTATAGACTTTATGTGTTCATCTCAGAGGTTCTTGCCAAGTAGGATGATGGGACAGAGGAGTTGGAGAGCCGCAGTCATGATGGGGGAGTGTTGGTTTTGCCAAAGGGAGGAAACATTCATTTTTGACAATGGCTGCATCTGGAGATTATTACAAATGAAATGCTGACCCAAATTAAAAAATAAGAAGCAAGAGTTAATTATGAAATGTTTCAGGGAGACAGCTTTTCCAGTGGAATAGAATTTAAAAAGATAAAGCTATTTTTTAAAGATGAGACATTTTTCATTAAAAATTGTTTTAATTAAAGTACAGTAGATATACAATAGTATGTGTTACAGGTGTACAATATAGTATTCACAATTTTTAAAAGTTACACTCCATTTATAGTTGTTATAAAATATTGGCTATTTCCCAGTGTTGTACAATACATCCTTGTAGCTTCTCTTATACATAATAGTTTGTACCTCTCACTCCCCTACCCCTATATTGCTAGACATTATTTTCATTTTTAAAACTCTGCTTTTTATTCTTATGTAAAGAAAATATTTCACAAAAAATGCCAAGAAGTTTAAATTTTTTAATATTTGTGTATATAATACATATAATACAATAATATATGTGTGTATATAATAAAAATATACATGTATACATATATATATATATAAAGTCCACTACTGAGATAATCTCTAAACATGCCTCCACTCATTTCTACAAACATAACACACACAAGACACACATTTAAAAACAAAATACAATCATAGCGCCTATACTGTTTATGACCTGCTTTTTGTTTATCACATATCACTAATCATGAATAACTTTCCATGTCATTAAATACTGCTTTACAATGTTATCAATAATTCAGCTTTTCCTCCTCTAGTACAGAGGAGCTTTCTACTGGAGCTATCAGCTTGGAAATTGGAAAGTAACTGAGGAGCTGGTGTAACTTTCTTTAATTAAAAAAAAATCCAGAACAAGCGATGGACACTGGGAGGATCGCTTGGTGACACCACCACTTTTCCATATTGTGCCTGCCTTGGGACGTCCCCCCTTGGTCTCCCAGTTCCCCACTACCTGCTGGTCCCACGGCAGTCTGCTCCATCATTTAATCTCTGATACAAGGCCCTCTTCCACCCTTTCCCTTTCTTTCCACTTACTCAAATCTCTTATAATAATATTTTAAGGTTTTACTGTATTCTGCCATTGGTTCAGCACATGCTAATGAAAATACACCAGTGATGACTAGGAATATTACCCTATTAAAAATCCTTAAATATGCTGTACCTTTTGGATTGGTCTTTACTTTGGGAAGTGGGTAAGATGATCGTAAAACATACTTTGCCTGAAAAAGGACTCCAGTGATGAATGTAAAATACTGCTGAAATAATTTGTAATTACTGAATGGAATGAAAGTAGTTTGCATTGCTGCTGCCAACAGAATAGAGTCGTCTAAGTCACAACAACTATAAATCATAAAGTGTGTGTTTGTGAGTGACAAACATTACAGCTGTTAAGGAATGGTGATCCCCTTCTCTTTGGCCTCAAGACCAAAAACTAGTTTGGGCTCATCTCCTTCCACCACCCTAGTCCACTACACCAGCCCCTCTCCCCTGGGGCTACTGCCGCAGCCTGCTGGCTACACACCTGCTTCTCTTCGTACATCCTGTAGTTCATTCTGTGGTCAGCAACCAGAGTGAGCTTCTGAAATCTCCAGATCACCTCCCTCCCCTGCTCATCATCCCCTCCAGTGCCTTAGAGTAAAATCCGTACTCCTTGCCAAGGACTACCAGGTGGGTGGCCTGCTCTGGCCTACTCTTCTAACCTCAACACATACACTCTCCCCCCGCCAGCTACAGCCACCAGCCTCCTTCTTGAGGAAATGTGCCAAACTTAACTCTGCCTCAAGACTCTGGAAATTGCTGCCCAAACTCTTTTCTGCTGGTTCTGCACGTGGCTGGCTTTCTCATCCCTAAGGACTCAGCTCAGTGCTCGGAAAGGCCCTCCAGGCTTCTGCCCACAGTGTACCTGCCACTCTGTCATACCTTAATTCCTTTATAGGACTTATTTCGGTTCAGTCATTGTGTTTAGTGATTGGTTTACTTGTTGACTGTCTATCTCCCCCTCTAGGATCTAACCCCGTGAGAACAAGGACCTTGTTTGAATTGAGTGTGGTTTTGCCCCTCGTGCTGAGTCGTAATGCATAATTGGTACTCAATATTTTTAGTGGCTTCTTAAACTTCAGGTCTGACTCTGGACCACTCCAGACAAGATATGCCAAAATCGCTTCTGTATCTTTATGCCCTCATCTGAACAATAGGGATTGGTACTGATAATTACATTACGAAGTTGTTTTGAAGATTAAGTGAGATAACATATACAAAGTGCTCAAAATGATGCCTGACACATTATTCAATAAGTTCAGCTATTTTGACTGTTGGCCCTAATCCCTAGCCTTCAGAGCTGGCATGACATTTTACAGTCTTTAGGTGTTCAAGAAATGTGCTGCGTCCACCCAGGGTATTTATATTTTGTTTGGGCTTCTAAGAGTTCTCATTCTGGAACAGTTCCTTACTGGGTTTTCTTCTGTTGGGTTTAAATTCTTACATTTGAAAAGTATGTACTGTTCACCTATTCCCAGGGAGCATCTACAGGTGAGAAGTGACCTGATTACCAGGCATAGTTTGAAGACTTTCTTCTGTTAATTATCCCCCATGCAGGAATTCCCTCTGTGGGAACATTCCACATTGTATTTATAGATCCAGATGCATTTTAACCAAGACAACCTAATGAGACTTTAGAATAAGATATTAATTAGTTAGTAAATCTAATTCCTCCAACAAGCCTTTAGATACTCATTATGCATTTATTATATGCAAAACTTTATGGGAGACATAAATTGATCTCTGTCCATGTGGACTTTAAAACAGAGAGAAGGAAGTAATAGATATTTAAATGAATAGATAACCAACATCACTGCCACCAAGTGGTATATGACACATGAGTAGTGGGCGTGGTAAGTGCCATAGAATTCCTTTCCATTGATTCACATTTATTGAACACCTGGTGAGGGTCGGGGTTGTGCTGCGCCACCACGGGTCACCCAGATATTTGTGAACTAGTCTTAGTGAGAATTCCTGCCCTAAATCTCATGGTCTAAGAAAGTATTAATTGGGATCATAAAGAAATTATGAATATTTTTTAAAATCATAACAAAAGTTATACCTTTCTTTGTGTTAGTAAATCTATCTAGGCTAACAAAACAATCACTGAATTACGTCCATTGAATTTATCACTCCGTGCGATTGGTAACTTTGTATTTCTCATGTTGATTACCAGCTCCGAATTCATCACCTACCGTGCCCGTTTCCTCTGTTCCCTGGTGTGTTTAATGGCACCTGTGCCATATCAAGCTCCACGCCCAGTCCCTAGCTCCCTTTAATGCGTGGAATAAATGGGAAAGGTCTCTGCATGAGCACACCTCGCTTCCTGATGTGACCCTACCTCCCTCTCTGGCTTCACGTCCAGCCTTGGCTCCTGTCACTCAAGCACTTGTAGTTCTCAGGTTTCCTGGTGATGCAATGCTTCCTCACACTTCCGGGCAGTCTGCTGGGAACGTCCTTCTTGTTGCCGATCCAGACAAACCCTACACACCTATAAATCCTTCGAGGCTTGGCACAGATAGTGTCCTCTGGAAAGCCTTTCCTGACTCTGCAGAGCAGACTTGTAACTCATTGTGTGCAGGGCCACTGAGAGCCCATATGAATTTTTTGGATTAGACAAAGGTTTCTTACAATTTTCTGGAGAAATGCAGCCCTGAGCTAGGGATTATGGGTTGGTGAGCAGAGCCAAAGGTAGGCTGGATTACAGTTGCCTACTGGCCCCAGCCAGTTCCCCTAGTACAGAGCACAGACTGCATAACCTTTAGTGGGTCCCATTTGCCTGCATATTTTGCTGTCAGAGTGCAAACTTCTTGTGGGCAGAGAGCAAACTATTCATCCTCATCTACCAGGGGACAGCTCAATGTCTGGCATGCAGTATGACCTCAGTACGTATTTGTTCAATGAATGAAGGAATAAATGAAATGTAAGTTGAAAAAATTAATTTTTGTGCATCAGGGCACTTTGTATAGGAATGACAAGCTTTCAAAATATGGGGTCTTCAATGGAGGACATAATAAAAGAGGGTCTGCAGGTGAAAGTGCTTGGGTGCTACCTGAACACTCAGTGGGCCCTGAATTAGGGGACCCTGAGAGCCCAAAGAGAGTCCCTCTTTGCCTACCTCATAGCCCAGCTCCAGGCCAACTGTGCTCCTCCCTCCAGCCTTCCCTGCCGACAGGACTGCGGGAGCACCTGATTCCCCTGTGGAGAAGCCTATAGGCCCTGTCTCAGATGAGGAAAATTTGGACTTGACAGGTAAACTCGGTCAGGAATGCTCACACTTCCAAAGAAATCATGACATTAAAAAGTGATAAGCTCTAGTATCCCTTAGGAATTTTCCAGAATGCTTTTAAGTATTTTTTAACATCTTTATTGGAGTATAATTGCTTTACAATGGTGTGTTAGTTTCTGCTTTATAAAAAAGTGAATCAGCTATACGTATACATATATAAGTATTTGGTTTTGATTGATTAATTACTTAATGAAAAGGTGGGAATAGGAGTAAGGAAACAAATTAGGATTAGGCACCACTGCCAATCAAAAAGAAAGAGAGTACTGATAAAACACATTATAAATGATAATGCAAATTTTAAAAATTTATTCAATTTACATACATTTTATTTCTCGGGCTATATCTGCCAGATAAAATGAGGCCCATGCTTTTCACCTCTCACTCTCTCTCTCTCTCTTTAAAATCCTGATTGTAATTTCTTCTTCGCCTCATATTTTGAGTCCTTATAAGCTACGAAAAATCACTCTGAGGAAATGGAGAATAAATTAATAAATACACACACACAGAAATACATTAATCAGTTAATTGATTGATGAAATTTTAGATGTAATTGTGATTCTTTGGGCTCATTGGATTTGGATAATTGACTTGTCTATCTATAGGAAAGAAAAGAGGGTTGAGCATGTGACCTTCTGGTTAACATTTAAAGAATCCAGAAGGCACCAAGAGATCTATTAAGTCACACCAGATGTCTGGAGGGCTTTTAAATCTTCTTTATATTGATGCCAGCATGATTTCCCAAAGACCAGTTCAGACCTGCCCTCCTTGAGTGTTTCTGGCTGCATAGATGAAAATGAGGTAAACTCATTATAGCCTTAGTGTGGCTGGCTTTGAAAGATTTGAAAAATGTTCTTTTATTGAGACTGAATAACTGGATGTGCTTTTGCTGCCAATGTCAACATAGTCCAAGGGCCCTTCTGTTATTTTCTGCTAGAGTTTTCTTAGGACATGGAATGGGGCGGGAGAGGGGGTGTGAAAAGCCTCAGAGGATTGTCTTTTGTTTTGCTTTTTTTTTTTTTTCCCTGTTCTTGGCTCATACAGCAAGTTGATGGTAAATATTGGGCAATTTATTTAACCACACTATTCCTCAATTTCCTTATTAGCAATGCTGTCTTGTTTATAAGGAGTTTTGAAATTTTTGCAAGCACACAAAACACTGGTACAAATAGCCAATGTAGTGTGATGAATTGGGAGATTGGGATTGACATATATACACTAATATGTATAAAATGGATAACTAATAAGAACCTGCTGTATAAAAAAATAAATAAAATTCAAAAATTCAAAAAAGAGGGCTTTCCTGGTGGCGCAGTGGGTGAGAGTCCGCCTGCCGATGCAGGGGACATGGGTTCGTGCCCCGGTCCGGGAAGATCCCACATGCCGCGAAGCGGCTGTGCCCGTGAGCCATGGCCGCTGAGCCTGCGCTTCCGGAGCCTGTGCTCCGCAACGGGAGAGGCCACAGCAGTGAGAGGCCCGCGTACCGCAAAAAAGAAAAAAAAAAAAAAAAAAAATTCAAAAAAGAGAAACAAATAGCCAATGTAGATATCTTATTTCTAATCCAATTGATGTCTCTCCACTAGTGGAGCCTACCTGCATCAGACTCATTTGGGGTGATAGTTAAAATGCAGATCCCTAGGCCCACCCCAAACCTTCTAAAGTAGAATCTCAGGGTACACCCAAAAATCTCCATTGTAAACAAGCTTCTTGGGTTATTCTGATGAATTTCACCCTACCTCTCTGAGTATCTCTGCTTTCTGGTGAGCATGAGATAGAACTAGATGATTTGAGCACCTGAAAATCCCCTGGTATCTCTCAGAGTTCTCTGGACTGACCCAACCTGGACCATTTTCCCTAGAGTGCCCGTATATTTTGACTGAGTCATTCAGTTAAAAAATATCTGAAGCTTTATTTTGCTAATTCCTATCGTCAAAATGTATGTAATCTGGTAGGATGCTGAGGACTAGCAGTTAAAAGTCAGGGGTGGGATGAAGTTAACAGTCAGGCTTCCAAAAGTGAAAGAGGATTAGTCTCCCTGCTTTCTGTTTAATGTTCGACTTCCCCTAGGAACCCAAGGTTGCAGTCCTATTCCTGATTTGACCTTGGGAGAACCATTTAATCTTTCTGCACAGTTTCCCCTTCAACAATGCATCCTTTCTCCATCTTCATGACACATTTTCCAGGGGAGCTGTTCAGTTTATTCAGAAGGAAAGTTCTGTTATGGTAACTATTATGCAACCAGATGTAATTTAGGAAGCAATGATAGCCTTAGGCTATGGGTCAGTGATGGTGATTATGTCTTATGACTGAAGCGGATCAACAAAGTTGTCCAGGGCTTCCCTGGTGGCGCAGTGGTTGAGAGTCCACCTGCCGATGCAGGGGACACGGGCTCGTGCCCCGGTCTGGGAAGATCCCACATGCCGCGGAGCGGCTGGGCCCGTGCACCATGGCCGCTGAGCCTGCACGTCCGGAGCTTGTGCTCCACAACGGGAGAGGCCACAACAGTGAGAGGCCCACGTACCGCAAAACAAAAACAAAAACAAAAAAGTTGTCCAGTCCTTCTTTTTGTGTTGAGAACTGAAACTATCGAAGAAAGAGTACCCAGGCTTATGGATTTCATAGGTGAGTTACTGAACAGCAGAGACATGCAGAGTTCCTCTTTCTTTACTCAGAAACCTGGGAGAATGAAAGGACTGCTGTTGGCTCCCAACTTGGCCCCACTGCCTGCCCTTGATAGGGATGATGCTACTATATCACACTTACTACCTTTTCTTAGATTGTTGTACTACATTGAGACCTGTAGTGATTTTCCAGTGCTGCATAACAAATTACCACAAATCTAGCAGCTTAAAACAACACAGAATTACTATGTCTGTTTCTGGGAATCAGGAGTCCAGGCACAGCTTAGCCAGGGCTTCTGCTCAGCATCTCATATGGCTGAAATCAAGATATCAGGTGGACTGCATTCTCATCTGGAGGCTCAACTAGGGAAGGACCTGCCTCCAAACTCCCTTCGGTTGTTGGTAGAATTCATTGCCTGCAGCTGTAGAATTCATGGCAGCCTACTTCTTCAAATCTAGCAACAGTGAGAGTCTCTGATCTCTAGATGCTCTTTTAAAAGTCTCACCTAATTAGGTCAGGTCCATTCAGGATCATCAGGCTTTTGACTAACTTAAAATCAACTGATTAGAGACTTTAATTACATCTGCAGCATACCTTCACCTTTGCCATATTCCATTGGTTACAAATTACAGGTCCCCAGTCACACTCAAATGATGGGGATTATACAAAGGTATATAGGTCATGGCAGATCATCTTAGAACTCTGCCTACCATAAGACCACAGTGAATTAAAGTTCATTCAATTCAAGTATGCGTAAGAAGTTAATTGGGGGATTCCAACATTACTATTTATGAATTCTCATTCTCATGTATGTGGCCATTTTGTTAATTCTTGACTAGGTAAAATTAACCTTCAGTTAAGGGAAGGTATTTGGTTATCAAGAGGGAAGGAACAGGCTTAACTACCATGTGATAGATATACTACACCTACAGTCCTGTCCTGTCCTAAGCAAATAAAACATTAATTATGGATTATTCCTTACCTAGATAAAGAGTTTTCTTGAATTATTTTACTTCCTAGTTTACCCAGTATGATTCAGTTCACAAAAATGAATTCACACGTATCTATTCAAGATTACAACTGTATAAAATGAGTTACTCTTTTAAGAGTTGTCCTGAAAGTTTATCTGTCACACTCTTTCATATACCAGCACTACCAAAAGAAAAAAATAGGCAATGAAAACCTTCTATTAGGTGTAAACATTAGCGATCATCTTTTCAACATTTCTTATCACAGCAACATGCTGAAGAAAGACAATGTATCAAAAATGGGTAACAAGTAACCAGATTAATATTGCTCTGTAAATAAAACGCATAACTAAATAAAAAGGTGAACAGGCTGGAAGAGATTAGCTAGAGATAAACAAGAATTAATCTCTTTATTTTGTAGTATTTCTTACAAATCAATAAGAAATCCTGAAGTTTTAAATAAGTTGACTTCACGCTTATTAGGATGGCTATTATCAAAAAAAAAAAAAAAACCCACAAAATAACAAGTGTCAGTGAGCATGTAGGAAAATTGGAACCCGTGTTCATAACAGCCCTTTTTTACAATAGTCAAAAGATGGAAACAACCCAAGTGTCCATCAATGGATGAATGGATTAACAAAATGTAGTATATACAAACAATAGAATATTATTCAGCTTTAAAAAGAAGGGAAATTCTGACCCATGCTACAAAGTGGGCCTGGAAAATGCTAAGTGAAATGAGCCAGTCACAAAGGACGCATACTGTATGATGCCACTCACATGAGGTTTTTAGAGTAGTCAAATTCATAGAGATGGGGAAAAGAATGGTGGGAGGGAGACTTGGGTGGGGCCAAGTTGGGAGCCAACAGCAGTCCTTTCATTCTCCCAGGTTTCTGAGTAAAGAAAGAGGAACTCTGCATGTCTCTGCTGTTCAGTAACTCACCCATGAAATCTATAAGGGCAGGAGAGAACAGGAGTTAGTGTTCAGTGGGTAGAAAGTTTCAGTTTGGAAAGAGGAAGAAGTTCTAGAGATGGATGGTGGTGTTGGTTGCAGAACAATGTGAATGTACTTAATGCCACAGAGCTGTGTACTTGGTGATGGTGAAGGTGATACATTCTATGTGGTAGGTATCTTATCACAAAAACAATTTTTAAAGAAAAGATAAATGGGCAAAGGGGATGAACGTGTAGTTCACAAAGGAGATGAACATGTAGATCACAAAATGGGAAATGTTACAAACAAGCTGACTTGGGGAGAGATTCTCAGCCTTGTTGGTAACCAAAGAAATGAAAATGTTTAAATTGCATCTAAAAGAAGTACCATCTTTAGTCTAATGGGATAATGAATGTTACGTGTCATCTGACACACAAAGTCTGGATGATAATTACATTCAAAACATACTTCTCTTCCTCCTCCCCTTTCCCTATGACAGATTTAAGTCTTCAGTTAATATTTTTACACCAATGTTTTATACAAGATAGATATTTAAACCATTCCTAAGACTTTCAGTATGCTAGTTCAGTTTTTTAAAACGTAAAACATTTTTCTTGAGACCCAAGTTGAGGCTCTGGCGTAAGGAAGGTGTAATATGGATTATGTTAAATGCAATTCTGAAGTGGTTTATTATATCAAAGAAAGTGTTTGCTTGCAAAGACTGATTGGGTGATTTTCCCCCAATATATTTTAGAGTTTGTAATAACAAGAGTTGTAAACTCTGAGCCAGTTCTATCTCTGTGTCCTAAAACTGGTACAGACAGTCTCAGACTTACGAGGGTTTGACTTACAATTTTTCGACTTTACAGTGGTGTGAAAGTGATACACTTTCAGTAGAAATCATATTTCCAATTTTGAATCCTGATCTTTTCCCAGGGTAGCAATATTCAGTGCCACACTCTCTCATGATGCTGGGCAGTGTCAGTGAGCCTCAGCTCCCAGTCAGCCACATGATCACGAGGGTAAAAAAACTATACACATACAACCATTCTGTACCCATACAAACATTCTGTTTTTCACTTTCAGTACAATAGTCAATAAATTACATGAGATATTCAACTCTTTATTATAAAAGAGACTTTGTGTTAGCTGACGTTGCCCAACTGTAGGCTAATGTAAGTGTTCTGAGAATGTGCAAGGTAGTCTAGGCTAAGCTATGATATTTGGTAGGGTAGGTGTATTAAATGCATTTTTGACTTATATTTTCAATTTACGAGGGGTTTACCAAGATGTAACCCCATTGTAAGTTGAGGAAGATCTTTATTTTTCTAATATAACAGAGCCCCTTCGAGTTACTGTTTCTAATAAGCCATGTGGCCGCACACCTGCTTTATCATCTCTTTGTTATCCCATAGTTTCCACGAGTCATGATTATCTTTTGGCAGTTTAATGAACGCAATTGGAGTAAATCTTTTTGATGGTAATGAAATGTAGCTAACAATATATATCTTATTAATTGGTCAAACACTGTGAGCCAGGCATTGCATTAAGCATGTTTCTGTGATTTCATTTAATCCTCATATCCTTCTGAAACAAATGATATGATTCTGATTTTATAGGTGAGAAAACTGAGTGGCAGATTTTTAATAACTCACTGCAAATTACACAACTCGTTGGCAGAGCTGAAATTCAAACCCAAGTCTATCCAACTGTAGATCTCTGATCTTCCCATGACACTATGCTGCATCTAGCAGTATAACTATATTTCATTAGTATTAAAGTAATTTATAAGAATAAAAACTTAAACGTGACTTTGTAAAAACAGCCTGTTAAAAATCACAGCTCCCAAAATTCCATATTAATTCAGGAGCATTTTTTTAAAGTCAAAGTTGTTTAGCTCCCCAAACAAACTGTTGTACATTCCAAATAAAATGCTTCCTATTTCATGTCAAAAGTGCAGATTTACTTCCTGATAAGATGTACTATTTGGAGACTGTCTATTTTTTATTGTGATTCAGGTGCAAATAACAGGAAAGCATATTTTTTTCCTATCTTGGCAAAAGGGGAGGTATTTCTAAAAAGAATGTAATGTAATGATTTAAATGGCCATTATTTTGCATTGTGAATTAGGAGAAAACAGATTATAGCACTGGAGTCAAAGAAGTAACAATGGTCTACTGACTTCGACAGGAAAGTCCAGCCAGGGAATTTCCCAAAACTCTAAGCCATGAGGCGTGTCTGCAGGTCTTCAGAGACACTCAGTGCTCTTCCCTGACCAACAAAATGAAAAAATGGAAAACCGTAGATTTTTTGAGAGACTTTCAGGCAAATGCCAACTCTGAAAATGAATTACTTTGCAAGAGTTTATAGTCATGTCTTTTAGGAAAAAAAAAATCTAACATCAAAAGAGAAACAAAAATTCAAACTTGTGTTTGTAATTCTTAGACAACCAAACAATTAGTGATATATATGTAATATGGATTTTAAACGGTTGTGAAAATGTAAGGAAAATATTTTTTAAAGATCCTATTTCCCTTAAAGAAATTCAATTCTGAATTTTTCAAGTCGAAACGTTTTCAAAGTGTTTCCAAAAGGAATGTGAAAATTGGCAACAAACCCATTTGAATATGAAAGACAAGCACAGGCAGACACACAGAGAAACAATATCGTTTCACTCAAAGCGTTCTGAACTCTGTACTGCTTCTTCTGTTTGCAGAGCTCACACTTGTTTTAACCGTCTGGATCTCCCTCCGTACCCATCCTTCTCCATGCTTTATGAAAAACTCTTGACAGCAGTTGAAGAGACCAGTACCTTTGGACTTGAGTGACCTGGAGGCACAATGCCCCGCTCCGTGTAGACAGGCAATTCCAGAAGCTGCCCTCTAGAAGAATGGCTGAACATTGGAAGTTTCAAGAGTACACTTCCATTAGAGTAAAGCTGAGTGCTGTTATTTTCCAGGAACACGTGTTCTGTCACATTTGGGGACTGGATAGTGGTGATGAGTACTCTTGGAAGGATTTGGGTGAGCTTGATGCCCAGGGAACCACCCAACAATCTTTCAATCAACAGTTCTTGACTGCCAAGCTTTTTTCCATTTGTTATGTTCCAAGACGAAGATGAACCTGTACACGATCAGCTCCATGATAACTTTTAGAGACTCAGGAGAATCTTGAAACTTACCTTTGAACATGATTCAAGCCAAACTGGCAGCACTTGGCCCAATCTCCAAATTAGTGCAAGTTAAATAATATAATAAAAACAAATATAACTCCTGAAAATACATTCATTTAAGCCCTAAGTTATAACAGAATATTCATTTTCTTGCTTATGAGTGCCTGCATGGTGTGCACCATAGGTTTCAGCTTTCATGGGACACAGTGAAAATGAAACCAAGTCAATATGAGGTAACCTTAAAGATTTGCAGTAAGGTGGTCTGTGACAATGTATATGCAAAGTGGTATGTGTGTAATTATGGCCGAAGACAAACTGTTATTCAGTGAATTACTAATGACAGATTTTATGCTTTATAATGCATGAAAACAGTTTTAAAATAACTAGCAATTAATCACAGCATATCAGGAAAAAGTACACAGTGAGTTCTGTTTATTTTTTATAAGTTCATTATATTTATGTTCTCTAAGATGTATATAAGAACCTACCTATCATACTGTACGTATCATCTGTTCCATTTTCGTGTTCCATGCTTACTAGGGCATCATGCTAATATGTATCCTTTTAAGCACTCTCAAAGGGAACAAAAGGGCCTTTTATATTTATAAAGGTACAAAAAAATTCCCCAAAATATTTTGCACTGAATGTACCAAAGTTGAAGGGACATTACAATATGACTAACAGCAACTCCATCACTTGACAAGTATAATAGAAAATAGCTTCTAAATCAAACTTTCTTCACAGTGCCATGTCTACCACTACAAGGACTGTGCATCTAAGTAATAATTTTTTAAGATTCACTCTATGTGATAGTATGATATGCATTTATTTAAAATGCATTAGACTCTCTTCCATCCATCAAATACTTTTCAGGATGGCATTTAATACATATATTTCGTATTTCCCCCACTGCTTTTTATTTGTACAGCATCATTAAACACTAAGCTCAGTTAGGGAGCCATCAGAAACACCCAAGAGATCAGCTCTCTTTAGTGATAAGAATTCCATTTTCCCTCATCAGTGAAGACATCACAAATTGAAACTCTCAGTACTATATTTCTAAGCCTACATTTTCACTGATGCATAATTTTCTTATCAATATTAAGAAACAATTTTTCTATGATATCTCAGAAACTGCATGACATCACTGAAGTTATTTTTGCTTAGTTTATCAGAGGGTGTTCTTCATTTTTATTGCTTTGGGGTTATTCCACATCCTTGTTTATTTCTTGACTTACGGTCGTAACTAATCAGGTGTTCAATAGAGTGAACTTAAATTGAAGGTAATAAAATCATTGGATTAAACATTTGGTTTGCCAGCCTATGGTATTACAGGCATTGCCCAAATACTTCTTCGAGAACTATATTTATAAGCAACCATGGAATTCCTATTATGAGGTGTTGGCAATCCTACATTTTATGGAGGTCAAGTGCATGGTTTTCATAGGTGGTTTGTAAGAACTGATTTCACTGTTGGTTAAGCTACATTTACTATTGGGACCCTCAGGAGGAATACCACTCATGTTGCATTCCTGCTCTAAAGGCAAGTACTATGGTGTGGAGAAACATTCTGGGGAAAAGGTTTCAGAAATCTGGAAATTAGAAGGAAAGATTTATCTGTGTACTATAATTGTATCAGAAAGAAACAGAAAAAAATTTGAACTGGAAATGTTAGTTTGTACTTACTTATCATGAATATAAGTATATATTTAATCTTACAAACTATTTTTACTTGTATTTTTTTCATTATAAGGAAAAATAGTATAACATGCTTTTTTTTAAAAAAAAACACACATTTTTGATGGTATATAAGATGTTTCAGAGCTGGCATTCTCTAAGCAGCTGATATAGAAGGTTGCATTTCTTTCGAAAATATTTTCATAGACCATGTCAGCTTGCATTTTGGTTTGTGACACTTTGTTACCATATTACACATTATTAGGTAAAAGAGATTTGAAATAAAATATCTCTCTTTAGTTATTTTTAGCAAATATACTTCTTTGTTAAGGCATCCAGCTTCTTTCCAAATACCAGTATAATCGTCTAGCTGCTACCATTCTCAGAATTGGGAATTATCCAAGATGGACCTCTCACATCAGAGCACCATGATAACTGATCTATTATTATTCATTAGTAAAAGAGTCCAATAATAACTATTTAAAATATTAAATAACATTTCCACAGAATAAATTAGACTTTAATATACTCTACAAATAGAAATACCTGTAAATATTTTCTTCTGGACTATGGACCTAGATAATTTGGCTGTCTGATCTTGTTTTCTTTAAGAAACTCATAAGTGATGCTTATACTATAAAAGACAGTCACGATACATCAGATATGTATGCAGAGCTTCTGCTAGGTGAGAGAAGAGGCCCACTATTGGCATTCACTCTGTGCCAGCCACTGTGTTTGATGATGGAGCTGCAAGATTCAAAAATCTGCCTCAAGAAGCTCACAGTCTAGTGGGGTAGACACCAAGGTTCAAAGAAAGTATTTTAAATAAAATTTGGTATGTTCTACCGTCAAGGAATGAGGAGAGAATGGCTTGCTCCATCTGGGGGTTCCAGTGAAGGGTTCATACGTGGGAGATACTGTGGCTAAAAAAAAAATCATATAAATGTTCTTTCTGTTGGTAACTAATGGCATGTAACAGTGTGATGATACTGGTCAAGTGTGGAAGCCCAGAGTGTGTTTACACTCAGAGTTTAAAGTGTGCAGGTGGCGAGCTGAACTGTGAAGGACCAACTCAAGGATCTTCAAATTACCCAAAAAATGCCAAAATTAAGTTCAATAGTTTCCCTTCATCTGCACTACAATGTACCTTTGGTTTTCAGTGTGAAAAATCCCAATCCTTGAGCCCATCCACCACTGGGGTCAAAACTTTTTTCTTGTGCACAAAATGAGTGGATCTTGGTCAAAGAAGTGCGGTCACAATTTTCTACCATATATTGTGTTTATAATTAAGTAGAAGTTCTGTAATAAATGAAGGAAAATTTGTTGTACTTGCTTAACAATCAGAAGTTTAAAAAAAACCTGCATTCAAATGATTAACAGTAACGGTAGAATATATTTGAACAGCGCTTTACAGTTGCTAAGCACTTTTAAGTGCTTAGTCTCTCTTGATCTTCACACTCTGTGGGGTAGGAGGTATCAGGTCCCATCTGGGTTGAGGCTGATTTTCACAGGTGGCTTGTGAGATCAATTTTAGTACTTTACAGCTACAGTTCTAGGTTTCATCTCGAGAAATGTGGAGACTAATGTTTCTACCAAGCTATTCCAATTTCAGTGAAGTTTACAAGCTGCTTTGTCTACCCAAACTCTCATTTTTTCAAACAGTCTTAAAATGTGACACCTTCTGAAAAGTCCATGAAGAAATTAGCATATTCATGGAAAAACTCCGCATATTCTTAATGTTTCCATTTTACTACTTGTTATGAGAAATTGAAAACAAACTGCAAAGTTTGATTGCTTTTGGTGGATTTATATAGTATAGTAAGTTTAGTTTTCTCAAATATTATTTGGAAGCAAAGTAATGAAAAAACACTTTAATTAGAAGCCTGATTTTTTTTTTAATTTTGGACAAGGATGGATCTAGAAAACCCTGATAGCTGAGTTCCAGTGACGTGGATGAAGGAACTACTGCAGGTTCTCTTTTCCTCTCTGTCCTCCTCACATTCCTCCAACTTTTTTTTTCTATCTGCACGAATTGTATTTATGACTTGACTACTTCTAAGGCAAACATCTGATAACGAATAGCCTTAAAGTCTTTCTTCCAATCCAACCCAATTCAGAAAATTCCCACTGAGGATGAAATGATGCTATACCATCATTACAAGATACCTATCACCCTGCGTAGAAAAAAACACAAATAAAGAACACGCCTCATCCTCAAACTGAATCTGACTTTCAGGCCCTTTTGTGCTCTCTTACCTTTTTTCTGATTTAATTGATGAATGAAAACACTCTAAATCTTAGACACCTTCTATAAAATTTGAGTTTAAATTAATGAGAATGTCACTTTCAGATCCTAATTTTGCAAAAACTATTACCTTTCTAGTTCGATTGTATTTTCTAGATAGATATGCTTTTCTAATATGGAAGCAAAGAAATGTCAGAGACATCAAGCTTTCTGAATTGTGGCTTAAGGCCAACAACTTGCTGCCCACTAGAAGGATGATAGAAACAAAAATCAGAAAAGAGGAGCCCAGCAGTGGTGCCTCCCTCCCTCCCCGACCCCTGCCAAGAATGTAGTGCTAATTATTGACCAGCCTTGAAGATTCAGGAGTGGCAACTGCATTCCAAGGAGCTGGCACGAAGGATATACGTAATGTGTGTGCACTACCCATATCAGAGCAGTCCACCGGACTGTAGCAGAGGGAAAGTTAAAACCAAGATGGAAGGATCATCTTAGGGCTTGCTGGTGGGTATAGGAACATATACTTTGGTTTCTGACTTAGAGAAGAATGCCGTGCTGCCTAATGAGAGCACTGCTTGGTAATCTACCTGGTGGGAAATACCCTTATTTTATAACTTAAGTAGGTTGATAACATTTTATGTGTTGCAAAACAGAACTTAGCCCCAAAGTAATAAAGCTAACCGTAGCTCAATCAGGAGATTCAACAATTTAGCATTAAATTATGTTGTGGACTATTTTTAATTTAAGAATTATCGTTACTATTACTGAACTTTGTATGGGAAAAATGAGAGAGGGTGTTGTTGCTTGACACATTTATTTTGCCTAATTTGTTTTTTAGCAGACATTCTTTGATGTTACAATCGTTTTTGAGACATTTTTCTTGGTTTCTAATGGTAACTTAAATGTTCACTGTTCATCTTAAAAGCAGAAACCTAAGCATTAGGTTACTGAATTGCAAATGGAGACCTAATAAGTGTTTCCAGTTTTTTTGAGAAATTCATCAAGACTGAAATACATTTGCTTAGATTTAATCTGTTAGGTAGTTTATTGGGCTTTCATGATCGAACAGTTCAGCAGAATTGGAAGGGCCTACTTGTATGGTTTCTGGGGAACACAGGAAAATTAAATTTAAATATGTGATTTTTACATCTAGTGGCCTTGGGCAGGTGATATCTTTCTATCCAATTTTCTTTTAAGATATTACAGCCCTCAGGAGTGTTGATAGGTATAGTGTATGATTCAAACTGAATCAGCTATTACTGATGCAGGTAAGGAACCATTAGTAAACTCTTGGTTACTATCACCTTCTATAAAAAAAAAGGATGGATAATGTTCAAGAAATACCTTGGAAGGACTAACCAAGAAACACACAAAATGAATGTTCTTTTAGGACCCTAATGCTCTAAAAGATGTTATTACAACCTATTTTTCTTTATATGATATCATAAGTAAAATGGAGGCTGTTATATGTTGGGAAGTGCATAAGATTACATGTTTTTATAATAGGGATGCAGGCATTCCAAAATAAATAAATAAAAATACATGCATCTCTCTTGCCTCTTACTGAAAGTATTAATCTAATTTTATAATAATGCTTACTTTTTAATATTAAGGCTCTGTAAAAGAAAAACACATTTATTTCTAAGAACTAGAGCACGGGTCATGTATTTTTTTAAGCCTTCCAATTTCTTTTCACCAACTCAACCCATTGTGTCTGTTACACCATGTCACAATTAATAGTTATGTTTCTATTTTTGTTGAGTTGATTTAAGCTTTATATTTATTCAATGTGACTTTTAATAGAGAATAATAATGGGAAGTATTTGCTATTGACACTGAAATTATACAGCTTTCATTTCACCTTATATTTCAATTTCATCTTTATTTTTTTTCCCAAGCAAATAATACAGACTGTTGACATCCTAGAAATGAATCGTGGGTGGTATTAAATGGAGCCTGGGACTCTGAAATGTAGACTTGTTGTTTGTTTTCTGTATTCTTATCCTAACCTGAACCCCTGACTTTTGTGTTGTATTTTTTTATGACTCTGAAATGCTTTGAGGGAAAGATATTTTAATGTGTACAATTTGTTTTATTTTCATACTGATCTCTATTTTTGTTTAAAACCATGTTGCATCATGAAATCACTTAATCCAAAATAAATCTTCTTTAAAAAAATAGATTATGATTTTTCTGTGATATATTTGGGGAGGAAAAAACTCCAGAGGGAAGAGAACAAAGTAGGGATAAAGGTCTCATGGGATTAGTAGGCAGCTTTGTGTAGACAGGAAGTTCTCTTTTCATGATATTTATAAGTAGGAATCTATTTTGTTTATCCCTAAAAGATTATTTGATAGGCCATAAATTACTGTTAAAGAAATGATTAACACAAATCATAATCTCTGAAGTCACATGGGTTGAGACTTTGTTAAACCATCTTGGTTGCATGCTTATTTCATAACCGCATATGCACACCACCACCACCACTACCACCCACATCAGTCTAATCGAGGGGTCACATATTCACAAGCCTGCAGGGGCCAAGTAGGTATTTAATGAATGAAACTGGCTGGGTGTAAGCAACAAAGTGTGGTGGGGTTTACCTAAAGGAGGCATTCTCATATTTTGCTCCAGCAGATTCGAGTCACATGAGATTCAGGTCAGTGTTGAAAGACTCAGGCCAGTTGGTTTAATAAGAGAAATCCAGAAATCTAAATTTTTATATGGCGTTTCTAGATCTCTTTAATACTGGGTGGATCAAAGCAAATATGTCTGTAGGTTGAATTTGCTTGCAGGTCCCCCAGTTTGGAACCCTTGATTTACTCAGTAATGTTACTTTATACTTGACTGGTAATATAAATGAACTGACCAAATAAATAAAACATTACTGTGATACGGCAGTTAATACGAAGAGATGGGGAAAGGAAAAAGGCAAATATATGCTGTAATGGCAGATACTCACTAAATGATGTACTTGAAAATGATCTGTGTTTGCCGGTATCTTTCTTTCTTTCTTTTTTATAAATTTATTTTATTTATTTATTTTTGGATGCATTCGGTTTTCGTTGCTGAGCATGGGCTTTCTCTAGTTGCAGCGAGCAGGGGCTACTCTTTGCTGCGGTGCATGGACTTCTCATTGCGGTGGCTTCTCTTATTGTGGAGCATGGGCTCTAGGTGCACGGGCTTCAGTAGTTGTGGCACGCGAGTTCAATAGTTGTGACTTGCAGGCTCTAGAGCGCAAGCAGACTCCGTCGTTGTGGCGCACAGGCTTAGTTGCTCTGCGGCATGTGGGATCTTCCCGGACCAGGGCTTGAATCCTTGTCCCCTGCATTGGCAGGCAGATTCTTAACCACTGTGCCATCAGGGAAACCCACCAGTATCATTCTGAAAATCAATTCATCGTGTTAATTCATATAAGTTGAGGATCCATGTCAAGATTTTGTGAAACAGATGTGCCATTAAGCTCTATTCTATATTTTAAACTAGAAATGAATTTCCTTTATCACATGAGAATAGTTAAGCAAAGACTCATCCTTTATAACTGACTAAAGTTTGACATTATTATTGAAAGAGAAGAGCAAGAGATTAATCTATGACACTGACTTCCTGGTTATTGTGTCATAATGTTCCCTGTGTAACCTTTGACCTCAGTGTGCTTTCGTTATGATAAATTTATCTACCTTCATTATATTGTTTTAATAAAACCTGAAACCTACTTAGTGAATGTTTTAACAATGCATAATTCCCACCATCCTGCTAATTGCCCCCAGGAAGTCTTTCTTGATGTTTTTTTATTTAACCCTTTAACCAGAAAGCATTTAACCCCTTTATCAAGGAATGGAAAAGCGTTTTTCTTCATACCTTCCACTTTTTCTTGATCAAAAAACTTTATTAATGACTTTTTTTCCCTCTAAACAGATACTTTCTTCTAAATAGATACTAGGTTGACTAGTATTCCATTTGTCGACCAAAGTAAACTTTGGAGTAACAATAATAAATTGAAATGAGAATATCTGATAAAAACATAATATATATATTGATAGAAATGAATTTCACTTATTTTATTTGCCCCATCATTATAGGTCATCTCAAAAGATGTTTAGATGATGTCTAGTTTAATGAACTGACTATTCATTTAGAAAGGAAAAGCCAGCAATTTCCAAGCCGTAAATCATTGTCAAATATATATTTCTTTGACAATTTATAATATTGTTATAAAATACTACCTCTTGCAACACAAAATACTTGGATAGTATAATAATTCACGTCTAGTTGGTAATTAGTTGGCATTGGAAAATGGAACGCAAATCCAAATTCTTGAACCTTCTCATGACATTGCCAACATAACCCTCTCCCTGCCTCTGCCAGAACAAAACAACAAAACAAACCATTTTTGACTGTTGGTTAAAGAACTGTTCACCAGTTGGTGAAGATTTACTGTCGTTCCAGTTTCAATCAGGGAACCATGTCAACATTTCTTTTTTTTTTTTTTTATACAGCAGGTTCTTATGAGTCATCAGTTTTATCCACATCAGTGTGTACATGTCAATCCCAATCGCCCAATTCATCACACCCCTACCTCCACCCCCGGCTGCTTTCCCCCTTGGTGTCCATACGTTTGTTCTCTACATCTGTGTCTCAATTTCTGCCCTGCAAACTGGTTCATCTGTACCATTTTTCTAGGTTCCACATATATGTGTTAATATATGATATTTGTTCTTCTCTTCTGACTTACTTCACTCTGTATGACAGTCTCTAGATCCATCCACGTCTCTACAGATGACCCAATTGCGTTCCTTTTTATGGCTGAGTAATATTCCATTGTATATATGTATCACAACTTCTTTATCCATTCGTCTGTCGATGGGCATTTAGGTTGCTTCCAGGACCTGGCTATTGTAAATAGTGCTGCAGTGAACATTGGGGTGCATGTGTCTTTTTGAATTATGGTTTTCTCTGGGTATATGCCCAGTAGTGGGATTGCTGGATCATATGGTAATTCTATTTTTAGTTTTTTAAGGAACCTCCATACTGTTCTCCATAGTGGCTCTATCAATTTACATTCCCACCAACAGTGCAAGACGGTTCCCTTTTCTCCACACCCTCTCCAGCATTCGTTGTTTGTAGATTTTCTGATGATGCCTATTTTGACTGGTATGAGGTGATACCTCACTGTAGTTTTGATTTGCATTTCTCTAATAATTAGTGATGTTTAGCAGCTTTTCATGTGCTTCTTGGCCATCTATATGTCTTCTTTGTAGAAATGTCTATTTAGGTCTTCTGCCCATTTTTGGATTGCATTGTTTGTTTCTTTATTATTGAGCTGCATGAGCTGTTTATATATTTTGGAGATTAATCCTTTGTCTGTTGATTCATTTGCAAATATTTTCTCCCATTCTCAGGGTTGTCTTTTTGTCTTGTTTATGGTTTCCTTTGCTGTGCAAAAGCTTTGAAGTTTCATTAGGTCCCATTTGTTTATTTTTGTTTTTATTTCCATTACTCTAGGAGGTGGATAATAAAGATCTTGTTGTGATTTATGTCAAAGGGTGTTTTCCTCTAAGATTTTATAGTGTCTGATCTTACATTTGGGTCTTGCATCCATTTTGAGTTTATTTTTGTGTATGGTGTTAGGGAGTGTTCTAATTTCATTCTTTTACATGCAGCTGTCCAGTTTTCCCAGCACCACTTATTGAAGAGACTCTCTTTTCTCCATGGTATATCCTTGCCTCCTTTGTCATAGATTAGTTGACCATAGGTGCATAGGTTTATCTCTGGGCTTTCTATATTGTTCCATTGATCTATATTTCTGTTTTTGTGCCAGTACCATATTGTCTTGATTACTGTAGCTTTGTAGTATAGTCTGAAGTCAGGGAGTCTGATTCCTCCAGCTCTGCTTTTTTCCCTCAAGACTGCTTTGGCTATTCAGGGTCTTTTGTGACTCCATACAAATTTTAAGATTTTTTTTGTTCTAGTTCTGTAAAAAAATGCCATTGGTAATTTGATAGGGATTGCATTGAATCTGTAGATTGCTTTGGGTGGTATAGTCATTTTCACAATATTGATTCTTCCAATCCAAGAACATGGTATATCTCTCCATCTGTTGGTATCATCTTTCATTTCTTTCATCAGTGGCTTTTAGTCTTCTGCATACAGGTCTTTTGTCTCTCTAGGTAGGTTTATTCCTAGGTACTTTATTCTTTTTGTTCCAGTGGTAAATGGGAGTGTTTCTTTAATTTCTCTTTCAGATTTTTCATCATTAGTGTATAGGAATGCAAGAGATTTCTGTGCATTAATTTTATATCCTTCAACACTACCAAATTCATTGACTAGCTCTACTAGTTTTCTGGTGGCATCCTGAGGATTCTCTGTGTATAGTATCATGTCATCTGCAAACAGTGACAGTTTTACTTCATCTTTTCCAATTTGTATTCCTTTTATTTCTTTCTCTTCTCTGATTGCTGTCGCTAGGACTTCCAAAACTATGTTGAATAATAGTGATGAGATGGACATCCTTGTCTTGTTCCTGATCTTAGAGGAAATGCTTTCAGTTTTTCACCATTGAGAATGATGTTTGCTGTGGGTTTGTCGTATATGGCCTTTATTATGTTGAGGTAGGTTCCCTCTATGCCCACTTTCTGGAGAGTTTTTATCATAAATGGGTGTTGAATTTTGTCAAAAGCTTTTTCTGCATCTATTGAGATGATCATGTGGTTTTTCTTCTTCAATTTGTTAATATGGTGTATCACATTGATTGATTTGTGTATATTGAAGAATCCTTGCATCCCTGGGTTAAATCCCACTTGATCAAGGTGTATGATCCTTTTAATGTGTTGTTGGATTTTGTTTGCTACTATTTTGTTGAGGGTTTTTGCATCTATATTCATCACTGATATTGGTCTGTAATTTTCTTTTTTTGTAGTATCTTTGTCTGGTTTTGGTATCAGGGTGATGGTGGCCTCATAGAATGAGTTTGGGAGTGTTCCTTCCTCCGGAATTTTTTGGAAGAGTTTGAGAAGGAGGTATGTGAGCTCTTCTCTAAATGTTTGATAGAATTCACCTGTGAAGCCATCTGGTCCTGGACTTTTGTTTGTTGGAAGATTTTTAATCGCAGTTTCAATTACATTACTTGTGATTGGTCTGTTCATATTTTCTATTTCTTCCTTGTTCAGTCTTGGAAAGTTATAGCTTTCTAAGAATTTGTCCATTTCTTGCAGGTTGTCCATTTTATTGGCATAGTGTTGCTTGTAGTAGTCTCTTAGGATGCTTTGTATTTCTGCAGTGTCTGTTGTAACTTCTCCTTTTCATTTCTAATTTTATTGATTTCAGTCCTCCCCCTCTTTTTCTTGATGAGTCTGGCTAATGGTTTATCAATTTTGTTTATCTTCTCAAAGAACCAGCTTTTAGTTTTATTGATCTTTGCTATTGTTTTCTTTGTTTCTCTTTCATTTATTTCTGCTCCGATCTTTATGATTTCTTTCCTTCTGCTGACTTTGGGTTTTGTCTGTTCTTCTTTCTCTAGTTCCTTTAGGTGTAAGGTTAGATTGTTTATTTGATATTTTTCTTGTTTCTTGAGGTAGGCTTGTATAGCTATAAACCTCCCTCTTAGAACTGCTTTTGCTGCATCCCATAGGTTTTGAATCATCGTGTTTTCATTGTCATTTGTCTCTAGGTATTTTTTGATTTCCTCTTTGATTTCTTCAGTGATCTCTTGGTTATTTAGTATTCTGTTGTTTAGCCTCCATGTGCTTGTGTTTTACGTTTTTTTCCCTGTAATTCATTTCTAATCTCATAGCGTTGTGGTCAAAAAAAGATGATTGATATGATTTCAATTTTATTCAATTTAATCTGGCTTGATTTGTGACCCAAGATGTGATGTATCCTGGAGAATGATCCATGCACACTTGAGAAGAAAGTGTGATCTTCTGTTTTTGGATGGAATGTCCTATAAATATCAATTAAATCTATCTGGTCTATTGTGTCATTTAAAGCTTCTGTTTCCTTATTTATTTTCATTTTGGTTGATCTGTCCATTGATGTAAGTGAGGTGTTAAAGTCCCCCACTATTATTGTGTTACTGTCGATTTCCTCTTTTATAGCTGTTAGCAGTTGCCTTATGTATTGAGGTGCTCCTATGTTGGGTGCATATATATTTATAATTGTTATATCTTCTTCTTGTATTGATCCCTTGATCATTATGTAGTGTCCTTCCATGTCTCTTGTAACATTCTTTATTTTAAAGTCTATTTTATCTGATATGAGTATTGCTACTCCAGCTTTCTTTTGATTTCCATTTGCATGGAATATATTTTTCCATCTCCTCACTTTCAATCTATATGTGTCCCCAGGTCTGAAGTCAGTCTCTTGTAGACATCATATATATGGGCCTTGTTTTTGTATCCAGTCAGCAAGCCTGTGTCTTTTGGTTGGAGCATTTAATCCATTCACGTTTAAGGTAATTATCAATATGTATGTTCCTGTTACAGTTTTCTTAATTGTTCTGGGTTTGTTTTTGTAGGTCCTTTTCTTCTCTTGTGTTTCCCACTTAGAGAAGTTCCTTTAGCATTTGTTTTAGAGCTGGTTTGATGGTGCTGAATTCTCTTAGCTTTTGCTTGCCTGTAAAGTTTTTGATTTCTCTGTTGAATCTGAATGAGATCCTTGCTGGGTAGAGTAAACTTGGTTGTAGTTTCTTCCCTTTCATCTTTTTAAGTATATCATGCCACTCCCTTCTGGCTTGTAGAGCTTCTGCTGACAAATCAGCTGTTAACCTTATGGGAGTTCCCTTGTATGTTATTTGTCATTTCTTAAATGTTGCATCAAATCACCAGTAGTGATAGAGGACCCTCCAAATACAGAAACATAGCTTTAAGTCAGCCCTACCAATACAAAATCATATGTATGCTTCATTTACTTTCCAGTAAACTTTCATATATCATCAAACTTGTTTTTAATTTGAAAATAGAAATTTTTTCCCATTAGCTTTAATAACAATTGCTTGCCCACTGCCCCAGATATAAAAGAAAAGTGATGATCCAGTAAGATACCACTTTGATTTTGTCTGATCCCTGGCCGAAACTGGGTACCTTGGGGTGTGCACTCATTGGTTTGAATAGCAATGTCTATGTCATCAAAATCTCTTCCTCATACAATACTACTGATGATTAGGAGCTAAAATGTTTGGGTTTGTTTTCTCTCATCTTCAATTAACCTGTCTGTTATAACATTCATAACAATGTTTAAGGAGGAATGAAGATAACAGGCTGTCTGAATCTTGGAACCAAGAAGAAATGCCAATAGTTTTGTGGTGGGGGGGTATGTATAGATCTTTTCTAACAAGCCACACTGTTTGGGTGTGGTTATGGTTGTACATGTACATACTAGTAAACTAATGTTTTCTAGCTGACTTTGACCTGTCCTGAGCTAAGGTCCTTAGTTAAGATATAAATCATATATATTAAATCATATTTCAAAAATTAGCCCTAGGACTTCCCTGGTGGCACAGTGGTTAAGAATCTGCCTGCCAATGCAGGGGAAATGGGTTCCATACCTGGTCTGGGAAGATCCCACATGCCTCATAGCAACTAAGCCTGTGCACCCCATCTACTGAGCCTGCGCTCTAGAGCCTGCGAGCCACAACTACTGAACCTGCATGCCACAACTACTGAAGCCCGCGTGCCTAGAGCCCATGCTCCACAACAAGAGAAGCCACCGCAATGAGAAGCCCGCGCACTGCAGCAAAGAGTAACCCCCGCTCACTGCAACTAGAGAAAGCCCGCGCGCAGCAACGAAGACCCAACACAGCCAAAAATAAAAAATAATAATTAAAAAAAAGTTACAGAAGAGAGAATAACATTTGTCTTAAAAAAAAAATTTAGCCCTACTCCTTGGAGAAATGACTGATTCTGGAAACATAAGATGAGCCTGGAGCATCTTGTAGTGCTGCAAAGTAAGAAAATACTTTAAAAAATAAAAAAAAGCACCAACAATGGGAGTATATCAAAGGGGTAAAGGAGCCAACTGAAATGGCTCCAAATGGTCAAATCTAGAACAACCCAAGCAAAAAAAAAGTTGTACTGAATTCTATTACAACATATAAAATAAATATACATAAGTCCATATTGATAAATGCTTGAATAATTAATAAATGAAGAAGAGAGAAATATTCCATGCAGAAGAATTCCAAGTAATTTGTGTCGATACTCCGCCCTTAAATGTCAGATGTGCATAATGACTCCCTTTCATAGAGCATAGCATAGAATGAGGAAGGGGAAAAGAGAAACTTCACAGTGAAGACACTTGACAAACACTACCTCAGCCAGGTGATCAAGGCCAATATCAACGGTCATAAATCATGTGGATGGTATGTTCCCTTCATATGATGTGATAAAAATGCCACTTTACCTCTGTAGTCTCCCCAAAACCCATAACCCCAGTTCAACCAAGAGAAAAATATCAGACAAATTCCAGTATGGGAGCATTCTAAAAATAGCTGACCTGTACTCCTCAAAACTATCAAGGTTATCAAAACCAAGAAAACCCTGAGAAACAGAGAAGTAGTCACAGCCAAGAGGAGCTTAATGAGACACAGTGGTATCCTGGATAGGATCCTGGAATGGAAAAAGGGCATTATGTAAATGCTAAGGAAATCTGAATAAAGCATGGACTTTAGTAAATATCACTATCATATAAACTCACCTAACATTCTTGCTACATTAATAAATAGCATATTGATGAGAACCTTAGGGTTATTCTTGGATAAAAGAATGAAAATGCCCAGGTTTTAGAGAATGGTGTGAAGCAGTAGCTTTCCCACCTGGGTGTCATGTGGCAATAAAATTCAGCCCCATATACGACCCAAAAGTAAAAGACTTGGTTGGTGGGGGCAGGGAAATAGTTTAGTGTTATGAGCTTTACATATGGTTGAAAGGAACATTTACTAATAACAGTTAGCAATTATCATCCACTCTTATCATTATCGTATGAAATGTAATAAATTTTAACACCTATATGAAGAGAAAGGCAATCTCAGAATGAAGAACTATTATTTAAATGAATTAATCTTTGTTAATAATCAGGTTGGATTCTGTTATTTACAACTCAATAGTCCTAACTACTGCATTCTATAAAGTATGAAGTACTATGACTGGCATATAAAAAGTGCTCAAAATTTGATAACTGTGGTGGTAATTGTCTGGTGTTTGACCTGCTACATGAGGTGGGTACTTCCTTACATGAAAGAGTCCTGCTCTGGTATTCAAAACATGGACCTGCTTTGATGAGACATTAGTATCCCCTTTGCTGGAGGTGTCTGTGGCTCTGATCAAAGGGGAAATGTTTTTCCCTTTGCTATGTCCCACTTCTCTCTCAGTGGGTCCATTTGCCTCAATCACATTCATGAGCCAGTTGTTAGAGTCTGTTCTATCCTTTGAGGAGAGTCTACTTCACCCACTGTGTGTCCAGACATGAGAACCCCATCTTCCTGAGATACTAGAGAGTTAGGAATAGAATCATGTCAGATTCATGCAAGAAGCAGAAGCATTTGTAATAGCTATGAGCAGCAATTTCACTTCTGAGTGGATATCCAACAGAAATGAGTATGTATGTCCCGCCAAAACACGCAATCAAGAATGTTCATAGTACTTTATTAATAACACTGCAAATAATGCAATTGTCCATCAATAGTAGAATAACTTTTGTTTATATCAATTCACTGGAATATAACTCAGTGATGAAAAATAGTCAATTATTGCTGCAAGCAACAACATGGATGAGTCCTGTAGACAGAAGCCTGACATATAAGGGGACATATTGTAAGACTCCATCAGTATAAAGTTTAAAAACAGGCAACAGGAGCCTGTTGTGACCAAAGTCAAAATAGTGGTAGCATTGGGCAATCCCTATCAAACTACCACTGGCATTTTTCACAGAACTAGAACAAAAAAATTCACAATTCGTATGGAAACAAAAAAGACCCCAAATAGCCAAAGCAATCTTGAGAAAGAAAAATGGAGCTAGAGGAATCAGGCTCCCAGACTTCAGACTATACTACAAAGCTGCAGTAATCAACACAGTATGGTACTGGCACAAAAACAGAAATATAGATCAATGGAACAGGAGAGAAAGCCCAGAGATAAACCTACACACATATGGTCACCTTATCTTTGATAAAGGAGGCAAGAATATACAATGGAGAAAAGATAGCCTCTTCAATAAGTGGTGCTGGGAAAACTGGACAGCTACATGTAAAAGAATGAAATTAGAACACTCCCTAACACCATTCACAAAAATAAACTCAAAATGGATTAAAGACCTAAATGTAAGGCCAGAGACTATAAAACTCTTAGAGGAAAACATAGACACAGCACTCCATGACATAAATCACAGAAAGATCCTTTTTGACCCACCTCCTAGAGAAATGGAAATAAAAACAAAAATGAACAAATGGGACCTAATGAAACTTAAAAGCTTTTGCACAGCAAAGGAAACCATAAACAAGACAAAAAGACAACCCTCAGAATGGGAGAAAACATTTGCAAATGAAGCAACTGACAAAGGATTAATCTCCAAAATTTACAAGCAGCTCATGCACCTCAATATCAGAAAAACAAACAATGCAATCCAAAAATGGGCAGAAGACCTAAATAGACATTTCTCCAAAGAAGATATACAGATTGCCAACAAACACATGAAAGAATGCTCAACATCATTAATCATTAGAGAAATGCAAATCAAAACTACAATGCAATATCATCTCACACCAGTCAGAATGGCCATCATTAAAAAATCTACAAACAATAAATGCTAGAGAGGGTGTGGAAAAAGGGAACCCTCATACACTGTTGGTGGGAATGTAAATTGATACAGCCACTATGGAGAACAGTATGGAGATTCCTTAAAAAACTAAAAATAGAATTACCATATGACCCAGCAATCCCACTACTGGACATATACCCTGAGAAAACCATAATTCAAAAGAGTCATGTACCACAATGTTCGTTGCAGCTCTATTTACAATAACCAGGACATGGAAGCAACTTAAGTGTCCATCAACAGACAAATGGATAAAGAAGATGTGGCACATATATGCAATGGAATATTACTCAGCCATAAGAAGGAATGAAACTGAGTTATTTGTAGTGAGGTGGATGGACCTAGAGTCTCTCATACAGAGTGAAGTAAGTCAGAAGGAGAAAAACAAATACCATATGCTAACACATATATATGGAATCTAAAAAAAAGGTCATGAAGAACCTAGGGGCAAGGTGGCAATAAAGATGCAGACCTACTAGAGAATGGACTTAAGGACACGGGGAGGGGGAAGGGTAAGCTGGGACAAAGTGAGAGAGTGGAATGGGCATATATACACTACCAAATGTAAAATAGATGGCTAGTGGGAAGCAGTCACATAGCACAGGGAGATCAGCTCGGTGCTTTGTGACCAGCTAGAAGGATGGGATAGGGAGGGAGGGAGGGAGGGAGGGAGACGCAAGAGGGAAGAGATATGGGGATGTATGTATATGTATAACTGATTCACTTTGTTATAAAGCAGAAACTAACACACCATTGTAAAGCAATTATACTCCAATAAAAACGTTTTATATATATATATATATGTATATATATATGTATATATTTTGGCAAAAAAAAATAGTGGTAGCATTGGGAATATTGACATAGACAAAGTGCAAAGAACCTCTAGTGGGCTAGTAATGTCCTGTTTCTTTATCTGGATGGTGATTTCAGGATGTATACATGTTTAGATTTTATCAAGCTGTACACTTAAAATAGGATCAATTCTTGTATGTAAGTTATAGGCCAATAAAAAAAGAAACTTTTTTTTGAATTTTTGAATGTTATTTATTTTTTATACAGCAGGTTCTTATTAGTTATCTATTTTATACATATTAGTGTATACATGTCAATCCCAATCTCCCAATTCATCACACCACCACCCCTCCCCCGCCAGTTTCCCCCCTGGGTGTCCATACATTTGTTCTCTACATCTGTATCTCTAAGAAACGTTTTAAAGAAAGTGAATTTGCTTAAAATAAAAAGTATCATCTTTGACATATGCCAATCTAGCTCCATATTCTGTCTCTGCCACTTACTTGTTGCATGACCTTGGGCAACCTCACCAGTCTGAGTCTCACCTTTTTCTTTTGTAAAATAGAAATAATTCTTTTTTCATACAGTGCTTTTATGTTAAATGAGATAATGTGTTTCTAGCACATTGCTTTGCACTTGGTAATGCTTAGTATATTGATTTCCCTTTCCCCTCTGTCCTGGTGGACTGGCCTCACAGTTCCTGTGTATTGTCCTTGGGAAGACACCAGCTTCCAGGCCTATTTGTAGGGAAAGGATGACTGACCCACCCTAGCCCCCAAAGTTATCCAGCCTTCCCTGGATCAGATTGCCAACTCACCTATTCCTCCGATCTTTGGAAACTCTTCTGGGAATGATTCACTTTGTCCATCCATCCATCCATCATCCATCCATCCATTCATCCAATCAACATTTATTGAATTGCTACTATGTGTCAGGCATCACTATAGGTGCTGGAGAAACCCTGCTGAATACAGCAGACATGATTCCTGTCTGTGGAGAGTTTACAATCTAATGGGGAAGACAGGTAGTAAGAAATAAATCCATAATTATTAATTATGATAAAAAGTGCTAAAAGAACCGGGCGCAGCGATGGACAGGTGAGAACTCGAGGTGGAAGAGCAGCCACTCACGGAAAGATCAGAGGGAAAACTCCTGCAGTATCCTATCATTGAAGTCTTATAACATCCCAGATAATTACAGAGTATACGTAAAAGACATAATCACCACCAAAGACAGCCTTCTCACATAGGAACGCTTGTTGTAACGTCTATTCTGCTTCTCAGAAGAGTTTTTTGCATACTTCCTGTTCCTTAGAAGTTGGACCGCGAGGTAAGTAGCTTTTCGCTATAGTAATACAAACTCATTATTTGGTAAGCTGTTATACAATAGAATTATTTATTCTGACTTTTCCTAATGAACTCTGTTGTACCTCCAGGCAACCAAAGAATGGATGATTGTAAATGTCTCTTTATAAAAGTTATTCCAGCCAATAAAGAAAGAAGGAAAAATGAAATTAAAATATTAAAAAAACTCATTTGTATAATGAGTTACGGAGATGGGACACAAAGAGAAATAAAAAAATAAGAACAAGTAACCTACTACTTAGGATGTAGTGCAGTATACTGAGAAAGACATGGGATCTGTCGTCTGAGTTCAAATTTTGTCTCCACTTCTAGCTGTATGATTTCAAGCAGGTCACTCAGCTTCTCTGAGCCTGAGTTTCCTCATATGAGAAACAAGAATAATAATGGCGACTTCAAGGCAGGTTGTAAGAGTTAAATGAAATGACATATGCAGAGGATCTTGCACGAAAAACGTATTGCCGTGCTTTATTTAGCACATTCCTGTCATTTCGCTACAAAACTTAAATCCTTTGTATTTATGTAGTCTCACTACAGAAATGTCAACTTCTAAAGGCAGGTACATTCCTTTCTCTTAAATTTCTTTGTCAAACCTTGGCTATTGATTTGGAATTCTCAGTTCTGTGCTAAATCTTATTACTTCAGGTGGTAAATCATTCCTGACTTTCCTAATTCTCACCCAAAATGGCCTCAAGCAATCCAGGGAACGAGCATGGTCTGGCCAGTTGGGGAGAAGTGAATGCTAAGTTTTGGGGTGATAACAGGGCTCCTGGTGCTGTACGTAGCCGCAGGTAAGCTACCCAAGGGGCTCAGCCTGCCTTGCCATCCGGCCTTTGGGTACTCCTTTCTTCCCCAATATCCATGGTTGCTCAATCGTAGGGCTTCCTATAATGTTTCAGAAAAGGGTGGGGAGGGGAGAGGAGTGAAAAACGGTCAGATGATTTCGCTCTCTGGATAATCCTCTCTCTTAGCGGTGGCCCAGATGGTCTACAGTCTGCAGTTCTAGACTGAGCCTTCACCTCAGTTGGGAAAGTCACTCTCGGAGTCTAGTTCCTCATTTGTAACATGGGACAGTTCTAGCCTTGCTTACAGTAAACGCAGGACTGTTGAGGCTCAGACAGAATGTTGCATGTGAAAGCTCTATATTCACTCTAAAATGCTGTCCGGATTTCAGGTGCTGTTAATATTAGCCTATCCTGTGCCACATTCACATGCATGGCTGGCCAAGAAGCTTCTTACACCTGCTCAAGACGGAGCTGCTAGAAGGGGATTTTTCTAGGTCACTGAGTAATGGAAATTGTCTCAAAGTTACCGCCTACTTTTACTTTGAAACAGCAACCTTCTCGAGACAGGCTTTTAATAGTGAGAAGAACTCAAGGCTTGGAAGATTAAAAGAGAGTTAAAAACTATACAAAACTAGTCTATTCTGATACATTGTGTAATTTATTGGGGCAAATATAAAGGTGCTGTTGGCCTAAGTTAAACTGAGCAAGTCTCATTGAGGTAATGGGAACTGATCAAATCTTTATTTTCTGCCATTTCCTGTTCTTAGCAAGTGGAGAAAAAGATGCCCTGGGTGAGAGACAGGAAAAAATGAAGACAAATGAGTTCATGTCTATGCAGCTTCTCTCAAATACACCAAGATAATCATCTGCAAAGTGCTCAAAAACCTCATATTTTAAAAGGTGCACCCCTAAATTAAGCTTGCAAGAATACGTTATTATTGGTTATAATGTGTGCCTGTTTTTCAATTCCTCAACCTGTTCTCAGAGTGGGGTGTCACATATATTTTTACCCAAGACTTGGACATTTTGCTCAGAGGGTGATTTGCTCAGAGTGGGTGTATGCTTTTCTGTTGACTTCTCCTGTAAACAGACCTTTCCTCTGAGAAGTTAAATGTGGAGATATCCAGATCCAGGAACCCCTACACTCACACCTGGAAAATCAAACGCATAAGAGGGAAAAAGCAATGGGTTACTTCCCTCGTATGTTTTCCCTAAATTATTTTGAGACACTACTTCAAAGGATCCTTAATCTGAGGTAGTATTTCAATTGTAGAAGAAGATGCTTTTTCTAGTCAAAATTAATTTAAGCCCCTCATAATCTGAGTTAGCATAAAACTGGGAAGATCTGTAGGGCCTAACTTGGCCTCATACTTTTCACTTTTGAAATCTAGCAAGAAAGTGAGCAGCATAAAAATACTTTAAGATTTGCTTGCAAAATTATAAAAGGCAGAACTATTCCAGGCCCTAGGAGCTCAAACAGAAAAGCATTATATTTTATATATCACGTTAAATAATAATGAAAAGTAACCTAATAGGAACCAGTTTCAAAATCCTTTCTGGATAATTTGGTACATTTGAAATCTAGTGTGCTTTTTTTGCCCGTTTTAAGCACTCTATAAAACAAGATACTCTCAAATGTGTTAGAACATTTCTGTTTTGATTGGCTCAGAATGGCTGGAGGGCCTTGAAATGACTTATAATGAGCTAAGCACATGGCATGGCATCATAAGTCATTCTCTTCAGATCCTCTTGACTGCTTTATAGAAATTGCATAACTGGGAAGTAACACATGAAAATCTTACACTCTGCTGGTTGAAAGTTGGATCACAATTCCAAAATGTCGGTAAAAGTTTAGAGCTAGAGAAGGCCAACATTTTTTTCATCTTTCAAAATGTTAAACATTTAAATTTATTTATGTAGTTGCTTGTTTTCTATAGTAGATAAAGCAAAGGGTAAGTTTAGTTTGCTTTTTCTTTCCTTTAATTAACCTTGGATGATTTGTGCGATTTCAGAAAGACTGATGTTAAAAGAGGTCAAGATATATAACTACAGAAGTTAACTAAGAAATCAATTTTTGGTAGGATAGTCAGAGTTATTAATTGCAAGCAATTAAGCATCTCTGGATGATTAAAGCTGAAAAGGAACGTTATTTAAAGGATACTGTGCAGCTCAAAGAACAGAGATCCAGGCTGGAAATCCAGGGTCAGGACAAGATAACCGTGAATAATATCCAGATTCACATATGTGGATTGTTCAGGTGATGATACCACTGCTGCCCAAATACAGGATTGTACACTGCAATCTGTGCTGTCGACACAACTAACAGTGGACAAACAAGATGCCGTTAGAACTACAGCTTATAGGACCTGATCTCCTTGCCACTTCTGCTTCTGTGATAAACCTGTTCCTGGCCCCAGTCTCACTTTCTCCATGTTCCAAGGCTCAAGTGCGTTCAGGTGGTTGATAGGACCTAAGGTAACTGCTCCTGCCCTAGCTGCAAGGCATAAGGCTGGGAACATGAGTATTTGGCATATTCATTCCCATAGACTCCAAAGGTGAGGAATTCTCAAAACACTGGAGGGGTTAGGATACAAGGTGACCATAGAATGACAATTGTCTCAAAGCTGAAAGAGCAAACTGGTCACTATGATTAGTATAGTAGTTCTCAATCTTTCCAGTTCTCAAAACTTTCTACACTCAAAAATTACTAAGGATCTCAAAGAATTTTTGCTTGTGTAGGTTGTATCTATCAATATTTACCATATTAGAAATTAAAAGAGGAATTTTAAAAATATTTATTAGTTTATTTTAAATAATAAGTATACCTTAATAATAACAACAGTTACATGTTAACATAAACGACGTGTTTTATGAAAATAACTATACTATCCAAAACAAAAGAAAATGATAAAGGCAGTATTGTTTTACATGTTTGCAATCTGTTTAATTTCTGGCTTAATAGAAAGCAGTTGGATTCTCATATCTGCTTCTACATTAATCTTCTGTAATATCACACATTCTGTCATATCTGGAAAACTGAATCATACACTTGTGAGAGATAAGAGTGAAAAGGGTAAATATCATCTTAGTGTTATTATGAAAATAGTTTCAACTTTGGAGAATCCCTGAAAAGGTGTTGGGGTCTCCCTATCACAGCTTGAGAATTGCTAGACAAAAGATTTACTTTGTGGTTGTAATTAGATGATATATATTATACTGAAACACACAATTCTCTGGATCTTCTTCTACATCCCGTCACATATATTTTTACCCAAGACTTGGACATTTTGCTCAGAGGGTGACAGGATTGAGCCTATATCAAATTACTATTATGATGATATTTTGAATAGACTGCAAAAATAATAGTGGGAATGTATTTTGGTTATTTTTTGGAGTTTTGTCCTCTCCTTTGATCTCAAAGCTTATTACCAACTCTAATATCTGATTCTATAGTTCCCTAATTTTGGATATTGTAAGCAATGATAGACTCATTTACTTGTTTTAAACAACCTTGTTATTTTTCAACAGTTTTAGATTTACAGAATCATTGCAATGGTAATCCATAGAGTACCCCACAACCAGTTTCCCCTATTAGTGTCTTACACTAGTAGGGTACATTTGTCATAAATAGTGATTTATATTAATTCATTATTGTTAACTAAAGTTCATAATTTATTCAGATTTCCTTAGCTTTTGTTTAATGTCATTTTTGTGTTCCAGGATCCCATCTAGGACACCACATTATGATTAGTCATCATGCCACCGTATGCTCCACTTGGTTGTGACGGTTTCTCAGACTTCCCTCGTTTTTGACGACCTTGACAGTTTTGAGAAGTACAGGTCAGGTATTTTGTAGGATGTCTCTCAACTGGGATTTGTCTGATGTTTTTGTCATGGTTGAAATGGGGTTATGGGATTTGGGGGAGGAAGACCACAGAGGCCAAGTGTCATTCTTTTTTTTTTTTTTTTTGCGGTACGCGGGCCTCTCACTGTTGTGGCCTCTCCCGTTGCAGAGCGCAGGCTCCGGACGCGCAGGCTCAGCGGCCATGGCTCACGGGCCCAGCCGCTCCGCGGCATGTGGGATCTTCCCAGACCGGGGCACGAACCCGTGTCCCCTGCATCGGCAGGCGGACTCTCAACCACTGCGCCACCAGGGAAGCCCTGTCTTGGTTTTTAATATCTTCCTCCAATAAAAGGAAACAAAGCTCCTTGGAGAAATTGATGCTTCTAGGACTGGGGCAGGAAACAGACAGATGAGCCTGGAACATTGTGTAGTATCAGAAAGAAGGAAGTGCAAACAAACAAACAAAATGGCCACGATGATGGGGGTATGTCAAAGGGACTCAGGAGCCAACTGAACCAGACCCCAATGGCCAAAGCTGGGACAATTTGAGCTACACAATAAATAAAGTACTATTGGCTTATATCCCAAAGTATAAAATAAATATCCATGAGTACGTACAGATAAATGTAAATGATTGAATAAATAAATGGGAAAGAATAGACAATTCTCCCATGCAGAAGAATAATATGAATAATTTATGTAGCCACTCCACCCTCAAGTTGGTGGAGCCTAACTCCCCACTTCCTAAGTGCGGGCTGTGCATAGTGACTTTCCTCCAGAGAGCACAATATGGAAATGGAGGAAAAAAAGAGTAACTTTACAGTGAAGACCCTGACATATAGTACGTCAATCAGGTGATCAAAGTTAACATTAGTCATAAGTCATTTTGATAATAGGTACCCATAATATGATGTAATGAGAATGACACTTGTAATAAGAATGACACTTGGGGGCTTCCCTGGTGGCACGGTGGTTGAGAGTCTGCCTGCCGATGCAGGGGACACGGGTTCGTGCCCCGGTCCGGGAAGATCCCACATGCCGCGGAGCGGCTGGGCCCGTGAGCCATGGCCGCTGAGCCTGCGCGTCCGGAGCCCGCGCTCCGCAACGGGAGAGGCCACAACAGTGAGAGGCCCGCGTACCGCAAAAAAAAAACAAAAAAACAAGACCTGAGTGATAGATGTGCTTATTGGGGTGTCATTGCTATTCCGTGCTCTCAGCTGACAGAGCAAGGAGATGTGTATGTATATTAACCCATGCACGCACAGATGTCTATAAAGAAATCTATATGTAAACATCTGCATTTATTAAACTAAACATTAGTTCATACCAACGTCTCTAACTCTAATCCATTGCCACATGGATCATTCTACCCCCCAACTTCCTCTTGCATTTGTTATCTATTTGTAAAGTTATTTTAACAGTGGAGAAATTTTGTAATGGTAGGTATGAGAGAAACAAAAGGATGAAAAGAGCAGGAACTCCAGCGACTAAGAAGAATGAAACATCCAAGAGCCTGTTCTCTATTGTTCATAGCTACAGTTTTTAAATATCCATAGTAAAAAGCCTTATAGAGAGTAAGCTTAACTCTTGTTAGTACTCTACTAGTAACTCAGGTTCCAGTGGGAAAGTATATAACTTCCCTGTCTCTTCATTTTCTTATCTTCAAAGCGGGCACTTTACTCACAGGAGTGTGAGGATTAAATGTTAACACAACAAGCAAATTTAGAACAGGGCCAGGATCAGTATTTATGACCTATTGTTACTATGTACCCTAAGGGGTAAGTATATTATTATTTATATTTTACAGATGAAAAAACAGAGGCATAGAGATATTATAACCTACTCAAAGTCTCACAGCTAGTAAATTACAGGCCCACCATCTCATAAACTATGCCCTTTAAAGAGTTTCTGAACAGCTCTATACTTATATCTCTTTCTTCTTTAAATGAAGTTATAACGTGCTACTCTATAAATCTAAAGGGAAGGATAACTACTGAAAAGACGCAAGGATGCTTTAAATATTCTTGATGTCTCTAACTCAAATCTATTCCACATGGATCATTCTAGCCCCTTCCTCCTGCATTTGTTATATACTTGTTGTATACGCAGTGATCATCATTATCATTTCCTACATTACCACCACTTTCATGCCATGAAAGGACTCAGCTAGTGGAGTAGATTGGCCTTCTCAATACTCATGCTGTCAACCTAAGCCACTTGAGGCAAAGGTCACCCAAGAAGGGAGTTAAAAGTTAGCTCTGCCTTATCTATCCTGTGACTGCTTGTTGTAAGAAGACTCACTTAGTGAAGGTTTCCTGGAAGCTTTATTACTTCTTACCTGCCATGTGCTCTGGGGAATGTGACACCAGGTCATGATTCATGGAATTTGCAGTTGGTAAAGGAAGTGTCTTAGAGGTGAAAAGGGAGGAGATTTGATGGGGAGAACTAGTAGACATTTATCTACTCAAATCAAATACATGACAATTTTACACCTTTATTTATTTATTTGCTCCACTCCATATCTACTCCCCTTTAAACACTATGACTCTAATTCTTTTATCATACATAGCCCTGGACATCACTATTTGTTGACCTTACAGTTTCATTATGAGCCTGGGTGCCACCGCCAGGTAGATTCTGAAGGGGGAAGCAGCCACCTCCCTCTCCCCTTTCCTTACCACCATTTCCCCCCCAATTATGTCTCTTAGCATCCATTATAAGATTTGAGGGAAATCATAAGCATATTATAAATTCATTTGACAAATATTCATTTAGGACCTACTATGTCTCAGGGATTTTGCTAGTCACGAGGTGTGGTATTGAGCCCGAGAGCTACACATAGTCCTCCTCAGGGAGCCCGCAGACCACTGGAAAATAACATCAGCTTGTATGAACGGAGGACTTACTCTTGTCAGGCACTGGGCTCCGTATGCACTATCACACTGAAATCTCACAGAGGAAGCTATTACTATTATCCTCATTCTACAAAGGAGGAAACTGAGGATTGCCCAAAGTCACACAACTAGGAATGGGTGGAACTGGGACTGGAGTGCAGGTCTGTCTGATGTCACACACTTAACCACACATCCATCCTCTCTCTCTCTCTCTCTCTCTCTCTCTCTCTCTCTCTCTCACACACACACACACACACACACACACACACACACACACAAACACCTCTCAGGAAGCAGGACCTCAGAGCTTGGTGTGTATGTGGCTGGAGAATAGTAGCTCTTTTCCAACTTTGCTGAAGTTTCTACTGAATACTTTGATTTGCAAATATAAAGAATTCTCTGAAGCACAACCTTAAACAAATTGTGGTAGACAGCTGGGAGAGGACAGCTGCAGACAGAAAAATGTGGCCGGATGCTCTGTGGGCGGGGGAGGGGGGGATAGATGTTCAGTGAGGCAGCTCCAAGGAGAGGAAGCAGTGACGGGTGGAGGAGGTAAGAGGGACTGACAGATGAGACTACCTGGACCGCAGACCACAGTGGAAGGAGGCTTAAATATTCTAGAATGCACTGTCTTTATCAGGTTATGCAAATACAACTAGGATATAAGTATGTTTTTCTTTGCCTGTATCATTCAAGTGACTATTCAAATAAATTTAAAAATCTTTTTTTTTTTCCTGAAGTATGTCTGATGTAATGAGGTGGAAAGACCTCAGGATTAAAAAGCAGGAGACCTAAATTCTTGTCCAGATATGCACCAGTAGTTCAGTTGTGTGATCTTCTGCAAGTCCCTTAACTTCGCCCATTGTAGGTTTTCCTCCTAATATAAGAGAATTAATCTACTGAACCTTAAGGATTTTTGAAGTTCCAAACTCTTCTGATGCCATGATTTACCGAGAACCTACACTGTGTCTAGTACTGCATTAAACAATTCGAGGTTTAGAGGCAATTAGAAGGCATATTTCTAGCCCTCTGGACCTGTGCTGTCCAATACAGTAGCCACCAGCCACGTGTGGCTGTGGAGCACTTGAAATGTCGTGTGACTGAACTATAATTTTATGTCATTTAAATTAAACTTGAATTCAGAAACTAATACTGTATTCAGTTATTGAAACCTTTATGTTTGAAACAATGTAGGGATATGAATCTTTTCTCAACAAATTTTGTACAGTCTAAATACAGATTAAGTGTTTCTGATGAAAATTTAGCATCTGAATTGGGATGTGTTGTACATGTAAAATACACCAGATTTAAGACAATATTAAAAAAGGATGTAAAATATCTCATGAATAATTTCTTATTGATTGCATGTTGAAATGACAATATTTTGGACATATGGGGTTAAGTAAAATATATTATTAAAATTAATTTAATCTGTTTTTACTTTTTTAAATGTGATTATGAGGACATATAAAATTATATACATGGTAGACTTCCCTGGCGGTCCAGTGGTTGACTCCGCGCTTCCACTGCAGGGGGCGAGGGTTAGATCCCTGGTCGGGGACCTAAGATCCTGCATGCTGCGCGGCATGGCCAATATGAAAAAGTAAAATGACATATGTGGCTTGCATGATATTTCTTTTCTTTTTTTCTGGCATCGCTGCATGCTTTGGTGCTTTGGAGAAAGTAACAGTGTCACCTTTTGAGGAAGACATTTGTACCAGTCTGAGTCATTATTCTTGTCGGGAAAGACTTGCCCTAATTACCTTTGCTAATAGGGCGTGTTTGAAGAGAGCCAGGGGATGCGAGGTCTCTGTGGTCCCCAATGCTTCCAAACTTGGGCTGCTGTAGGCACCATGGATAAATGTACCATGACTTACCCATCTGAGTACACTCGGCACTCCTACCTCCAGAGAGGGGATCTTTTTGGACTAGCCTGTCTCCATTCAGCATGAGTACCCCTGCTGGGTGGAGGTTTGAGTCAAGTGCCTTCAGAGGCTGTTCCTGCCGCCACTATAGCCCACACCCCGGCCAACCCGAGTCTGGCTGCCGTTAGTCTGGCCACAAATTTCTGGTTTATTCAATTGGAGATAGTGCTACCTGGAGATAGTAGTACTTGTTTTGCTCTTTCCACATGGATTGAATTGTAGGATCTTGACACAAAAATAACAGGTAAGGCTTTCTTCAGAAGGAGCATGTGTCAAGGGCAGGAGTTTTGAATTTGGGGTCTTTTCCTCTGTTTAAAATTCTGCCCCCCTCTCTGCATCTGTAGGGAGTAAATGTATGATCAAGGAGGACCAACTTCTCTGGTCAGTGTGTGGTCAGCATGTGGTGGCTGACCTGGTGCGATTGGGAATGGTCGTTTTCCCTGGAGAGAATGTGGTGAGTATGGTGGCATGATCAGAAAGGACCAGCATCCCTGGTCACTGATGGGGATTCACTTGGATTGACTGAGGAGCACCACTGTATTAGTTTGCTAGGGCTGCCATAACAAATACCATAGACTGGGTGGCTTAGACAATAGACATTTATTTTCTCACAGTTCTGGAGGTCAGAATTCCAAGATCAAGGTGTCGGCAGTTTTAGTTTCTCCTGAGGCCTCTCCTCTTGTCTTCCAGATGACCACTTTCTCACTGTGTCCTCACATGGTCATCCTTTAGTCTGTGTTGTCTGTGTCATAATCCCTTTTTTTAAAATTATTTTCTAAATTGAGGTATAATTGACATATAACATTAGTTTCAGGTGTACAACATAAGATTTGATATTTGTATATATTGCAAAATGATCACCACAGTAAGTGTAGTTAACATCTGCCACCTTACATAGTTACAAAAAAATATTTTTTTCTAGTGATGGGAACTTTTAAGACCTACTCTCTTAGCAACTTTCAAATATGCAATACAGTGTTGTTAACTATAGTCACCGTGCTGTACATTACATGCCCATTACTTATTTATTTTGTAACTAGAAGTTTATACCTTTTGACCCCCTTCACCCATTTCTCCCATTCTCCATCCCCTGCCTCTGGCAACGATCAATCTGTTTTCTGTATCTATAAGCTGGGTGTGTGAGTGTGTGGGTATGTGAGTGTGTGACTGTGTATTGTTTTGTATTTAATTCTATGTATAAGTGAGATGATACAGTATTTTTCTTTGTCTTTCTGACTTATTTCACTTAGCATGATGCCCTCGAGGTCCACCTATATTGGATAAATGGCAAGATTTCATCCTTTTTATGTCTGAATCATATTCCATTGCATATACATACAACATTATCTATTCATCAATCTATGGACATTTAGGTTGTTTCCATATTTTGGCTATTGTAAATAATGCTGCAATGAACATGGAGGCACACATATCTTTTCCAGTTAATGTTTTCATTTTCTTCAGATAAATACCCAGAAGTGGAATTTCTGGATCATAAGGCAGTTCTATCTTTAATTTTGGGGGGAAACTCCATATTGTTTTCCATAGTGGCTTCACCAATTTACATTCCCACCAACAGTGCAAAAGTGTTCCTTTTTCTCCCCATTCTCGCCAACACTTGTAATTTCTTATCTTTTTGATAATAAGCATTCTGACAAGTGAGAGGTGATATCTCATTATGGTTTTGATTTGCATTTCTCTAATGATTAATGATGTTGAGCATTCTTTCATGTGTTTGTTGGCAATCTGTATATCTTCTTTGGAAAAATGTCTATTCAGATCTTCTGCCCATTTTTTAATCGGATTGGTTTTTTTACTGTTGAGTTGTGTGAGTTCTTTATGTATTTTGGATATTAACCCCTTACCAGATATATGATTTGAAAACATTTTCTCCCATTCAGTAGGCTGCCTTTTCATTTTCCTGATGGTGTAATCTTTTTGTCTCTGATTAGGGCCCAACTATACAATTTTATTTTACTTTAATTCTCTTTAAAGGCCCTGTCCCCAAATACAGTCATTTCCTGAGGTACTGGGTATTAGGACCTCAGTGTATCAGTTTGGTGGAAACATATTCAGCCCGTAACAACCACCATCTCTGGTCAGTATGTGGCATTCAAGGATCAATTTAATGAACTGTGCAGTCAGAGGCAATGACTACAGAATGACCATTAGGTCACATGGGGATTTCCCACTCAAGGGAAGGAGAGCAAGAACATGCACCTTTGACACGGCTATGAATGACTTTAGGTAAATGAGGTCGGATGAAGGGATGTGCTGACTCCTGAATGTTACTGCAAGGTCACAGATGGTACAGTCTCCTCCTCGGCACCAGGAGTTCCTCGTTACTTGAACCACAGTGCCTGAGACCAAGTAAGTAGCTGAGCTAAATCCTAGCTGGCAAATCTGACATCAGGCACAAGGGTTAACAATCTATTTAGGGGCATAAGAGAAACACAGGGAACAAGTATAAGCCCTGCACCTAGGGACAGAGGGAAAAGAGGTGATCGGGCTGGGAGTGGAAAGTAGAAATCAGCAAAGATTTGTGATTTCTGGAGGGGGTAACTTCTTCAAGTTGGAAATTGATGAACAGGTGCTGATGAAGAGGATGGTGAAAAGTTGGAGCCTAGGCAGAGGCAGGAGAAAACAAGACATGAAAAGGCCTATCAGCCCAGCAGGATGATTGGTTAGAGCAGAGGACCTGTGACCACACGGAGGGTTGGTTTAAGGCAGTGATGGGAGAGAGAAAGGTCTGCATCTAGGTGTGAAGTGATGTGGTTACATGGGATTAGAGACAGAAAGGAAGATAGACTGAGTGTGAGGAGATTGCTAAGAGCTGGCTATTGATCAAGTGTTGATACTCAGGAGGTCCAGAGTTAAACACACACGCGCGCGTGCACGGGCAAAACAGAAATCACCGTGCCATGCTGCGGTTGTGAGATTTCCGGAGGTTACTGGTTCCAGTGCTGGTGCTGAGACTTCTAGGAACCACCCTTGTGTTCATAAAAGAAAAGATGGGGACAGTCTCACTGTTTGTGGATTCTTAGATAATAATAGCTGAAAAGTCCATTTCAGCATGCAGGGTTTTTTTCCCCTCCATCTTAACTTGTCAGTCCAATTGTTAGCAACAAGAAATGAGATGGATGGAAGCAATACTCTGCAAGTGACAAGGTTTAGGGACTAGACACATTAAACCGGGATGAGTTAGTTAAGTAACAGCAAGGAGACGAGTAGATGACTGTGAGGCATTTTAAGCACTTATCTTGGGAAGCATACAGTACGGAAGAGCAAATGGACGGCTTGATGACAATTTGCTCAGCTTACTGGGATAGAACAAGAAAATCTCCTCTTTAAATGCTGACTGAGTGTTGAAGTCTTTTCAAGGAGAACGATTCCCCTCCCAACATATTTTCTCAATAGTCTTCTACAATTACTGTAAATATACTTTGCAACCAACCCTAGATTATATAAAACAAACAAAAATCCCGCAGTTGTGTCTTGCACAGGACTTTCAGATTTTTCATTCTCTCGAAGAGAGAACAGATCCTGAGTAGCTTGCTGAGGAGCTTTCATCTTTTCCCTTAGTACCCTATATGCAAAAACAGCAATTCATCTTATTTGGACTCTCTTTTCACTGCCTTCAACCATGCCTCAGAAGAACTCAGTTGGCTGGAGCGGACTTTAGCGGTGGGGCCCAAGTTCCATAAATCCCCCAGCGATGCTGATGCTTGCCAAGTTCGAGCAAACTGGACTCTCCACTGGCCGAGTGTGTTCAGGTGATAAGGAAGACGACCGGGAAGAGTCAGAAAACAGGCACAGAAGTTTGGGAATGAGTCAGAAGCAGCGACTAACTTTCCTTCTTCCCTCTCCCCAGTCTGAGATATTCACGCCGCGTGGACTGCCACTCTGAAGGCCGGGATGCACTGGGTCGGAGTTACAGCCCCGTGCGCGGTCAGGTTGGCGCCCTACTCACTCCTTTCTCGCAGCAATTACGAGAGCGCGCCCCACCTGCTCTGCAGCTCCGCCCAGCTTCCGACCGCCGGGCGGCGGCCGCACCCCCTCACCACTGAGCCCCGCCTCGCAGCACGCGCCGCTGGCTGGCGCCCCGCCCTCTCCTCACGTGACAGCCCAGCCCTCCATGCGCGCTCGGATTGGCTCTCGCGACTGAGGGGGTGGGTTCTAGCCTACAGCTCTGCCCCGCAACGCGGCTGCAGTTTTCAAACCTCAACTGTAACCTTCCGTCACCGTCTTCGCCGCCGTAGCCGGGAGCCACCTCACGGGGAGGTCAGGTCACAACTGTTGGCCGTTGTCCAGAAGAGTAAAAGTGGGTCCTGCCACGCTTGGAGCTACCCGGCACCTCACGGAGCTAGAGCTGGAGAACGCGTCTTGTCGTGCCCACCTGCGTGGGGCGGGACTGGAGCCCCCTTGGAGGGGGCAGCATCGGGAGAACCTGCTGCTGCCTGAGCGGTCAGTGTCTTCCGCCTCGCGCGTCCGCGGTCCTGCCGGGTGGACTGGGGGTTGCGACTCCAAACCCCTGAACCAGCCCCCTTTACCCGTGGAACAGAGACCCAGAACGTGGGAGGGGTCCCGAGGAGGGATCCAGGCGGTGTGGGCGGATCCGGGGTCCCCTCTGACCCCTGGCCTGGGGAAGATGGGCTCAGACACCGCCGCCCCTAGGTGGCCCGACTGCTCCGAATCCCTCGCCGCATATCTGCTGGAGTCCTGCTTCCCTGGTTCCCTCGGGTTCGGCGCTGGGAGCGGCGGCTGGTCCTCCCAGTACCCTTCTCAGCGCGGGGAGCGCGCGCGCGCGCTCGTGTGTGTGTGTGTCTGTCTGTCTGACTGTGTGCGCGCCGTCGCCTGGCTGGCACGGACTCTCCCTGGGTCGCGTCCCGTGGGGGCCCCCTTCGCGACCGGCTCGATCGCGTCCCTTCCACGTCGCGTCAACGTGGTCCCTTCAGGTCCCTGCCGAGTTTACAGCTGTGGTGTAGGCACAGGACGTGTTCACATCTGGACTCATGGACACGTCCTGCTCACAGCTGTCTTTCGTCTGGAGAGAAGTTTGTGCTCATCTTGTGGGGGATTTTCAGTTACTATTGTGAACAGTTTTTTAAAGTCAGTGAATAGAGAAGTCGAGTTGTAGGTTTCTGTGATTTCTAGCGATCTGGTTTTATTTTGACGCCATGTAAACCGCAAAGGGTACACGACCCATCCTCAAACTATACAACTACGTGACGGCTACGATTTTGACATTTACCCAGCTCTTTGTTTTGGTGTAGGGAAAAGCTCTTCATTTGAATTCCCTTAGGGGGGCAAGTAGAGACGCAGTTGAAAGAGACTTTATGGGCAGCTGGTAGCTGATGTTCGTTCTTCCGCTGCCTGTGATGGGACTAGAGGCCCTCCAACATCAATTTGCAAATTGAAATTAAGGAAGAGAAAACATTTTAAAGCCACATGCTGATCAGAATTCAATTATATTAGGTCGGTGTGTCACATTCACTGTTTGTTTTGCCAACGTAATGTTTACATCCCTGGTACTGATGATAAGCAGCGATGTTTGATATGGTGTCACCCCCTTAGGTTCTCAAACCTTTGAGAATGTGCCCTGAGACAGCATGGTCTACTGAGATGATTGGGCAAGTGGCAGCAAATGTAACTTGGCATTTTGAGCCCGGGAGCACAATTTTATTAAAGAAAAAGATGATAAACCTACTTTGTCATTGATTCACCATTTTATAGTTTTATAGTAAACTGTCCAGAAGTAGTTTTCAACAACTTCCAGAATGTTTGTTTTATAAATGTTAAACCACACACCCGTAAAATTGTGTGTTTTTGAAAAAGCTAGTCCATAGAAGCAATGTCCTAGTTTAAGATCTCTCTTCTTCCCCCTTCATCCTCCTCTGAGCAGATGTTCAGTTTTTTAAAGTTTTTCTTATATATAAATAACTGAAGTTGTTAATAGCTGCTTTATTTTTGAGGTACATATCATACATTTTACATCATTTTTCTAAATTATGGATCTGAAATTGAAGTGAAATGTATTTACATGGCAATATATTCAAGTTTTAAAAGTAAAAATTGTGTTATTGAAGGCCTTTCATTTTTGTGTGTGGACAGAATGGTTGTAGTTTCTCTTGGGCTCATTGAATAGTGAATTACAATTTGGTTAAGATAGAATCAGTTTTTAGGAACGTTGGGACTTGACAAATTGATCACTGTGTCAGCGTATTAACAGCAAAGCTGAGGAAGGTACAGGCATTTTATGGCATGTTTACAATTTTATCTTTAGACTTGCACTGACAGTGTTTTACTGGTGTTAAGTAAACAGTTAAATATGTTTTAAAAGCTTTGTTTTTGAAGCTGTTTGATAATTATAAGAGAGAATTTCCTTATCAAAATTTCCCTGTTTTTCTCTTAGAGACCTAATTTAAAACCCAGGAATCAAGGAAATCAATTGCTGACACTTTCACTTAATCCTAAAATTGTCTTACAGTTGCACGTATGTTATATTGCAGTGCATATTTCCTGTAAAAAAATTGGCAGCTACGTAGGACAGTGCTTCTAGAGGTACTGCTTTTAAAGGATTTTGATTAATTTTTTTAAAAAGAATTCTTTGTGTTCTGTGGGTATTGATTGTGTCAAAGACATTAAGTCATTTATGTACTTACTTTCCACTTTTGAAAACTTTATATGTTTTAGTTATTTTAATTTTCCACAATATTGATGACAAAATTCAATGATTTTTCTAAAGATTTTTTTTTTAATGTGGACCATTTTTAAAGTGTTTATTGAATTTGTTACAATATTCCTTCTGTTTTACGTTTTTGGGGTTTTTGTTTTTTGGCCCACGAGGCATGTGGGATCTTAGCTCCCAGACTAGGGATTGAACCCACACCCCCTGCATATTGGAAGGTGACGTCTTAACCACTGGACCGCCAAGGACGTTCCTCAATGGTTTTGTTTTTAAGTATTTTATATTCTATTATAGAGTATTATCAAAGGATATTTCTTTGATAATAGACAAATGTCTATTATCATAATAGACATTAATAGATAATAGACAAATAATTAACAAATGTACTTAGGAATTAAGTCGCATATTTTTATATAAATATGTTGTGACAAATGTAATTTTCAAGACATACTTTGTTCATTTTTTATTTCTTAAATTTATCCTTTTTCCCCCAAATATATTTAACCTTGAACTTCAGTGCCACTTTAAACATCTAAACTAGTCAGTTTCTTTTAATATTTATATGCAATGTGTCGCTGCACCCTGGACCCTTTGCAACTTCTTCAAAAGAGGGAATCGTTATACTTGAAGCATTTAAAAATCTTAATATTAACAGTGAGATGATAGTTTCATCTGTAATCCGAGGATCATATTCCGTTTTGCATTGTAATACTTACTGAATAAACAGTACTTCAGAGATGCTGTAAGTAAACTGCTTTATTTTACAACAGAAACTTAATTTTCCATCTGATGAATGACAAGCACTGTATGTTTGTTGGCCCACTATATTTCTGTTTTCAACATCTTTCCATCCTGGTCCATAATTATAGGGTTTAATTCTTCTTCTGAAGGTAGAAGAGACAGCACCAGGACTTACCTGTCATGGTACAGAATCAGTCCTGGGGTCATTACCTGGGACTTTAGCCCTTGGATAGTATATACTAGATAGACTAGTTAGACTAGAGTCAGTTAGCTGGCTTCCTGTTGTGATTTTCAAAGGATTAAATTCTTGAATTATGCTTTCTATTCAATCTTAATAGAACAAACAAACCTGTTAGTAGAATACATATAAGGAACAGTCTCTTCCTTGAAATTGAAAATCATCATCATCCCTTTCCCTACACAAATAACTTTGCTTCTGATCAATGACTAATTAAAAATGGATCCTTTTACCACACTAGCAGAAAGTTCTTCCTTTATTGTGATGGATTCTAGATAAATAAATCTACAGTTCCTCTGTTTCCTAGGGAAAACTTGGTAGCTATAAATGCTAATGTAGAAAGAAAAAGTTTTTTTCCCCTCTCATCTTGTGCCTTACTTTGCTTTCCATTGCCTTTCAAATTTACTTCATGAAGATCTTGATTTATCAGTCCTTGGCAGGACAAGTGTCTGGATTTCCTGATTGAGGCAGCTCTTAAAATATTGATATTCTTAGCTGAAGTAGGTATAGTATCATGTGGCCACCTAGTTTGGAAAGATAGGTAAATACAAAATAAATGGCCCGTTGGTATTATATTACAATATATGATATTATAATTTTATCCATGTTTCCAGACTATGGCTATCCTGTTTAGAACTGAAGTTCTCTGATAGCAATTTAAAATATTTCTTATTTTATTTAGTCAAATACTGAATTAAGCAGAGATTAGCTGCATTTGAAGCTCCAATATGATAATTTCAAGATGGATCTCAAGTTCTGCTAAACCCTTGAAGATATGAGATGTACCTAAAAATTCTTCTTGCTATATTTCATAATTCTTAAGAATTCAGTTCATCAGACATTTAAAAAAAATTCCTACCAGGTGCCAGACACCGTGCTGGGAGTTTAGGCATGAAAGCAAATGGTTGCAACCCTTCAGACACTAAATATAATTGCAGGCTAACATGTTACATGTTGAGGTAAAGAGGTATGTCAAGGTTCCTCCTATTTGAAGCGTAAAGGACAGGCATTAAAGGCAACCTGTGGGTTTTAGGCAAAGCTTCCTGGGGGAGATGACATTCTTTGTTGAGGTAAGAAGGATGCATACGAAGAGTTTTTGCATTTAAAGAAAGGTAGAAAGGATGTTCAGACAGGAGAGTATAAGAGAGATGTGGAGGCAAAAGATGAGCTACAAGTGTGGCAGGAAATGAAGCTGGTGTGTACCTGGCCTCAAAGCCTTTTGTGTGCATGCTATAAGGACTTGAACTTGTAGCTACTGGGAAGCTAATGCACGGATCAAAGCAGATAATTTAATTCTCTAGATGTTTTTATTTAGTGTTATATGCTGTATTCTATTTTATAAAACATTTTTATATGATAACCTTGAAATGAATATCGTGATGAATATTTTTTGTTTGTTTGTTTTGTCTTGCGGTACGCGGGCCTCTCAGTGCCGGGGCCCCTCCCGCCGCGGAGCACACGCGCAGGCCCAGCCGCCATGGCTCACGGGCCCAGCCGCTCCGCGGCACGTGGGATCCTCCCGGACCGGGGCACGAACCCGCGTCACCCGCACCGGCAGGCGGACTCCCAACCACTGCGCCACCAGGGAAGCCCGTGATGAATATTTTTAAATAGAGCTATTTATAGGTTTATAGGGACTGTTTTTCTTACTTTTGATCACATCACATTTGCTTTCTCCCTTCAAGTAAATTAAAGGCCCAGATCAAGCCTAACATTTCCTTTTTTCCTTCCTTCACTGATCCATATCTGAATTCTTATTGTGATTATTGTAATGGGAGTTAATAAAAAAAACTTTGCAAATAAACTTGAGGTGCCATTTTTCCTAGTATTGATAGTACTGTGTAATTGGAAGCTTAATTGTCTCTTGCCTTCTTCTATTATCCTCTTACTGTTTTTAGTGCCTGATTGTGTCTATAACTGTGTACCTACTCATGTGTGCGCGCACACACACACAAATTTACGTACTAAGTACCTTGAGATTTTTTATTAGTATAGCCTAATAGTGTTATGAGATGCATTTCAAATGGAGTGAGACCTATTGGTAATTTAGAGTCAGTTATAGGTCTGTGAATTATGGTAGAAAACAAGAAAAGGTCTGTGATTGTTGGAGTTCAAGAGGATTCAGTGGGAAATTTAGGAAGATGCAAGGAAAGACAGCTGATTGATAACCTGCTTGTGCCCAAGGATTAAATCTTATATGAAGGGCAGCAAGCTGTTTGTGGAGGGATTGGTGGAAAAAGGTGACATTCTTGCTCCACTATATGCAAAATTAGCCAAAGGAGAGGAAATGGAAAAAATATCTAGGCCGTGGCAACTGGTGCAAGTGCAGTAAATAGAAGGAAGCTACACCTAAGTGATGCTATATGGATCCCTAAGGCAGTTTGTAATATAGGTATATTTGCAATAAGTAGATAAGCTTAAAGTTCAACCTTCAGAAATGTGCTTTTCCTTTTTTCTGAGACATGGCTTGTGTTTCCAGCATATTCAGAGACAGAGTAAAATTTATCACAATTCAGAAAATGATTTTTGTACTAACATGTATTTTAAAAACTGCTGATTACCCAACACTTTTCAGCTGCATTTATAATCATACAAATATACAGATACCATGGTACATTCATCCATTATGATGACCAACAGTACATGTGAGGGGAGGAAAATTTGTTAGGTAAAAAATTAAATTAAGCCAATGTCTAGAATTAGGAAATACTATTAAGTAGTTTGATTAATAGGCCCTGTTTTTATTATCACTATTTATTTCAATCCTTTTTTTAAAAAAGGTAAGTTTTTTTTCCTTCTAATATAACTGAATAGGTATTACAAAACTTAATACCTATTAGTATTATATTTTGGATATCACATTTTGGATTTTTTTTTTGGAGGGATCCCGGGATGAATCTGGACTTTCACCAAGTGATATAATAAAGGCATATGTCTTAAGGTTACAAATTATTATTCATTATATAGGATTATAACTATAACATTAATTCAGAATTTATGAAATTGTTCTTTCTGTGCAGTATTAAACAAGGTATTAATTCTTGCTTAGTATTTACCCTAAATGCTTATATGGTCTTTGCATAAGAACAGACATGTTATTTGGATAATGAATACCATATGCTCTAAATAAATGCAGAGAAAACGTTGAGGCCTTAAAAAACCTGAGCAATAATAGCTCATGAACTTCCAGCCAAGTAACACTTAATGTGTAAAGAGATATGTTTTGCTGTTAAAAATGGGTAAGTTTCTGCGTTTAGAGTCTAGTCATATATATTCAAAGCCATCTTTTTTACCCAAAGGCATTTATTAGTTTTCGTCTATACCTGCTTGGTGTAGATAACTTAAACACAGGAAAATATAAATACTGCCATAATCTCACCACCCAAAGATAACCACTGTTAATATGTTGCCATAGTTTTCCAGTATTTTCCTCTATTTGCTTTTATATTTAACAAAATTATGTAACATATCAAAAATTATATATAACAAATACATATACCTTATATGACAAAATTATACTGTATGTAAAGTTTTGTCTTCCTTTTTTCACTTAGTATTATATGAGTTAAAAATATTCTTTGAAAGCACAATTTTTATTAGGTATATAATATCCTATTTAGGTATATTTAGCCATTTCCCTATTGTTGGACTTTGGGATTCATTCATTCTACAGGCTTTTTATTTTTTTAACTATTATATATCATGCTTCATTAAACATAAGTCTTTGAGTATATCTAAGATCCATATTGATTCTTTTGAAACTTGAGAGCAGAAAATAATTATTTATAAAATATATCTCCATTCTACTAGATTCTTATGAATAGATCACTTTTTAGCTGATATATTACAGTATGAGATAAACATCTTAGATTCTAGAATCTAGATGAGGTGAACATCTTAGAATCAAGAGCCTGTACTCTCTCTATATGAGTGAATTTGACATGTTCTTGTGCTCATGTTTCCTAAGGCCTGATTTGGAACCATGTTGGGAATGTAGCCCAATTTGTATCTATAATACAGGTATATCCCTTCTTTCTATGTATAAATGTGGTCATAAGCATGCAAATTCATAGACTTAAATTTAGGGGAAAAAATCTTAAAAGTCCAAAGATGACCTGAAGAAAAAAAGGTTGAGCATAGAAATTGGTAACCGTATTGATTTTTCAGAGAAGAATATGTGACCAATGAAACTGAGTTCCATCAGAGCTAAAAGTATACAAATAGTTCATCAAAACAGAATAAAAAGACAGAATTTAAGAGTTGAGTTTAAGCTAACTTGGGGTGAGAGTTTTGTATGTGGAAATATAGGTACAGCTGTTCAACAATGGCAGAGGATTGTGCGGAGAGTATCTTTCAGTAGAATAGTAACAGTATTTATTGATTGAACAATCATGATGTGCTTTCATGACTAGCACTGTACCAGTGTGATTCTACATGAGTTCATCATATTTTAATTTTTAATATTTAGAGTACTGCCAGATACATTCCATAATTCATCCATACTTCAGGGGCAGCAGAATTGAAGCTGTCCTCACTAGTAATCAGAGAAATGCAAACTAAACCACAAAACTGTCTGAATGGGGCAAATGTTGGCAAGGAGATGATAAGCTCTCCTACCCAGTGCTAGTGGAATGGAAAGAAGGGACCTACTCTGTGTCTATGTTGCCTTATTTATTTTTAATTTAAACAAAATATGGCAAAGTAATAAGATTGAAAGCCCCAAGTGTTCGTTATATTTGTATCCCTTCCTACACATTTGAAATATTTCTTTCTTTTTTTAAAGTAGCTGTATTACTTTGCTAGGCTGCCACAACAAAGTACTGTCCATCAGGTGACTTAAGCAATAGTAATTTATTTTCTTACAATTCTGGAGAGTAGAATTTTGGGATCAAGGTGTCAGCAGGGCTGGTTTCTTGTGGATGGGCTTCTCCCTATGTTTTCACATGATCTTCCCTCTACGTGTTTCTGTATCCTAATCTCATTTTTTTCATAAGGCCACCTGTCCTCTTGGATTAGGGCACACCCTCATGACCTCATTTTAATTTAATTACCCTTTCTCCAAATACAGTCACTTTCTGAGGTTCTAGGGGGTTAGGACTTCAACATATGAATTTTGAGGGAAGGGACATAATTCACCCCATAACATTAGCAAAGTTAAATGTCTCATAGCTGGTATGATGGATAAATGGGATTCAGACCCAGATGTGATTCAGTCCAAATGTTATTTTCAGAATTCTACACCACTACTTTTGGAATACTAGAGATGTACCTCAAAACTAGTTAGGGCTTTGTTTTTTCAAAGGCCACAGAAACTGAAAACACTCCCCTCTAATCATACTGCGTACTTGCTAAGTTGAATATAGATGGCATTTGAATTTAGGAAGATAAAGAACAGAACATGTCAAGTAGGAAATAAGGGGAGGAAAAATGTGTCAGAGACACATTTTGCTAACTACACCCTCTCATAAGAGGGTGCTAGAAGAAGAATACTGGATTTCTTATTAGATAGGCATAGCAGAAAAGTCAGGCATATCTTAAATATATAGTCTGCTGTTATTATATGAATTCAATTAATATGAAATAGTTTTAATGTTAAAACTGAATACTCATAAATAAAAGTTCCAGATAAATATGAGCTTCAGTTACAGATTAGAACTCTAGAATAAGGCTTTATGTGTGGTCACTCACTCATCCAACAAAATTATAGAGCTCTTCATGCATAGCAGGCTCTGTGCTGTGTTCTGCCTCTAAGGCCTATGAAACAAGTCCATTTCTTGTAGTCATTCACATGTCAGTAACATAACTCACAATATGTGATTTTACCGTCAAATTTGTTTGGCCATGTGAAATTAAATTTAAAATGAATGATCATTTGTGTTATAATCATGCTGTGTTAAATTATCTTGTTATGTGAAGATATAACTTTAAAGAATGACAGTTTAAAAATGAAATTTAAAAAAAAAATTTAATGTTTTTTAAAAACGAAATTGAATGATTGTATTACAATTTTATTTTAACTGTTTTTTTAAAGAATTTGGGAGGTCTTACAGGATTTTTCAGTAGTTTTATTCTGAAATGAAGTCAGTAACTTAGTTCAAGTACCATAGAGGAGATACCAGTTTATGTGTATGCCTTTTGTTTTTCTTCCTTCTGGGTAGAATATGTTCTTAAATCTTCTTCTTTCTTTCTTCTTCTTTTTTTTTTTTTTTGGTTGTATCTTATAGCTATATTTTGAGCTGTATAATATAACGCACATCCTATCTGAGATAACATCTTTTTTTTTTCTTAATTGCATTTAAGTTATATCCTGCATCTTCTCTTTTTTTAAATAGGTAAAAATAAGTGACTGAAGAAGCCTACCTGAGAGTCATCTAACATGTCGAGGAGAAGATTTGAGTGTCGAAGTATTTCGGGCTTGCTAACTACAACTCCTCAAACTCCAATTAAAATGGAAAACTTTAGTAATTTTTATACACTTACATCCAAAGAGCTAGGAAGGTAAGGAAACTTTTGATGTGTATGTGTTTAAATTCACATTTAGGATTTCTGTGTCTATAAAACTGACTTGATGATTATTTTGCAGTGATTAGAAAGAAAAGTCCTCATCTCTGCTGATGTTATACAGGGTTTCGTCTTAACTGACTTGGAAATCAAATCCGTAGAGGGTTAGTGAGCATATATGATACATCCCACCTCGCTTCAGAGCCCATGGTTGGAAGTCAGGGTTCTTACTTGAGGCTGTGCATGGGAAGAGGCAGCTTAGCACAATGGACTGCCACATCCAAGTTTGGGCTCTGCCATTTACTATTTAACCTCAATTGAATTACTGTACCTCTTGGTTTTGTAGTTTTCTCATCTGAGACCCAGGGATGAAGATAATTGTTATCTATTTTATATGGTTGTTGTGAGGATTAAACTAGTTAATATTTGTAAAGTATTTAGTAGAATACCATAGAAGTTTTTGTTGAATAAAAAATTTTTTAATTCTTAGGATATTGTGCTGGGCTAAAAAAAAAATAAATATGGAGATTCTCCTTCTCTTTTCTAAGCAAAATGAATTAACTCATATTAGATAGTATAATTCTGTATGACAAACAATGCATGTACTGTAAGTAAAAGCTGTATTTACACTGGTACTAATCTGTTTTGGTTTAACGAAGGTGTAAATTCCTTAAGACCAAGGAGTGAACTGAGATTATGAGACCATTTAGCACTACCATTTTAATATATATGAAAGTTACAAAAGATATACCAAATAATTTGTTATTTATTCAGCATTTTGAGCTTTAAATTAAAAACACTTAACAAAGGGTGGTAGGATGATGATCATTTTCTGTCTTCAGTTTGATTTTTACATTAAAATGGTAAAAGTCCGTGTTTGTGTTATTGATAGATGCACAGTAAAATAGTGCGAATGATTTTTTATCTTTGAAAATCTCAATGTGAAAACAAAAATTGACTGAACCATGGCAAGTAATTCTATTCTTGGTGGTCTTTTATGTCAAGGATAAAGGCTAGTCCTGGCTTTTTTACTTGTCAGATATTGGATGCAGTCTTTCTTTTGCAGAATAAGGGTGATAATATCTGCCTCATCAGACTAAGAACTAAATGTGAAAGCAGATTTCAGTATTCCTGTCACATTTATTTAATTTTGTGTGCAAAATATTTGAGTCTTCTAATGGTTTATTTTTTTATAAAATATAGTTTCAAAACCCTTTCAGAATGTTTTCAAGAAATAGTTTAGTTCTAAATCTATACTATTTCTTTTTGCATTATACAGGCAAGAGTAAGTGTTCTTTTAGTTGTATCTCACTATTCATTAAATAGTCATAGGATCTACATTGGAAGGACTTCAGTGGTCAGTGGCCTTCTAATGTAATTTTTTTATGCAGTGCAGCAGTCTTTTCTAAAATTTTCCTGACAAGTGTTTTACCCAGCCTCAATTTGAATGCTTCAGTGATGGAACTCACTACCTCAGAATGGTCTGTTCCATTTTGTGGGCACCTCTTAGGCACAGAATTTTGTTTTCTATTCTCCTAACCTCTACCCACTATACATAGTTCTCCTTTCGTAGCTGCATATAATGTCCATGTAAAAACCCTTCAGAGATTTGAATATAGCAAAATGTTGCCAGTTTCCTTAAATGGTCATCTTATGACTTGATTTTCAGAGAGCCTTCCTTGATCCAGTTATCCTCTTCTGGACCACTTCGTATTTTTTTCATCATCAGTTTTAAAATAAGAAAGTCTAGAATAGACACAGTATTGTCAATATCTTATCATCTAGAATACAACAAAACTTTATTGAGATAGCCTGTGTCGGAGCTAGAAAGACTAATTTCTTTTCTTTGAGGGTTTTTGAGAACTTAAACTTTGAGAACAATATTAATAACTTAAACTTTGAGAACAATATTAATAATTCTAAGTTTTGTAAATGGGGTGCCGTCATAAATCACAGTCATAAACTTGACTCAGTATACAACATTTTAGAGCAAAAATTCATGGTAGAATCTGATGAAAACAAATTCAGATGGCTAATATTTCATCTTCTAATACCTTCATGAAAGAGACCTAACTTTTTTCTTTTAATTGATATGGGCTAATGAGTTACATGGTAAATATTGATGTGTCTAATTAGTAAACCTTGATAAATTGGAAATCGTGCCCTTTCATCTGCCATGAACTTGCTTTAAATTCTTTCAGTATTTTACCAATTTTGATATTATCCCATACTTTTGCAAAATGAAAATTAGTATCATAATCTTCTTTCTTCTGAGGCGCGTACATTTTGAAGCATACAAACATATAATTCTAGCATGTGGTGATTACAAAATTATCTTTATAAATCAGTTTTTTAATTAATTTTAAGATGTTAGTGTTTTAGAAGTTATTTTTCTTCAGCAAATTAGAAGAAAATATGTAAAAGTTAACAGTTCATTTTTGATTGTTCTCAAAAAACTTTGCATTGTTCCTGTTTTTTAACATGTTGGTTAAGTTTTTTCCACCCCTCCCCCAACTGAATCAAGGTTTCATAGGACTTCTTGTGGTTAGAAGGGTGAGGCAGATGCAAAAATAAACGTCAGCTTCCTTTGTGGCTTACCCTCCCCCGTCCTTTCACATTTTATTGTCTATTCTAGAATGTAGAAGGGTAACTAACAAGGCCTTTTAGCTGCTGGGAAATCTAGACAGCCTTGCCTTTTTAGGGTATGAATTAAGTGCTATTGTTAAGGGTTTTAAATTTTCTTAAATGTTTCTGTTAAATTTGATATAGGAACATTATATATTAAATGTTATTTTTGATACTTCTAAATGACAATTAGCATTTTAGAATGGAAAACGAATACTTGCTTTTTTTCCCTAAGTCATCTGATAATTATGGTAAAAATGTTTACCTTATTTAACAGTACATAAATGAATATGTAAAATTTTATTTGAGTCTCAAATAAACTTTAAAAATGTAAATGCTTTAAGTACAGTATACAAAGTAGCACAATGTATGGTACTATAGTAGGTTCCTAACTCTTGCATTCATTCAACAGATACTCAGTTCCTATTATGTGTTAGTTAGCGAAGTGTAGATTTTATAATTACTGTAGTAATTAGGATAGATAGGGTTTCTGCCCTCATGGAGCTTTTACTTAGTGGTGAACATTGGCAAATTATTACCAATATCATTTGGTCATCTTTGCTTTGCATTAATGAGTACTATACTTGTAAGCCTCATGAGAATACCTGAAACAATTAGGTAAAAGTATTATTATTTAATTTTGCTCTTTGTTCCTGAGAAAATTCTGGCTTATAGATATAATTGTAAAATTACAGCAGAACTTAATTGTCACAATTAGTACTGTAAACTTTTTCAGATGGACAGATTTCTTGGCTAACTAGTTTGTTTCCTAAGTTTTACAAGGTGAATTTCTTCATAAAACTCAGTTTCCTTTTTGTTTTAGACAAATTTTCACTTCTAAATCTAAGAGTTGGCAAAAGTGAATTTACCTCTTTAAAAAAAAACTATCTTAAAGGGAGAAATTGTTTTGTAATGGTCAGAAGAGAAAGCTAGGATTTCACATTCTACAATTTAAGTCGTGGTACTCCATTTCCATATATGACCTTTCATGAGTCATTTACGCTTAGTTTGACTCAGTTTATCCAGCATAAAATCTATAAAACATGGGCAGTTTGAGTATAAAACAAAGGGACTGATTAACTTTTTGTGTGTGCTCATTAAAATGCATTGATTTGTATTCATATTGTATGTAGTAAGAAAATATAATTTAAATTAAGCATTCTCCTAAAGCAGAAACTAATACACCATTGTAAAGCAATTAGATTCCAATAAAGATGTTAAATAAATAAATAAGTAAAATAATAAATTAAGCATTCTCAAATCTTAAATGAAAAGTTCTATCAAAAAATCAAGTTTGTGCATGCAAATTTTCTGAGTTGATATTTATTTTGATAAATGTAAAAGAATCAAATTATAGCTTGGCCACTTTTTTAAAAAATAGTTTTTTGCATTAGTAACTATACCTTCTCAGGTTGGTTTCCAGTGCTTTTCATTGGCACCAATTTTGAGGAAATTTGGGATATAAACAGTAGGGATCTTTGTCATCCGGCCGCTTGAGAATAGCAAGTAAAAACACAGTCAAGCAATTTATTCTGTCCCCGACTCCCACCCCAAATCCCAAGTGTATTAAAGATAGGTTTTTATTTATACCTGATTTGTTAGTATCCAGTGAGTCATTTGAGCCTTAGGATAGAAGGTGTTAATTTTGGACCCCCTGGACCAGGCTTAGGAAGTTTATGGATGGTCTTTGAAATCTGAAAACCGTCTGAAATTATATGTAAAACCTTCGATATAAGGGCATGTGTACATTTTTCTGGGTAGGCAGTCAATAGCTTTTATTAGTTTCTTAAAATAGTCTGACTCAAAGTAGCTTAGGTCTTTGAGAAACTAAATTTTGCCGACTATAGGCTTAGAATACATCATTTGCCAGTCTTTTAAAATTTTGGCTGAAATGTTGAGCACTGTTATTGGAGAGAGCTAAAACGCGTTTATTCCTAAAATGATAAATATGACCTTAATGGTGTGTTTGTACGTAGCTACTGATAACCATGAATTTTCTTACTTGATCATGACGTGTCTTTGGATACTCTCCGTAAGATGTATATACTTTTGGTATCTGTTATAAGCTTCATGGTACTGAGCAATACTAAGAGATACTCTGGTAGAACAATTGACAAATTGTGATAGAAAGCTTCAAAGCTTGTTAAAAGTGATGTTGAAAGGCAGAATGATTACACTAATAAAAGTAAATAAGTCAAATACCCATTTTTGCATTTAATTTTTTTCATTTGAAGGAAAGCTAAAATTTTTCATAGAGGGTTAATGTGAAACTCTTGGTCTTTGAAAATAGACCAAGATACATATCTTCTCTGGAGTCTGCCAAACAGAATAATATTTACTATGTAGGATTGTTGTGATACTTAAATACAATAATTTATATCAAGAGTATGGCATGGAGTTGGTAGGCAAATTAGATCTCCCCCTACAATGGTAATATATCATATTAATGATATGATAGTAAAGAATAAATATAATTGTCTTATCTTGTTATTACATTTGCCATTTATATTTTCATGTGATAGTACTATAAATTTTATAAAAATACATGCAGTAGTTGATTAGGTTAAGAGAACAAAGATAAATTCCTGATGACATGAATATTTGAAAGGATGGACAGAGTTGGAGGTATAACAGTATCTGTGTTATACTAATATTGTTCTCTATGGAAAAGTTAAAATTGATTGTCCTCACTTTTGCCCCCAGAGGAAAATTTGCTGTGGTTAGACAATGTATATCAAAATCTACTGGTCAAGAGTATGCTGCAAAATTTCTGAAAAAGAGAAGAAGAGGACAGGATTGTCGAGCAGAGATTCTGCATGAGATTGCAGTACTTGAATTGGCAAAGTCCTGTCCCCATGTAATTAATCTTCATGAAGTCTATGAAAATACAAATGAAATCATTTTGATATTGGAACAGTAAGTATACATTTTTAAAAATTGAAGTAAATTTATAGTACCTATTTTAATTGTTGGATAAGGTTGCTTGAAATGTCAAGAACAAGAATGATAAAAGTAAGACAAGAACTTGTAAAGATTCCTGTCGATAAAATATTAGAGGAACATAGTGTATATATGTTTTCACAAAACTTAATGTGCAGCCTCACACACATACCCAAAAACTAATTAAACAGCATTCAGTAAACAAATGACAATACCGTGTTTGCAGAATATGGTGAAATGAGTATACTTTCATTGCTAATGGCACAGAAAATTGATGAGGTTTTCTGCAAAACAATCTGGTGGGCAAATAGGATTGAAATAATTTGTATATTCAGTTATTTGAAGAGCACATCCAAGGAAGTGACCCAAGGAGAATAAAAAGGTAAACTTGCATGAATGAAAGGTAAACCATATAGGTTGTTTAAAAAAACACATGTATTTAGTATGTGTGATGTGCAAAACATTATGTTAGGAATTATAGCAATAAGAAAAAATATATATCTCGTCCCACAAGTCAGTGAAAAGTTGAAAACACCTAGATTTCAATAATTTGTCAAGTCGGGATAGAATATGGTTAAACTAACTGGCTTGTTAACCAATATGTTGACATGTTACTCTAAAACAGTGTTGTTATTGATGTGTTACTCTAAAATGTGACAGTCTGACACATTTATTATAATTATGTAAAATGTGTATCTGAACATTTGCAACACTTAGTAGAGACCAGCTAAGTTTATGTTTAGTGTACTTTAGGTTCTGATAGTTTATTACAAAATAGTTTTTATAAAAAAAAGCTAAAGAGGTGTTTTAGCAAAAAAAAAATTATAAATATAGTAATTCTTTTTAGTAGCTAACTGCATTATTGCCTTTTTGAATTTAAAAGTATATTAGTCAGGGGCTTCCCTGGTGGCGCAGTGGTTGAGAGTCTGCCTGCCGATGCAGGGGACACAGGTTCGTGCCCAGGTCCGGGAAGGTCCCACATGCCGTGGAGCGGCTGGGCCCGTGAGCCATGACCGCTGAGCCTGCGCGTCCAGAGCCTGTGCTCCGCAACGGGAGAGGCCACAACAGTGAGAGGCCCGCGTACCGCAAAAAAAATAAATAAAATAAAAGTATATTAGTCAAGTTTTAGGGTTCAGTTATTTTAAGGGATGAATAGATTTGCTTATATATTTATTTAAAAATCTAAATATTTTTGTACCAGGAAAGATGATTGCCTAGAGTGAACTTGTAAATGAAAATGCTTATTTTGCAAAATGCTAAACCTACAAGTAGTTTGTTTAAGAATGAATACTATGTATATCTCCCAGAACAGCAACATACCAATTACGGTATATTATAGTACCTTCAAAATAAATTAGAATTGCAGAGAAGACCGGGATTCTTCCAATAGGATTTCATTTTCATACATTTTTGGTTTATTTTTGTCAAATTCTTAAGCTGACCTTTAAAAAGTTATCTACTTGCATGACATCTGCATGTTTGAAGTATGTGAACAGTAGCTAATATTTTTCAAAAACAGTACTTAATGGAATACTAGGTTTGGAGAGTGAGTATACAATAGGAGCATTGACCACTTTCATAAAATCCTCTCTTCCTAATAGCAACAACAAAATACATCAAAAAGTTTTAACACATTTTATGGATGGACCTTGTTCATACTCTGAAAATTAATTCAGATACCTTACCCAGTAAACTGAGTTCTGTAAGGGCTGAACTGTATCTCGTGGCTGAAATGTAGCAAGCAATCAGTAAATGTGAGTGGATAAATATATTTAATTTCTTACCAGAGCAACTAGGACCTATTAAAATTTATTACTATGCCTATCACTTTTGAGGTGGCCTTGTCACATGACACAATCTCAACCAAAGGTAAAAATGTGTTGGGCAGGTTTAGCTATGTAAAATAAGGTGGCATAATTTTTTATGTGGTAAAAATAAAACAGTGGAATCCTTTACTCTAATTACTGTTGCCAATTTGATATTCTTTTCAAACTATTCTGCATACTCATTTTTCTTCCCTGACTTTTTTATTTGAGAAAATTTTAAATCTACAGAGATGTTGAAAGACCAGTACAATTAACACTCTTATAATCTTTAGCTTGATTCACCGAATGTTGGCATTTTGCCATATTTGCCAAACTATTTGAAAGTTGTAGGTATCATGATATTTCTTCTTCACTTGCCAGAGTATTTATTCTGAAGAGTAATGGCATTCTTTTACATAACCAATACCAGTATCAAAACTAAGAAAGTTAATATTAATCTGGTACTATCATCAAATATATAGTTCATATTTAAATTTTTTGGATTATCCCTGAAGTGTCTTATGGACCTATTTTTTTTTAATTCCAGTACCAGAGCCAATCAAGACTTACACATTATATTTGATTGCTAAACTTCTTTAGTCACTTTATTTTTCCTGACATTGTCTTTTTGGGAGGAAATCTGTATCTGTTTTCACATGAAGTATTCTACATCCTGGATTCGTGTGTTTGTTTTCTCATGACTAGATTTAGGTTAAATATTTTTGGCAAGGGGACATTGTGGATGATCATGTGTATTTCTTATTGTAAAACATGAGGTGGCAAGTACATTCGGATTGTTCCATTATTGGTTTTTCTAATTAGAACATGGCTAAGGTGGAGTCTGCCAGCCCTCCACATTGTAAGGAACATGTTCCCCTTTATAATTAATAAGTAACCTATGTGGTAATATTTTAACACTGTGAATATTCTGTTCTTTAACAGCTTTTTATCTAGTGATTTTGGTAACCATTGATGCTATTTGTTTGAATTATTATAAAAGTATACTACAAAGTCTTATTGTCATTCCTATCCTTTCCACTCTCTTCCCACTCAACCTTATAGGTAACCATATTTATTAGTTTCTGGCTCATTCTTTATGTGTTTCTTCTTGCAAATATAGGCAAATTTGTATATATGTATATTTCCCTTTCTTTCTTACAGAAAAAATAGCATATTATATATGCCTTTTTGTGCCTTGCTTTTTTTTTCAAATAACATTATATCCTGGAAATCATTTCATATTCATAGGCATCTTTTTTAATATTATTATTATTATTGCTATTTTTTTAAATGCCTGTATAGTTCTCCACTGTATGGTGTACCATTTGTTCAGCCTTCTTTGGATGGCCATCATTTGTGGAGGTAGAGTTTTGGTGTAAATTCCTATAAATGTGACTGCAAGGTCCGGGAGTAAATGCATATGTGCTTGTATTAGGTGTTGTCAAATTTCTCTTTATATGGATGGTACAGAATTACTTTAAAAAGGTACTATTTGTTAATTATATGACTCTAACTTAAATCTTCCTTTGGAACTATTAAGCTATGGGTTCTGATAGCTCTGTTTTATTTTTGCTTTTGTGTTTTGTTTTGCCTTCACTTAACCTAAACCAATTGTTTGAACCAAATTAACTTGTTTACTTTTGTGAATTAAACTTAACTTCTTGCAGTCAATGTAACAGTTTTTAACAATTACTAAATCTTTTATTTTTATCTTAATACTTAGTCCACAGGAAAGTATTTCATTACCGGTTATAAAGTCTAAATTATTTTTTAGCCCTTTCTTTAACTATTTGAAAAGTCATATAAATACTATTCTGGAGTTAGTATTAGATATCTTTATAAATTGGGGGAAATTTTTGAGGATAGTTGAGTCAAACCATCTCCACTCTCCATGAGGCAACAACTTCTCTATAACAAGTGTTTTAAAAGCATCTTTGGATAATTAAATAAAATATACACAAAGTTTTTTTAAAAAACTTCTGGAAGGATGTTATCTAATTGGGCACATTAAGTTTTCAATGCTGAGTTTTGAGCTAACTAAAATTGATTATAAAGAATATGTATGTACAATCTTTAGAAAATGTGGAACAAGAACTTTGTCCTAGATATAGCAAAGTTCGATAGGGGAAATTGGTTAGGATAAATATAAGTTTATCCAGTCAACTCTGAAATTATATGGAAGAGAAACAATAATTTCTTTCTGTCAAGAAATTACCAGCTTATGTTGCCTATTAAATATCTTTAAGTAAATATTATAGACCCAGTAGAAAATGATGAGGACCATAGCAAAACATTTCAACAATAATATATGTTGGGCATTTACTATATGGCAGGCACCATGCTAAGCACTTTATATTTTCATTTGATTTTTAAAATAATCCTCCAAAAAGGGAGATTGGTATTTACTTCACATATTCTAATTTAGAGACAGGAAATACTCTGGCTGGTTTCTTTCCATTCTGAAATTCCATGGGTTTTGTTTACCCTCATTAGCATTGGATATAATTTTGAAAGATACTCAATATAAAAAATTTAAAACTACTTCATTTTGATCACTAAAAATAAATAATTTAAAAATCTTTACTATGATTTCCAAAGCTATATGCATAGATTTGTAGTATGGATGAGGGAGATATTGCTTTGTTTTACTGAAAATCTTGGCTCTCTAGTACCCAGGGAAATTTATTATTTTGGATAGGAAAATATTCTGATTTTAATCTTTTACATGTTAACTTTACTGTTATGGCAGTTCTTCTAAAGGATAATTCTCTACTTCCCTACTAATATCTAAACTGTGCGTTAGAAAGCTGTAAAAGGCAAATGTAGATTTAAGTAGTATATAGCACATAGATTTACGTGACAGTGTACACAACACATATACAAATACATAAGCAAAAGAACGTGAATACTCCAAATTTCTAAATTGTTGGTTGAGTTCCTTCAGGTGGCAAACTCTTCAACAGAGAGAGAAAGAATAGAAATACCTGAATTTACCTTCCAGGGCAATGATAATGATATAGGTGGCTTCTCTGATTACAGAGATATCTTTTCTTCTCTGTAGTCACCGCTCTGGGTGCCTTGTTTTAACAAAGGGTCTGTTAGTCTGCTACTCCACTCTGCTTCCATTTATGCTTCCAGTTTCCAGTTTCCACTAACTTCTGCAGTCTGCTTCTTATGTTATCTGTTCTTCCCCTCCTCTTAACTCCTCCTCATTTTCTATTTACCATAGCTTCTCCTATGGAGAGCTACGGTGAAGAGCTTTCGCTCTTTTGTGGGAAAAATGGCATTCCTACAAAAGGCATTGGTCAGCTTGCCAAACTGAAAGGTAGGGACAGTGTGATTGGCTGATCATCATAGTGTTTGTTTGATCTTGTTACTGAAATAAACAAACAAGAAACCCTTAGGATACTTTTCCTGGTGTAAAAGTAACACCTATTTATTGTGTTAAATTTAGAAGGTATAGAAAATAGAAATCATTTGTAAACTGTGGTTACTTTTATGGCATATTCCTGTATTTTAAAATTATTCTTTTTCTGTCTATGTATGTATACCTGTAGAAACAAAATTGTGATCTACTAAGTATACTCTATTATAACCCTTTTTTTCATTTAAGAATATATTATGTGCATTTTTATATGTATAAGTATTTCTAAAAATGAATTTAAATTTAGCAAAGACTTTTAAAATTGCCTTCATAATCAGAGTTTAACAAGAAGCCCCCAAATTCAGAAAGGCTGGATGTTGGCTAGATTTGGAATTAGTATTAGTTGGTTCATTATAATAATAGCTAATATTTATTGAATATTTACTATGTGTCAGACACTGTATTAAATACTTACAGGTGATCTGCTTTCATGCTTATAACATTGGTTGTACTCAGTACCTTACATGGTTTATCTAAAATAATTCTTACACAAGCCATTGAAGCAGGAGCTATCATTTTTTGTTATGTATCATTATGTTACAATAGAAGAAACAGAAACACATTTTCTCCCAGTTCAGGTAGCTCGTTAGTGGCAGAGTCAAGAGTGGAGGCCAGGCAGTCTTGATTTCAGTAGGTACTTCTATAAACAACCTGCTCTCCTCTTAGGTCTAGGCACTGGAAAGTGCTTTACATATGTTTTCTTAGATTCTATTTTGAATTTTAGAATTAATGGAGGGTTCTGTCTACTGAATTAACTTTAGTGAGTGTAATGTAAATGTTGGTATATACATATAAAGTGTTCAAGAATGAATTTATGCTGCCATATACTGCCAGATACTGAAGAATTCAGATCTTTCTGGTATTTTCCATATTTTTTTGGTATGTTCCATATCTTAATAGTGGATATAAGTCAGTATTTTATACAGTTTTCTTATACTTTCCAATGATTTGGTCTGACTTCTTACCAGATGTATCTTATAAAGGGCCTAGCAAAGAACTCATTCTAAGAGAATGAGTACCTTCTACATGTCAGACACTGTTCTTGATGCTGTGGATACAGCAGTGAACCAAAGGGGGGAAAATAGTGTCTTGTGAAATAAATGAGTTTCTATTTTATTACATAGAATAGGCTTTACTTGAGATATTCCCAAACATACCTTATAAATTTGATTAATAACCATCTAGATTTTTTTGCACGATGTGCTGGCTGACAAATTTTATCTCATTTATTTAGATTTAGTCCTCAAAATAAAATCTGTTGAGTTCAGTAATATCTCTATTTTACAGATGTGAAAGCTCAAATAAGTGATTGATCCTAAATTATATTGCTGATAAATGGCAGGTTTAGGATTTAAATTTAAATCATTTTATTCCAAACCTAGGAATTTTTCATAATGCTTTTTTTGTCAACATTCTTAGATTTTCAGTTCTTAAAAAAAACAATTAAGATATGGGTTCTGGCCCCAAGTATTCTTTGTGAAGCTGCAATACAGGATATTGGTAAAGAATGCAGATTCTCATCCATATTATTCAGATTCTGTCCCCCCAACCCCCATTTACTATGTGACCTTGTACAAGTAGCTTAACCTCTTTGTACTTATTTATCTGTAAAATGGGAATGATAACCACCTACCTCACTTGATTGTCATGAGGATCAAAATATCTGTATCTATACATAGCTGATAACTGTATTTATATATAATGAATAAATGAGTAAAATAGAACAGAGCTGAGCTCATAAATAAGTACTAGCACCCAGAATTTGAAATATTCTTATTTATTTTATTCCTTAAAGATTCCCCCCCACCCAGGACCACCCTCCCATTAAATGTGTGTATATAGAGAGAATAAAGTTTCGATGGCCATGTCTTTTACTTAAAGGTATACAGTATTTAAAAGTTGTCATTTTTAGGTCAATGATTTTTCAAGTTTCTGTTATTTGAATTTTATTCAGTGCTGCAGGTGGAGAAATTTTCAATCTGTGTTTACCTGAGTTGGCTGAAATGGTCTCTGAAAATGACATTATCAGACTCATTAAACAAATACTTGAAGGAGTTTATTATCTACATCAGAATAACATTGTACACCTTGATTTAAAGGTAATGTAATGTGATTTTAAGTAACACTACATCTCTGTTCCTTCTCTGCTCTTGCTTTGCACAATTAATTGCAGGCTGGTATTGAGAGGAAACAACAGTCAGATCATGTTTGTCTAGACTGCACATTTGCTACATGGACTAATTCTGTATTGGCAGAGAGAAGACTGCATGTGTGAGCAGCTCAGATTAATCACTGGGCTCTTAAAAACCATCATTACTATATGTTCTAATCCTACCATCATGTCACTCCATCCCACTCTTACTGCCACATCCTGGACCTTTCTATCTTATAAAACTGTCTATCTCTAAAATACTTAATTTTGATCTCCATCTTGAAGGTAACCTTCTAGTCCTCACTCCTTTGCTCCCATTATACTCATTCATCTTTCCCTTGAGGCTTTCAGTCTTTTGGCTTCTCCTTTCCCCCCACCGCCCCCAGACCATTCAGGCCCCTTCCCAATCCCTGAGATACCACTTCAGCCTCTCATGTTACTATCCTTTCTCCTTATCCTTCCTCTTCAGCCATACAAGGACGTTAAAATCTGGATCAAACTGTCTCTTATTGTTTGAACATTGGACTCTTTTCTTCCTGGACAATTTCCCTTTCATTTACCCCACCACGCCTCTTTCTATCTCATGTAGAAACCTGGGAATGGTCAGACCCAGAACCATCACAGTGTATTGAACCATTATGTTCCTGGAAATATATGCATTTTTATTCCTTCAGCCTTCTGTCATGCTATTCCCCAGAACACTTTTCTAACTGGCATAGTTCTATTTATCCTTTAAGGTTCAGCTTAAGCATCATCTCTACTGCAAAGGTTTGTTGGACTTTCTAATGGGCAGAATTAAGTAGTCTTTACTACTGAGTATTCTATATCTCATAATCAATTAATCTATGTACCTATCTTTTTTATTCAAACAAAGAAGCCTCTTGGAGTATATTTTTTACTTTATTTATCATTGAATATATAGCTTCTCCTAAGTAGTAGTTCAGTAAGTGTTCGATGGATGACTCAATAAAATGTTTAATAGCTAAACTGTAAGTTCCACTTAATTTACCTCTGATCTGAGATTAGTATTCTTTTATTGTTTTGTATTACTTATCATTGTTTTGTTGTGCTTTGTTAGCCACAGAATATATTACTGAGCAGCATATACCCTCTTGGGGACATAAAAATTGTAGATTTTGGAATGTCTCGAAAAATAGGGAATGCATGTGAACTTCGGGAAATCATGGGAACACCAGAATACTTGGGTAAGAATTTCCTTTTACTTTCTATACCATCTTGAAATGTATATGATATCTGTATAGAACTATATTTTAGGGTGTATAATTCCAGGATATATTTGGCTCAAATATTTTAGTGCATTGAAATTTGCTTATGACACATTTAAATGGACTGTAGCGAATTGAGACATTCACAACAATTTACAGGACAGTGGACATATAAGTTAAAAGTTTAATGTTTGTGTGTAAAAGCTTTGTACATAGAGAAAAATAGGTAAAAGGGAAGTTAGGGAGCAGGAAAAAATGGAAAAAGAGGAAAACAGAAGCAAATGTTACTGCGTTTGAAGCCTGTTTCATAGGGGTGTCAAAAAGAACCTATAATTAGATAATCTAGGAATAGTGTACTAAATCAACAAATAAGATCATGCAGATGAACGATTTTTTAACTTGTATGAAGAAGTACATAAAGTATTTTAATTTATAGTAACAAGTTTTTTACATTTTTTTGTTGTTGCTCATATTGATAGTCCCATGCAGGCACTGAAAAGATACAAGTAAACAGAACAAGTGCTACTCAGCTAGGCAGCTGACTTTCCCAAAATGAAAAGCAAAGCAAATTACTAACTTTTGAATGCTAATAGAGGCTACCATGTCCTAGAATAATGATTGTAATTGTAGATAAAACAGCTCACAGATGTATGTGAAAAGGTGGTAGGTGGTGCAATGGAGGCTGACAACATATGTGACTCAAAGGCTTTAACAAAATTGTTAAGCTTTAAGAAACAATCTCTCTTTGGAAAAATTATGAAACCATACTGTGAAACAAAAAAGTTGTTCAATCATGGATCCTAGTTTGGACTCTACTAATTTGAAATTTATGGTAATGTTTAGAAAGTATAGACAATTTATGTTGCACCTTTTAAAAAATGTTTTTGGCGGGGGAGGAGACAGTGGAAAATTAATTGCTTAGGAAACTAGGTTTTCTGTAGTTTAAGGGGATATTTAATCTACTTGAAAATCTAAAGCACTTCCGTGAAGCTTAATTTGCTCATAATGTCATTGTAAATGCATATGATTCTATTTACCCTGGGAAGAAAAACTTAAATCAGTCTAATAAAATAACTCAAACTAATTCCTAACAGAGTGATAAAACTTAAACTATAAAAAGATTCTAGCTTCTAACATTTTACTTCTTCATAATTGTTTCTCCTGAGATTAATCTCAATGGTTAAAAAAATACTACATAGTTACTGGTTACTTCAAGAATATAATTGGTGCTTTTGAACCATCTGGTTCTATAATTTTCTCAACATTAGATATGTTTAAATGTCTAATCACAGGATAATTAATACTATGCTAAATTTCTACTGATCATATTGGTAGTTCTTTAAAATTAAATCCAGTTTAATATAAAGTAATTTTCACATTTTAAAATTTGTCAGTATTGAATTTTATTTTCTCTTTCAGCTCCAGAAATCCTGAACTATGATCCTATTACCACAGCAACAGACATGTGGTAAGATTTTGTTAATCACTTGAATGCCTTTATTAAAAGCTGGTTAGTATATATTCTAGGGTTCTTTGGTTCCAGAAGTAAATAATAAAGCTTTCTTTAAAAGATTTTATTCAAGTATCATTATTATGCCACAGGAAAACATTTACCTGTTCATTCTTTTTAATAACACTCTGGCTGTGAGCCAAAGGTGCAGGAATAAATAGGAAAATCCCTTTCCTGGAGGAAGACCGCTTCTGGTAAAAGAACAAAATAGCCACAGTACTGTGTTACGTGTTCTATAAAAAAGATAAAATGCTATTTAATAAGCATGGGGGAATTAGCAGACAAGCACCAGTTGGGAGACATCTGGTCTAAGTCTAGGAGAACTAGGGAAGGTATTTGCTCAGCAGAAAAATGAGGCCAGAGCCATGCAAAAGTTTAGTTTTATGAGAGTATATTTCTCAGGTATTGTGAGTTTGTGTGGCTGACACAGAGAGAATGTCATAGAGTAGAACTGGCATTGATACTGGAACTTCATTTGGGACCACAGTGGAAGACTGACTCCGTAAGGCCAAGTAGAAGAGTTTAGACTTATTCCCTGTGTCCTATGTTTGGGACTGTAATGGATTTGCCAAGAAAAAAGGGTCCTGTGGCTAAATAATTGGGTGAAATAGGTACTATATGTATTGTCTTTTTCTGGTTCCTGAACACAGGAGTTGTCATTAACATATTTACGGTTCTAAACGTTTTGCAATTAAAAAAAAATCTGCCTGCCCAATATTGTGCTTTATCAAACCTGCAGATTCTGTTTGCATGGTATCCTGTTTATGTCTCACAGACCATTACTGTGTCATTGGACACCATTTGGGAAATGCTGCTCAGGGCAGCTTTGTGTACTTGATAACATAGGTATCTGTGTGAAGGGCAGACTGTAGATATAATGATATATATTTAATACATCATATTTATAATTATATAACACACATGTGCATTCCCTCATATTATTTTTCTGTGAGGCAAACTTTGACATAACATAATTATTTCAGTTTAGTAGTATACCGTAGGAACTTTGAAAAGCAATTTAAAATCTGTAGTTTAACTGTACAAGTTTTGAGGACAGGGATATGTTGAGAATCAATTTGACTTTATATAGGTGTTTTAAGATTAGCACACATTTTAAGTTCCCATCTTCTCCCTTATTTGTTTTTTCAGGAACGTTGGTATAATAACATATATGTTGTTAACTCATACATCCCCATTTGTGGGAGAAGATAATCAAGAAACATACCTCAATATTTCCCAAGTTAATGTAGATTATTCAGAAGAAACTTTTTCATCAGTTTCACAGCTGGCTACAGACTTCATCCAGAGCCTTTTAGTAAAAAATCCAGAGTAAGTAATAACATTAATTTGTTTAAATACTATTATAAAATGAATTATATGTGTGACTATTAAGGAAGATATACTCTAAAACAGTACAAAATTATTAGATGTATGCTCTCAAGTTTCAGGTAAAATGGGGAGAGAGGTGGTATGAGAGATCATTAAATAACAATCCGTAAGTTCAAACATAGACAATACAAAATATGTAGCAGGAAGTCTTGAACTGAAGAGAAGATTTGGGTTATTTCTCTCTCAACCTGCTACTAATCCCTGAAATTCCCTAAAATAATTAGAAGTATAAGGTTTACAATACACATGGCTGCTTAAGATAAGACTTTGTTATGAATGATTTATAGTTAAATAACTACAGTTGTATAACAAGTCCAAATTACTGATTGTCAAATTTTTAAGGAGCAGATGCTCTTTGACCACCTACTAAAGAAGGGACATGAAACTATGTCTTAAGACTCTTACCTCATTCATTGGCAACTTCAAAGCAGGAAAAGAAAAAGCTGACCTCCTTTCTTTACCTGGATCAGCCCTATTTACTTTATTTATTTATTTGAATTTTATTGTATTTATTTTTTTATACAGCAGGTTCTTATTAGGTATCCATTTTATACATATTAGTGTATATATGTCAATCCCAATCTCCTATTTACTTTAAAACGGCCTGGCGGTACATAATGCAGAAGCTGTGATATAGTGCCTTGGGCTGGGATCCTGGTTGTGTTGCTTGTCAGGTCTTTTATCTCCTACAATTACTTAATCTCCTGGAGGACTCAGTTTCCTTATCTGTTTAAGAAAACAACCCTCAGAGGTTTGTTAATTATTTTATTGGCTTAACGCAAGTCTGAACAAACTTGCACTGGCTCTATTTTGAACATGAATGGTTATTTATTAGAAATAGCAATAATACTATTTGTTTCTGGTTATAAACAGTATTTATTTTCCTAAATATTTTTTCATCTAGATTCTAAAATTTCTATAATAAGCACCTTAATTTTTATTATCAGGAAAAAATGAACAATAAAATCAAAGACTAAGGAAACCTACGTTCTGATAGTAATGGTGGGTGTGTTAAGGTTGGAGTTGAGTATAAATAGGTGTTTTCCTTCCTTTTGAAATATTGTGATATTTGACCATATTGCTTTCACAAGCAAAAACAAAATTTAAAAACTAAAAATGTTGGATAAACGTCATTGAAGAATAGCCTTGGTTTTCAAGATTTAACAGTTAACTGCTTTTTAAGAACACAAAATAATAATAGAGATTATAAATTACATATATTTTCCTTCAAAGGGTTTGTAAACCCAGGAGTCTTTATAATTTTACTAATTTTTATTTGTGAGCCTAAAATACGTTCCCAGTTTTATGACTAGATAGTCTCATCCGTAAGCTCCATGATAAATTGAATTTTCAGCACATGTCAGAATTAAACTCTAGGTACTCCACTTTTCCTATTATTATTCCCTTCTGTACTATAAGTATGTGTTATTTTCATAATAAATAAAAAATAAGTCTATAATATATTGAACTGCAGACATTTCCAACCTGAGTTTTGGTTCTCAATTTTCCCTTGGTGTTTTCATTCAAAGGAAAAGACCAACAGCCGAAATCTGCCTTTCTCATTCTTGGCTCCAGCAGTGGGACTTTGGAAACTTGTTTCACCCTGAAGAAACTTCCAGTTCCTCTCAAAGTCAGGATCATACAGTAAGGTCCTCTGAAGACAAGACTTCTAAACCCTCTTGTAATGGAACCTGCAGTGACCGAGAAGACAAAGAGAATATCCCGGAGGATAGCAGCATGGTGTCCAAAAGGTTCCGCTTTGATGACTCATTGCCCAATCCCCATGAACTTGTTTCAGATTTGCTCTGTTAGCACTTTTCTCTTTGACTCATTTGAACTGAATGTCGGATTTGAAATCCACTTCAGTGTGAGATTGTGGTTTATAGCTTCATATATGGCATGTTTATAGCTTCATATATGGCATGTTTATATTGTAAATGCACTTTAGCATAGAAGAATTTAGGGAAGTGTTTTAATGCTAAATTACTAGTTACTAGCATAATTTCATTTCCTGTACTGAGATATCAGCTCTCAAAGAAAATATTTAAATATGTGACAAAAAATAAAATTGTACATGTGAGTTTACATGTTAATGAAAGAATTCAAGTTCAAATGGATTTATTAAAATGTTTTACATATCAGGAAAAGTAACTTGGGTTATATTATGGTTGATGTAAACAGAACAAAATGAAGACATTTGAATTTAATAGATTCTCCAAGGTAAGTTCTATACCATGCCTCTATTGACAAAATTTTGTTTAGGATAACAATGTCAAGTTTAAATAAGAATATACATTATTTTATAGATGCTCAAGAGATATTTTACACTTGAAAATGTTTTTCAATCATGGATATTTTGAAACTGCATAAGATTTCCATTACATATGGTCTGCTATATGAGACAGGTCCTTTAACCAGAGCAGAGAGGGGGTTAGAAACTAGATTAGGGATATTCTATACAAGTTGAAGCAGAGGAAAGAGCAGCATGGCATCATTTTTAACTCAAATGTCTTTTGCCCATTCTCAACATACGTCAGATTTAACAAGGTGTAAAAGATGGAGAATACAGGGTACAGAGGTGTAGAGGATTTTCATCCTCCAGAATCTCTAGAGTAGAAGATGCTTAGGTAAAACTGAGTATGCTCTGTTTTCAGTCAACCAAACATATTTATTAATTGAATGTAGAAGAAAGTGCTGACAGACTTATGCAACTTACAGAATTTTAGGTATCTTCTAAGTCTTAGAATAGAAGCCAATTATTCAGAGTTCTAAAAGTATGCATAAAAAATATCATGGCACCACTAGTACTATTAACACAGTGCCAGAGTCAGCAGTAGCAAGGTGGATATGCTCATAAAGCAGGATGACATCAAGCTCTTCTAAAGTTCTTGTGTAAAATTACTAGTGAGCGAGGAGGCTTAGCAGGAGATCTGCAGAGTGGCATTTAATGGTCTTTTGCTGGGGCCAGTGCAAGTCACAGTCTAGGGACAGCAGAATGTTTGATGGGTGGCCGGTGACTATGTTTGGTCCTAATTGGCCGGAGGCAGGGAAGATTTACTCCTTTTTGAGTAATCTTTGATGACTTTCCACTTGGAGACTATTAAAAACTCTGTTATGTTACCATGTTAAGATAACTGTAAATTCATGACCATGTTACTGTGTCAAAAGAAATTAGGTTTTGTCAAAAGAAATCCTTTGGTTTTTTCCGTTTGAATTATATATTACTGTAAAAGCTTTGACTTCTTGAAACTTGGTAAGACTCCAAATAACTTAAAACTGTTTTTAATAATGGTCAGATCACTTTACTTGGGTAAATGAATTCTTTTTACATCCTCAGCATTTCTTAAAGGAAAAGTTATTTCTGTTCGTGTGTGTGTGTGTGTGTGTGTGTGTGCACGTGCACATGTGTATATGTATTTGTATAGGTGTATGTATATATGTATAGATAGATGAAATATGGTCCTTAGACAACTTTCTCTTAGAGATTCTTCCTTCTGGTATATTGTACTCAACTCAGGTGCCAAAGGATCTCATCTTAAGACATGTAAATATACATTTAACTTCTTTAAGAAGTAGTTTATCGGTTCAATAAACTAATCATTGCGGAAGCTAAATTGGGCTTTCGTGTATCTAAAACTGATGAGTTTTTTCTAAATTGTTGTTGCCCATTTATTTGCCTTCAGTATTAAGCTAATGCAGGTAAAGCTTAGTAAGAAAGTCATTGGAGAAAGAAATTATTATTCTGACAAAAGACCATATTATATTTTTAGCTTTCCAGAGGAATTATGCCATACTAAAAAGCAAAAATCAAGAAATGTTCGAATTTTGAATTATAAACTGTTTCTTAAAAAAATATTTGATACGAGTTTTCTTTTATTCTGAGAAATCTTTAAATAGTTTATCTCCTTCCCCTTAGTTAATAGAATACACAGAGTTGTAAATTTCCATACCTTTTTTTTCCTACCAATTTTTATTGTAAAAAAGCAACTAGTAGGTTATGCAAACAGTATAAAAATTCAGTTTTTTCATAAAGGTGAATTTAACTATTTTCTCTGATTGAAATATGAAAATAAACCAATTTTTAGAGAGAACTTATTAACAAATAACTGAATTCTTATTTTTTTCCTCCCAAGATTGAAAACAAGAGGTGAATAGATGTCAGTAACACATCTGAAGATTAATGTTAAATTGTGGTGAGTTTATAAAGTTTAATTTGCTTTTCGGATAGGAGCCCTGGATAGATGGGATTAAAAAGATGAGGTATAGGTGACAATCATAAGTCTCATTTTAACTTTTTTCCCCCACAGTAAATTTAACCTAACTCTAAGCAGTAAAATTATAATGACACTTTAAAGAAGTAAGCAGTACCTGTTCTCCAGTCAGTAATGAGATGAGGCACCTGTACCAGAATATAAATCAACACATTGCTTCCTTTATCAAGAAAGTCTTGTTATAAAAAAATGTCGGCCAATTAGTAACAAAATAGATTTTCATTCTGGCACAAGTTCTTTCTTTCATTTTGGATGAGTCACGAATCGTTCATAGACCATATTCTGAATAGGCTTGCTTTAAGCAACATTTATAACTGTTGGTATTTTATAACTGTTTACATTTCCTCTGTTTATTTTTGAATTTTCCGTTGATATCTGACTTGGAAACTTGTCCTTATTCATTGTTGTGTAAACAAGTGTACTTTAATTTCATATTGTATTAAAATTAAGTTATCTGACTTCCAATTTGGGGAATTATTATCAGTTTATAGTTTTATAAAAGTTTAAAGAACTTTAAACTCAAGTATAAATTTCACACAAATTACAACTGCTGTCCATCTTAACCTTTATTCAATAATCATGTTGCTTAAGGCATATTGACCTACATTGTTATGAATACTCTAGTAAAAAAACAAATTACATCTACTTAATTATCCTTTTGGTTAAGGATTAAAAAGCACTTTTTAAAATTTGTGGTTGTCTTTGTTTTAAAGTATTTCTAAATTTGTTACCTCCTTGCCTGGAGGCTCTCTAGCCTTTGACACACGTCATCTTTGAACTCCCTTTCCAATACAGGTATGTTTATTAGATCCTTTCTGCTGGAAAAAACACAAATTTGGAAACAGGAAGGTCTGTTCACTTCGTGTAAGTAATAACAGATACTTTTAGAAAATGTCAATGCATGGCAGTGCACTGTGTGTTGCATAAAGATGAATAAAATCACCATGTAGAAAGCATGAAGTGTGATGAAAGAGAAATGGTGTGCAGACTTGACAATTGAATTTGTAGGAAGGAGACATTCATAAAAAGTTGGAACTTTTTCTCAATTGTGCGTGCTTTTCTTTCAGGTTCCATATCTTATTTTTCTGGCACATAGGTACTCCCCAATTTTTTTTTCTTTTTTTTTGAATTTTATTTTATTTATCTTTTTATACAGCAGGGTCTTTATTAGTCATCAGTTTTATACACATCAGTGTATACATGTCAATCCCAATCTTCCAATTCATCACACCACCATCCCCACCCCTGCCGCGGCTTTCCCCCTGCCTTGGTTTCCATACATTTGTTCTCTACATCTGTGTCTCAATTTCTGCCCTGCAAACTGGTTCATCTGTACCGTTTTTCTAGGTTCCACATATATGTGTTAATATACAATATTTGTTTCTCTCTTTCTGACTTACTTCATTCTGTAGGACAGTCTCTAGATCCATCCACGTCTCTACAAATGACTCAATTTCGTTCCTTTTTATGACTGAGTAATATTCCATTGTATATATGTACAACATCTTCTTTATCCATTTGTCTGTTGATGGGCATTTAGGTTGCTTCCATGACCTGGCTATTGTAAATAGTGCTGCAGTGAACACTGGGGTGCATGTGTCTTTTTGAATTATGGTTTCTTCTGGGTATATGCCCAGTAGTGGGATTGCTGGATCATACGGTAATTCTATTTTTAGTTTTATAAGGAACCTCCATATTGTTCTCGGTAGTGACTCTATCAATTTACATTCCCACCAACAGTGCAAGAGGGTTCCCTTTTCTCCACACCCTCTTCAGCATTTGTTGTTTGTAGATATTCTAATGATGCCCATTCTAACTGGTGTGAGGTGATACCTCATTGTAGTTTTGATTTGCATTTCTCTAATAATTAGTGATGCTGAGCAGCTTTTCATGTGCTTCTTGGCCATCTGTATGTCTTCTTTGGAGAAATGTCTATTTAGGTCTTCTGCCCATTTTTGGACTGGGTTGTTTGTTTTTTTAATATTGAGCTGCATGAGCTGTTCATATATTTTGGAGATTAATCCTTTGTTGATTCATTTGCAAATATTTTCTCCCATTCTGAGGGTTGTCTTTTCATCTTGTTTATGGTTTCCTTTGCTGTGCAAAAGCTTTCAAGTTTCACTAGTTTCACTTGTTTATTTTTGTTTTTATTTCCATTACTCTAGGAGGTGGATCAAAAAGATCTTGCTATGATTTATGTCGAAGGGTGTTCTTCCTATGTTTTCCTCTAAGAGTTTTATAGTGTCCGGTCTTACATTTAGGTCTCGAATCCATTTTGAGTTTATTGTTGTGTATGGTGTTAGGGAGTGTTCTAATTTCATTCTTTTACATGCAGCTGTCCAGTTTTCCCAGCACCACTTATTGAAGAGACTCTCTTTTCTCCATGGTATATCCTTGCCTCCTTTGTCATAGATTAGTTGACCATAGGTGCATAGGTTTATCTCTGGGCTTTCTATATTGTTCCATTGATCTATATTTCTGTTTTTGTGCCAGTACCATACTGCCTTGATTACTGTAGCTTTGTAGTATAGTCTAAAGTCAGGGAGTCTGATTCCTCCAGCTCCATTTTTTTCCCTCAAGACTGCTTTGGCTATTCGGGGTCTTTTCTGTCTCCATACAAATTTTAAGATTTTTTTGTTCTAGTTCTGTAAAAAATGCCATTGGTAGTTTGATAGGGATTGCATTGAATCTGTAGATTGCTTTGGGTAGTATTGTCATTTTCACAATATTGATTCTTCCAATCCAAGAACATGGTATATCTCTCCATCTGTTGGTATCATCTTTCATTTCTTTCATCAGTGTCTTCCAGTTTTCTGCTTACAGGTCTTTTGTCTCCCTAGGTAGGTTTATTCCTAGGTATTTTATTCTTTTTGTTGCAATAGTAAATGAGAATGTTTCTTTAATTTCTCTTTCTGATTTTTGATCATTAGTGTATAGGAATGCAAGAGATTTCTGTGCATTAATTTTGTATCCTGCAACTTTACCAAATTCATTGATTAGCTCTAGTAGTTTTCTGGTGGCATCCTAAGGATTCTCTGTGTATAGTATCATGTCATCTGCAAACAGTGACAGTTTTACTTCTTTTCTAATTTGTATTCCTTTTATTTCTTTCTCTTCTCTGATTGCCGTGGCTAGGACTTCCAAAACTATGTTGAATAAAAGTGGTGAGACTGGACATCCTTGTCTTGTTCCTGATCTTAGAGGAAATGCTTTCAGTTTTTCACCATAGAGAATGATGTTTGCTGTGGGTTTGTCGTATATGGCCTTTATTATGTTGAGGTAGGTTCCCTCTATGCCCACTTTCTGGAGAGTTTTTATCATAAATGGGTGCTGAATTTTGTCAAAAGCTTTTTCTGCATCTATTGAGATGATCATATGGTTTTTCTTCTTCAGTTTGTTAATATGGTGTATCACATTGATTGATTTGCATATATTGAAGAATCCTTGCATCCCTGGGTTAAATCCCACTTGATCATGGTGTATGATCCTTTTAATGTGTTGTTGGATTCTGTTTGCTAGTATTTTGTTGAGGATTTTTGCATCTATATTCATCACTGATATTGGTCTGTAATTTTCTTTTTTTGTAGTATCTTTGTCTGGTTTTGGTATCAGGATGATGGTGGCCCCATAGAATGAGTTTGGGTGTTCCTTCCTCCACAATTTTTTGGAATAGTTTGAGAAGGGGTGTTAGCTCTTCTCTAAATGTTTGATAGAATTCACCTGTGAAGCCATCTGGTCCTGGACTTTTGTTTGTTGGAAGATTTTTAATCACCATGTCAATTTCCTTACTTGTGATTGGTCTGATCATATTCTCTGTTTCTTCCTGGTTTAGTCTTGGAAGGTTATGTACCTTTCTAAGAATTTGTCCATTTCTTCCAGGTTGTCCATTTTATTGGTATAGAGTTGCTTGTAGTAGTCTCTTAGGATGCTTTGTAGTTCTGGGGTGTCTGTTGTAACTTCTCCTTTTTCATTTCTAATTTTATTGATTTGAGTCCTCTCCCTCTTTTTCTTGATGAGTCTGGCTAATGGTTTATCAATTTTGTTTATCTTCTCAAAGAACCAGCATTTAGTTTTACTGATCTTTGCAATTGTTTTCTTTGTTTCTATTTCATTTATTCCTGCTCTGGTCTTTATGATTTCTTTCCTCTACTAACTTTGGGTTTTGTTTGTTCTTCTTTCTCTAGTTCCTTTAGGTGTAAGTTTAGATTGTTTATTTGAGATTTTTCTTGTTTCTTGAGGTAGGCTTGTATAGCTATAAACTTCCCTCTTAGAACTGCTTTTGCTGCATCCCATAGGTTTTGAATCATCGTGTTTTCATTGTCATTTGTCTCCAGGTAGTTTTTGATTTCCTCTTTGATTTCTTCAGTGATCTCTTGGTTATTTAGTATTGTATTATTTAGCCTCCATGTGTTTGTGTTTTTTACGTTTTTTTCCCTGTAATTCATTTCTAATCTCATAGCGTTGTGGTCAGAAAAGATGCTTGATATGATTTCGATTTTCTTAAATTTACCAAGGCTTGATTTGTGACCCAAGATGTGATGTATCCTGGAGAACGTTCCGTGCACACTTGAGAAGAAAGTGTAGTCTGCTGTTTTTGGAGGAATGTCCTATAAATATCAATTAAATCTATCTGGTCTATTGTGTCATTTAAAGCTTCTGTTTCCTTATTTATTTTCCTTTTGGATGATCTGTCCATTGGTATAAGTGAGGTGTTAAAGTCCCCCATTATTATTGTGTTACTGTCGATTTCCTCTTATAGCTGTTAGCAGTTGCCTTATGTATTGAGGTGCTCCTGTGTTGGGTGCATATATATTTATAATTGTTTTATCTTCTTCCTGGATTGATCCCTTGATCATTATGTAGTGTCCTTACTTATCTCTTGTAACATTCTTTATTTTAAAGTCTATTTTATCTGATATGAGTATTGCTACTCCAGCTTTCTTTTGATTTCCATTTGCATGGAATATCTTTTTTCCTCCCCTCACTTTCAGTCTGTATGTGTCCCTAGGTCTGAAGTGGGTCTCTTGTAGACAGCATATAGATGGGTCTTGTTTTTGTATCCATACAGCAAGCCTGTGTCTTGGTTGGAGCATTTAATCCATTCATGTTTAAGCTAATTATCGATATGTATGTTCCTATGACCATTTTCTTAATTGTTTTGGGTTTGTTTTTGTAGTTCCTTTTCTTCTCTTGTGTTTCCCACTTAGAGAAGTTCCTTTAGCATTTGTTGTGTGGCTGGTTTGGTGGTGCTGAATTCTCTTAACTTTTGCTTGTCTGTAAAGCTTTTGATTTCTCCATTGAATCTGAATGAGCTCCTTGCCAGGTAGAGTAATCTTGGTTGTAGTTTCTTCCCTTTTATCACTTTAAGTATATCATGCCACTCCCTCTGGCTTGTAATGTTTCTGCTGAGAAATCAGCTGTTAACCTTATGGGAGTTCCCTTGTGTGTTATTTGTCATTTTTCCCTTGCTGCTTTCAATAATTTTTCTTTGTCTCTAATTTTTGCAAGTTTGATTACTATGTGTCTCGGCATGTTTCTCTTTGGGTTTATCCTGTATGGGACTCTCTGCGCTTCCTGGACTTGGGTGGCTATTTCCTTTCCCATGTTAGGGAAGTTTTCGACTATAATCTCTTCAAATATTTTCTCGGTTCCTTTCTCTCTCTCTTCTTCTGGGACCCCTATAATGAGAATGTTGTTGCATTTAATGTTGTCCCAGAGGTCTCTTAGGCTGTCTTCATTTCTTTTCATTCTTTTTTCTTTATTCTGTTCCACAGCAGTGAATTCTACCATTCTGTCTTCCAGGTCACTTATCCATTCTTCTGCCTCAGTTATTCTGCTATTGATTCCTTCTAGTGTAGTTTTCATTTCAGTTTTTGTATTGTTCATCTCTGTTTGTTTGTTCTTTAATTCTTCTGAGTGTTTGTCCTTTCATTCTTCTATGTCTTCGTTAAACATTTCTTGCATCTTTTCCATCTTTGCCTCCATTCTTTTACCAAAGTCCTGGATCATCTTCACTATCAGTATTCTGAACTCTTTTTCTGGAAGATTGCCTATCTCCACTTCATTTAGTTGTTTTTCTGGGGTTTTGTCTTGTTCCTTCATCTGGTACATAGCCCTCTGCCTTTTCATCTTGTCTGTCTTTCTTTCACTCCCCAATTTTTCTCTTTAGCCTGTTTTCCTCCTAGACATTGAAGTTACATGTATTATCTTTATTTGGATATAAGTATCCTCAAATGTAGAACAGCTCTAAGTAAAATGATGATCATATTCTCCCTTTCTTTATTACCTCCTCACCCAAATTTCCTGGATTCATGTCATCTCCCTTAGTTAACACAGCACTACTCACCCATACTTCACAGCTGGAAATCTCTGGGTTTCATTCTAAAAATTTTATTTCCTTACTGCACATCTGTCTATTAATTATTAATTTCTATCAATGATATTACTTTATATATTTTAGAGTCATTTCCTGTCAATTCTTACTGGTACACATTCTTTCATTTATATCTAGATCGTCTAGAACATCCAGAAAAATGTCAGCAAACTTTTTCTATAAAAAACCAGTTGCTAAATACTTTAAAAGCTTTGCAGGGCAGACAGTGCCTTGTCACAACTACTTAATTCTGCTCTTGGAGTATGAAATACGCAAAGGAATGGGTACTGTTTCCACCATCTTGTAACTATGAAGGAGCTGACAAGGGAATCCTGGAGATGCTGGTCCTGACGTTATTGTCCTACTGAAGCCACTGAAGCAATGGCCACAGTCATCTCCTTGACTTTTCAGTATGTGATTTTTTAAAATGTCCTATTTGTTTAATCTGCTCTGTTTCGGGTTTTCTGTTATTGGCAGCTAAAAGCATCTTAATTGACACAATCATCAACGTTTTCTGAACTCACATTTCTCATAATGTTATTAGGTGTGTGGCAAAGAAAGAAAGCATATATACCCATTTATGTTTTAGAAACACTACGTTCGACAGTGTTAGACATGTATTTTTACGGCAGGATTGCTTGGGGACCTTACACTGGGAACCTCCGAGTGAGGAACCTAACGTGTATCGTGTTTTATAACTACTTTGACCAAGCTAACATCTCTCTGGATAGTTATCCGTGGACACCTACTGGAAAACATTGTACTAGATGCCAAAGCAATATAGTCCAAAGATCTTTAAAGATCTGGCTTATCCAGGAATAGAATTCAAGTTATTTTGTGGGAACCAGCTCTTATATTGGAGAAGGAATTTGAAAGGGCAGGTTCCTAATTCTTGATCCAAGTAAGACCATTTTCACTAGCACTCTTTTTAGCACTGTGAGCTTTGCACCTTTATTAGAAATCATCATTAGGTTCTGATACAACAGACTCTGATTCTCAGTATCTTTGAAACCAGGTAGACGTATGTAGAGGCCTTCCTGGTGGCAGAACCCGCAGTGTGGCCCTTGCTTACTGGTGATTAGTGAAGAAAAACCGTGGAAATATACTGTGGCTTCCCAGGCCATCCATGAGTAGAGAGAGAAAGAAACAAGCCCCAGCATTTGATGACTGGCAAAGCTAAGGAGTGCAGAAACAGAGACAGGGCAGTCAGGCAGAGAACAAAACATAACGTAATAAATCAGCCCCAAGGACTCCCAGTTCTCTCTCAAAGGCAAAGATAAGGTCTAATGCAGTCAGTTTTTCTGCAGAAACCATACCCCAACCAGACAGAGAGTGGTGATAAGCATGGAGTCCCCCAGTTGGCTGGAGCCTGAAAATTGATAATGTTAACCCCTGTGACCTCATCTGGCTACCTTACCACCCACCATCAGAAAATTGTACAGGAGCTGATCACGTTCCCCACAACCGTCTCCCTCACTTTGTCTTTCTCAATAGCCATTGGGGAGTTTGGGTCTTTTGAGCATTAGCTGCCTCTGCTCCTTGCTGGGTTCCTTGCAAGAAACACTGTACTTTCCTTCACCACGATTTGGTGTCAATAGATTGGCTTTGCTGTGCGTCAAGCCAGCAGACCCAAGTTTGGTTTGGCAACACCTCGAAGGTGTTTTCTTGATTGGAAGTCATTAGTATGGCTTTCTGCTGAGGACTCTTAGCTGGCCATGCCTTGCTTGGCTTCCAGAACCAGCAGTCTGCACTCTCACTGCTCCTTCATCTCTATCAATTTAACTCATTTGTAATATATTCCTCACCTAAAGGCAAAGGCCTTATATTAGCTATCTCCCCAGAAACACAACCAGTAATATACAGATATATATATATAAGAGGAGACTTATTATAGAAAATGGCTCATGTGATTTTGGTTGCTGAGAGCCTCCACCATCTGCATCTGTGAGGTGAAGAACTAGGAAAGCTCATGGTATAATTCCAGTCCACATCTGAAGGCCTGAAAACCAGAGGAGCTGATAGTATAAATCCCAGTCCAAGTCTGAAGCCCGGAAAACCAGGAGGGTCAATGTTGAGGGCAGGAGAAGATGGATGTCCCAGCTCAAGCAAAGAGAGCAAACTATCCCTTCCTCTGCCTTTTTGTTTTATTCAGGCCCTCGACTGATTAGATGATGCTCACCTGCATTGGTAAGGGTAATTTTTACTCAATCTACCAATTCAAATGCTAATCTCTTCCCGAAACATCCTCATAGACACACCCAGAAATAATGTTTTACTGGCTATCTGGGCATCCCTTAACCCTGTCAGGTTGACACATGAAATTAACCACCATGGGTCTTCCCATATCTTCTGAATTCTTTCTTATTCATCAAAGCCTTCCTATAAGAATAGAGAAGTTCCAACATTTTCCCATATACATAGTTTCCTCACTACACACACACACACACACATGCACACACACACACACACACAATTTCCTATCATTATTATATAGAAAAGTAAAAGTTTTACTTACAGAAAGCAAATAGGTCTTCTAGCTTATTGAAATAGATTAAGTCCTTTCCTCTAAATATATTACTAAGGAAACTGTTCAACAGTCTCTCTAATGCACAAGGCTAGGTGCAAGTGTAGTCAGCATCAAATGAATGATCTGTCACATTTAGGTCCTATGCCAACTCTATGCTGTGGTCAACTTTCAGAATAAGCAAAAAAAGGGATTGTTTTATAATTAGTTGGAAGGATTCCGCCCTCTGTGGTTCACCACTGGAATTTAAATTTAGTGATTGTAATACCCCTTTTGAAAGGCCAAAAGAAAGATATGTACTAATTATACCAATATTTCTAGCCAGATGGTAACATGCAAGTGGGTCACCAATTAAAGATACAATTGTAGGTTGTAGAGTCACTCTGGTTATACTGAATAGTAAACAAATGAGTGCAAAATGTATGTGGAGAAAATTATAAGATAGTATTATTGAACAAAGAAAACAATAGATTCCCCATGTCACAGAAGGCATATCACAGACTTATTTTCCCCTATAAATTAATCATCATGAATAAATTTATTAGGCTTTCCTGATTATAATTGAATTAACTGCCTGTAAAGTCATACAAAATCAAATTTTAGAGATGAAACATTGAGATTTATTTGTTTCTTCCTTTGAAAGATGTTGTTAGCCCAATTTATTAAGAACGTGATTGGTTTTTTAATTGGGATTTGCACAAAAAGTCTTCTGAAATAAGTGAATATTTAAGTAATCACAGACTAAAGACCATTGAAAACAAGTTATAAAGGGAGAAAAAGAGCTGTGCCGTTTATTTAGAGGCCTTTTTGGCTGCTTTAACCTGCACGAACATCAATTACTTCTTTCTTTGACAAAACAGCAGTAATCAGCTGTTTGCTTCTTTGATTAGTTCTGGTCCTCATTCATTAAATACTAATGATTAAGCATGGGATACTGCAAATAAACCTGTCTCCTTTCTTCCCAGAAATAGAATAATCACAATGGCCAATGGCTGGGGCCACTTATATCATTAAATTTATACGAGATTTAATTACTTTGGCTTTGCCCCCGTGTCCCAAACAACAGGCACAAATAGTCCTGCAACATTGTATCTAATTATCAGTTTAATTTTGGAAGGTCTTTATGGTATGTGTTTATAGAATGGGTGTGTGTGTCTGTATAAAAAATATCGCCTGTGGGTATGCCTATTCAGGGATATGTAAGATATAAATTAAAGAAGGAAGAATGCAGTGTACTAAGCCCCACTGTGAATCAGGAATTATATTTGGCTCTTTTATTCATGCTGTTTTCATTGAATCTTCACAACTCCACAAATTGAATACAGTTGGCCCTCTGTAGCCACTGGTTCTGCGTCCATGGATGCAACCAACAGCAGTTGGAAAATATTTGAAGAAAAATCCAGAAGTTTCCCCAAAGCAGAATTTGAATTTGTGTTGTGACAATTGTATTAGGTATTACAAGTAATCTAGAGATGATTTAAAGTATACTGGAGGCTGTGCATAGGTTATATGCATATATGACATTTTTTATAAGGTCTCGGCCATCTGCAGATTGTGCTGTTCTCAGGGTTCCTAGAATCAATCCTTCGTGGATTCTGAGGGTTGACTGTATTATCTTCATTTTGTAGGTGAGGAAACTGAGTCTCAAAAAAGTTAGGCAGGGACTTCCCTGGCGGTCCAGTGGTTAAGACTCTGCACTTCCAATGCAGGGGGCGAGGGTTTGATTCCTGGTTGGGGAACTAAGATCCCACATGCTGCACAGTGGGGCAAAAAATAAATAAATAAAAAGGTTAAGCAGTTTTTCAAAGTTACCTAATTACCATATGTGGGGATTTGAGCTCAAGTTTACCTGACTTCAAATGCCTTCTTTGCCCTTTCTATCACAACAGATTTGAATTAAATTTTCCAGGATTAAATTTTACAAAACAGGAGAAAGTGATTAGAATCTGTATTATTTAAGAAAATGTTTGGGTTACCTTTTAATTTATACATGCTTGATTAAAAACTAAAAATGTATCATAAAGTCAGTTAAACTTAGGATTGAATCATCTAAATGGCAATATTTACAGCATTACAAAATGTAGTGTTGCTAAATAGGAAAGAGAGACATGAATAATTCACTAGTGTTTCCTGGTTAGCCATTTGTACCATGCCAATAGGTATTGTACAGAGTACCTGTATTCACACACAATTTGTTATACGTGGAACAGAAATTGGTATAAAATTTCATAATTCTTTATCTATAACATCTGAGAAACCTCTTGTTAAATAGCCTTCCTAAGAAGACCTTCTTCAGGCAGAAGGGGCTCCGAGGCACCAAATGCCTGATTTGTTGAAGCAACCAAAAGATCTCCAGAGAGAGGTGAGACAAGGGGCTGGAGAGGTGGGCAGAGGCCGTATCAACCAGTTTGGCTTTTACATTAAGGTCATGGGATGCCAGTGAAGAGTTTTCAATGAGAGTTTCACATAATCGTAATTTATGTTTTTCATTGTTTGGACATGGTGTGGAGGCTATCTGAAAGGGGGTAAATCTGAAGGCTGAGACCCACTTAGGAGGATTATCTCAGTCGTCCTGGCAAGAGGTGGTGGTGGCTGAGGAAGCTGAGAGAAAGGGACAGATTCAAGTGAGATTTGAGAGAACTGATAGAGTTCCCTAATTACTTGGGTGTGTAAGATGATGGAGCATATAAAGGATGATTCTCAAGTTTTTCTTTTGAGTAACCATCTCAGTGGTTGTCAATTTAGTAATATAGGGAACAGCAGAGGAGGGGCATGTTTGAGAGAAAGATGAGTTCACCTGTGATGTGTTGCCTGTGATGCTGGCTTTTGGTTATGTGAATTTGGCTCAATGGTGTGGCCAGCCTTGAAGCTACAAATCAAGGCGGGTTGCCCTGCCAGAGTGGTGGTAGATAAAACCTGTCTCTACTTCTGTAAGCGCCTCATTTCCTCCTTTCCTCTCTGCCCACTTCCCAGTTCCTTTAAGGCTTTGTACTCAGGTTCTGTCCCTCTTATGAAAACCTTGTCTCAGAAAGCATCTGAAATATATTCATGCAAAAGTGAAAATGGCTATTATAAGCTTTAAAAGTCACCCCTAGAGGCAGATTATATTTTCTGAAAAATAACCACAGAAATATTTATGATCCCTCATGTTCTTCCACAATCTGGCCCCTCCCCTGGCCACGTCCCCGCTGTGTGACTACGCAAATAGGTGTCATTTGTGGGCTGTCCAAAATGCCTGTGAAAACTAAACAAATACACAAATGCCATCTAAGTTAAACTGGCCAGACTACATTTATTCTTAGAATGGTTAGAAGTGGAAATAACCTCACTATATGTGAGATTTGTAGAGAGTTTTTGTCAAAATGATAGCAAATGTAAATAAATTTTATTCCAGTTTCTGGATACAGAAAGTTCACATTTGCTTTGAACCTAAAGTAAACCCTCTGTGAATTAGATGAATTTCTCTTTAAAATAATTCTTTACTTTCACTCAGGATGCATAGTCTAAACCCAGTTCTTAAAAAGGCAGGCATTTATAAGTCCACCTTCTGAGTAGAAACTTTAGTAATTATCTCCTGTGGCTATAAGAACGTCTCAAACACATTTAAAGAAATTTGATACCAAACGGTGCTTTGCAGCCAGGAAAACTGTCTTGCCAAGAACATGGTGGGTCCTTAGTGATACATTTTAACTATGAAAAATGAGCCAATGTCTGAACATTCCCCACAATGTTCTGAGTACTCTTTTTAAGTGACAGCTTTATTGAAACATAATTTGCATACCAAATAGTTCACCTATTTAAAGTGTACAATTCAGTGGTTTTTAATGTATTTACAGAATTGTACAACCATCACCACTATCTAATTCCAGAACATTTTCCTCTCCCCACAAAGAAAACCCAAACTTCTCAGCTCTAGGCAACCACTAAACTACTTGTGTCTCCATGGCTTTGCCTAGTGTATACATTTCATATAAATGGAATCATAAAATAAATAATTTTTTGTGACTAGCTTCTTTCACTTAGCATCATGTTTTCAAGGTTCATCCATATAGTTGTATATATCAGCACTGCATTCCTTTTTATTGCTGAATAATTATCTGCTGTATGGATATAGCACATTTTGTTTACCCATTCATCAGTTATTGAACATTTAGGTTGTTTTTACTCTGGCTGTTAAGAATAATGTTGCTGTGTACAAGTTTTTGTGTGGATATATGTTTTCATTTCTCTTGAGTGTATAACTAGGAGTAGAATTGCTGGGTCATATGGTAACTTTATGTTTAACCATTGAAGAACCACCATGTTTTCCAAAGTGACTACATCAAATTACATTCCCACCAGCAGTATGTGGGTTCCAATTTCTCCACATCCTCCCCTATACTTGTTATTGTCTTCTTGATAATTGCCATCCTAGTAGGTATAAAGTTAAATCTCTTTGTGATTTTGATTTGCACTTCCCTGATGACTAATGATGTTGAGCATCTTGTCATGTGCTTACTGGCCACTGGTATATTTTCTTTGATGAAATGTCTATTCAGATCTTTTGCCCATTTAAAATTGGGTTATTTATCCTCTATTAGTGATTTTAGGAGTTTTTTACATAATCTAGATAAAAATGGGTCTCCTTAATTTCTGAGGAACTGCATCAAAGAAAATAAATACAAGATAAACCAAAATATTTTGTGTCAGCACCCAAAACTGAGACACACACTTATATGTACAAATATATATATAAGGTACAATTCTTTCATGGTTTAGCAAGAAAAGCTCCTCATTACTTGAAATTCAACAGAACACTCAAAGAGTGTACAAATGTACAATAACAGGAAACAGTTAAGCAAATGACAATAGTGAAGTGTGCTCCACGACCTTGGATAATTCTGTGATACACTACGTGTAAACGCCTGCGCACACATACACACACAGAGACAGTGTAATCGCACCCAGTTTAAAAAAATACATGTAGGAAAAAGTCAAGAAAAAATATGCCAGTATACTAATCATATCAGCACGTGGCAGTGGAATGATAGGTGATATTTCCCCATGCTTTCCAGTTACCTACGATAAGCACGCATTTCTTTTACAATCAGGCATTTGATGGGGGAAGGGGGCAAAGCTGCTTTAGCAATAACGCAAAAAATGTACAACTAAAATAGTATACTGTCTTTAACAAATTCTGATGATTTTGGAAGTTCTTCATGGCACTTTATTATATATCTTTTTGAGTAATGCCAGCAAGTTAGAGTCATCTTACCTGCAAAATCCCACAACCATTTATCTTGGACTTTATTCCTCCAAGAGTTTAAGATGCTTCTTGGAGGGTAGCTTGGCACACTGAAACATATTTCCTTGTTCATAAACAATACTTTACAGTATTAACACATTCCTCTACTTTGAAATGTCTGTTAAAACCTGATCAAAGACAATTTTTCTTTGCTTAGCTTTGTTTGCTTCATATATTATTGAAAGAGGGGCCTAAAAAGCTTTGAAAAACATATTTTGTACCACCATAACTCTATGCAGCTTCTTTTGTCTCGGAGGCCAGGGATATTCCCATGATGCAGGCAGGCCATGGGTCCCTGGCCACAGTTCTTGCAACTGCTATCATTTCATGACAAACCACTAATTGCTGAGGAATTCACTGGGAGCTAAAAAAGAACTTTTCTTCACCGTATACTCCTTGAGCTCTCCAGCAGATTTCTCTTGTCCTCAGGCCCCCACTTCTCATTATCCACGGCAGTTCTCATTCCCCGCTCTCCACGTGAATGTATTTTAAGGGAAAACTGACTTCTGAAAAACAAAATGTTCTGGTGGGTTTGGATCCGCGGTGATAGAGCCATGTTGGCACCAAGCTGTGGACACATGTCCAGACTGCAGTTTGTAAATGTGATAGCAATTTTGCTAAAAATAAGGACTTTCTTTGCAACTTATAGAGGTATGGGTAGAGGAGAAGCTGGAGTTGTCCTTTATTTTTCAAATGCCCTTTCATTTCCTGCTGTGTGCTGATGTTTCAAAGCCTCCACATGAATTAAAGTTCCAGTGAGATTTGCCATAGCGGTTTCTTGGGAATGTCCATAAATATTTTTTTGCTTTGGTTTTTGTTCTCAGCAGAAAGTGTTGCTTGTGATTATCCCTTTTCTAAATTATATCTCTTTTTAAGATCTGAAAAAATAAGCTTTTGTGTTTCTCAGGAAGCAAACTTTTTTTTTTCCCTGCCCTGCTCCGGACTGAGGGGTTTTACTTTAAGAACATGGAGCTAGAGTTTTCAATTACTGATTTGACACAAAGGCAACAGTGAATTTACCAACGTTTTCCTGGTTTAAGTCAACTTTTCTTACATTTTTCCTGTAAGTGATCATTGTTTTAGCAGGTTAGTTATTTTACCACATAAAGCGGTCACTGTTCCTCATGCTCAGGCGCTGAATAAATCAGGCCCTTCCTTGTGTTGGGACCCTCATCCCCCGGCTTCAGCAACATTTACCAATTCACTCAGCGACTTTCATCCATCCAGGGACTTAAGAGTTTGGTAACATTTAAGCAACCTTAAAAAAGAGAAAAAAATCATGAAATTCAAAGAGGACCCCTTGAAGCCTAACTCCTGCTGGGCTCTGGGTCACAAAGCAGTGAGTGTATTACTCCCCAAGGCTTGGCAATAGTAACTATGGTGAATGGGGCCTCTTCTTCCACTGCTTTTTTTTTTTTTTAAACAAAAGGATTCCATTAAGGCAAACACACACACACACACAAAGTAGGAATGCAAGGGCATTTCCACGTTCAATTCCTTTCCAAGGACTGCACTTTTTATTCCCTGGGGAACTTGAGCAACGTGGAGGAACGTGGGCGGTTGTTGACTGATTTTGCTGTTTGTCGTTCCTCCTCTGGTTTAGCCACAGAGGACTGAGCAGGAGGCTTTGGATGTACCAATCCCATGATGAACCTATGGCTGGGAATTATAGCTTAAGTTTATTGAGTACTTATTTGCCACGTGTAGTGCAAATTCTACTTTTAGCCCTCTTTTCTCATTTAAATCTCACAACCCCTGGAAGGGGTAGATATTGCACGTTATTGTTATCCCTGTTTTGCTGGAGTTCAGTGAGTTGGCCAAAGTTACACAGCCTATGAGGGGCAGCGGCAGGAATTTAGTGCAGGCCTCCCCGGATACCAATGAGTGTTGGCTTTCTACCCCTATTATTTTGGACTAGACTACAAAGTACCTACATCTGTCAGCTCTTCCTATTATTTCCATGTGCTTCCCATGGACAGGAGTGCAAGTTTGCAAATCTCAGCTCTCCACTGAAATAGTGCACAACCACTATATTATATAAAATGTCTATGTGTTTACAGTGTCTTCAACAAATATTACATTCTATATTGACACTAAATTGATAAAAACTCGTAAAGTATAACTTTTAATAAAGTTACTCTCACAGAGATTATAAGGTGAATGCCAATATCTATTTGCTTTAATAACATTTAGAAATTTATACAAGTTTAAGAAGCATTACATTATCGTTCATATGTTTTTAAAAATTATATTATAGTTTATAATTTCTATTAAAGTGGTAAATGCATTCACCATAGAAAATACAGAAAAACAAAAAATTTTTAAAAATTTACAAATCAAATTAGATCTCTTATTTAGGGATAACTGCTGCTAATGATGATGACTCTTTTACTTAATATATCATAAATATATTCTTGCCACAAAATATTGTAACATATTTAATGGTTATATACTATATCATTGTATGGATATAGCATCTTTTATTTACTCAATCCCCTATTTTTGGACATTTAATTTTTTTAACTGTTCATTATTGAAAACAATACAGCAATTATCCTTGAAGGCAAATCTTTGCGTACGTTCATAATTATTTCCTTTGAAGATAATTTCTTAAAAGTAGAATCTCAAGGTCAAAGGATACATAAAATATCAGGGTGTTTTTCCTTCTGGAAAAATTTTACTAATATTTTAAGGCCCAACATCTAAGTGAGAGATCCTGTTACCCCACCCTTGCCAATGTTGGTTATTATCAATTTTCAAGAGATTATCAGTTTTATAGGAGAAATATATTTTATTTTTCATTTCTTTTATCATTATGAGGCCAGGCATCTTTTTTGTGGTTTATCAGCTATTTGTACTTCTCTTTTTATTACATTTTGAGAAGAACAATTAAAAAAAAATTTGGTGCAGTCTGAGCAACATCAAATATTGTGATGATAGGTTAACAAAAAAGCTTTAGATTATTTTTTGGGGGGGAGTCTGATTCCTTTATATAGATGCCACAGGCATAGAATTTGGGGTTTGGGGGGGTCAAACCTTAAAATTTGACACCTAGCTGTGGCTTTGGTCAGCTTGGTGGGCTTTTCTGCTCTGGATGGACGTGCACCTGGGCACTACATGAACATCTGAAAAACTGTGCAAATAAATAACTAATCAGACCCAAAGTAGACCTTTTCCTGACCTGACTCAAAACTAAAATGCTGAGTTGCCAGGTTATTTGTGGCTATAAAAATATTATTGGCAAATAGTCTGGGGCTATCAAATTCAGTTCCATCTGTAACTGAATTAGAGACCCACATCCTTTTCTCCAAGGAGATTGGTGTACCAAACCTGTCTTTGACGTTGGATAGTACTAAACAGGATTTCAGCCAATGAACAAAGTTTCTATTTGGAAAATGTCAAGGGTGATAAGCATGAAAGAGTAGTAATATCATTATTTTCTATCTAACCAACTTAATAATTGGACATGAACGGTGGGAAAATTTCTGCCAAACAAATACTAATGTTCTGTCCTGAGAAAGTGAGTTAGTTTTGTGGAATCTTAAAGGATTCAAAACAAATGCAAAACAAAATATTTCAGACGGTGGCAGTTATAGGTGGAGAGTCCCATGGAAATGTGCATATGTTTCAGGATGGAAAAAAAAAAAAAGGACCTGTTTCTGAATGGCCAAAATAATGCCAGCTATTATTCCCCCTTGTGTGGTTGGTGTACTATCTAGAATTCGAAAATCATCATTTGAATTGGAATATCTGCTTTCATTCCTTCCCCAGCCCTGCGGGCTCATGCAGGCTCACACTCTTCAGTCAGGATTGCAGTTCCTCTGCCCTGAATTCCTCAAGGTACCAAACTTTTCATGTCCCACCTCCAACACTGAGTCTGGTACAGAGCAGTTGCTCACCAAGTGTGGATCATGAAATGAAAGCACAAACCTGCTGACACATGCCAGAATAAAGCATTCAGGGAGGTGATCCTGGCATCATCACCTCCACTGTCAGGCAAGAAGACAGAGGCTGATAGAGTTGAGATTTATCCAAGGTTGTAGAGTTACGGACAGAGCCAGGACCTGAATTCACATCTCCTGGTCCTAGAATTATGTTCTTTCAACTGCAAAAGAAAACCAGCGTATGCATTTTTAAGCCTCTATTCAGTATCATAAAAGTAGATTTATTAATATTATAAGGGTTATTTTTCCATTCTGTATTTATTTATAACTTCTCTCATTTCCCAGATAATTCAAAGCAACCGATGAATGTACAATGAGAGAGACAGAAAAGATTATGTACTGGGAAAATATACACCAGAATTATAATAGCTAACATTTCATGAGTACTATGTGCCAGGAATTGTTCTGAGTGCTTTACATAGGTTGATTCATTTAATACACACAATGACTCTGTGAGGTAGGTACGACTGTTTTACAATTTTACAATTGTAGGAAATGAAACACAGAGAATTCCAGTAACTTTCTCAGGTCACAAAGCTAGTATGTGGTGAAGCCTAGCTATAAACCTACGTAGTCGTGGCCTTCAGAGCCCTGCTCAAGGGACCGAGCTAGCCCGCCTTCTAGGTATCCTTGGGGTCTATACTTCTCCGACTTCTATCTTCAGATCCTTGCCCTGGGAAACCATGCCCCTACATCTACCCTCACACATGGTTCTGAGAACCAAACTCTAGGGCCCTCTCTCAGACTTATTACACTTCCACTTTCATATGTACATATTTATTGAGATCAGCGTTTGGTAAGATTTTTTTAGTTCTCAGGAGGCGGCTTGATCCATTGTAAGTCTAGGCTCAAATTTTGAGCTCCCTTATTTACTGGTCGTGTGATCTTGGGCAAGGCACCTATCTTCTTTGTGCCTCAGTTTCCTCATCTGTTGAATTTTGACAATACTAGTAACTATCATATGTTTAGTGTGAGCATTAAATCTGACTATGGATGAAAAGCACTTAACACAGTACTTGGCACATAGTAATAATTGATACTAGCTATTATAATTAATTATAAGAAAATATAACATTTTTAGATCTTTACAGTTAGGCCCCAGTGTGGTCACTTTCTCAGAGAAGAATTGGAATCATCAGGATTAAGAAAATAAAATCAGGTCTACATAATGTAACCACTAACTGCAGGTTACTGTTAATTAAACCCAAGCTTTTGGTTCAATTGCCTGACTTAAATTTGGTAATTCTAGCTCATCCAGCCTCAGGTATAATTTGTCTTTTGAATTTTTATATCTACAGGCTTTCTAGATTTGTTTATTGTGTTTAAAAATTTAAAGTATAGTGCTAATGATAGAAATTGTAGAAATGTATAAAGGGAAAAAAGTCATTTATAATCTCATCTTCTAACAAAGTTAAGAAATGGATAAATCTTAATTCTCAGTTGTGGCACACTGTTGTCATGGGCTCAGGCACGGACATCTTTTATTTTGTTTATTCATTACTATATAACATAATGAATAGCAAAAGACCCCATGCCCTGTCAGGAAGTAGAATGCTACCAGTAACTGACCTCTATCTACTTGTTTTTTCCCTGTTCCTCCTAACTCTGTGCCTCCCTGCCAGAGATAACTACTGTCCCACATTTTTGTGTTTATCACCACTCCTTTTCTTAATTTCGTAATGCACACACATGCACATGTATACATATGTGTATCTAAATAATGTAATATTTTGTTTAGTTTGTTTTGGTATATTTATTAAGATTCATCCATGTTGGCTTATATGACGCAAGTCCACTCATTTAACAATTTTATAATATTTTATCATGTGCCTATACCACAACTTATTTATCCTTTCTTTTGTAATGGACATTGGGAGATATATTTCTTTCAGTCTTTAAAATAATATGTTTTTTAATGTTGTTATGATCAAATGCTGAACACAATTTTGCTTCTGCCTTCTGCCCACCTCTGTACTTGTCATTATATTTAAGAATTTTCTCATTTTATTATAAATTTTAGAGACAGTAACATCCTTCAGTGGATATATCATAATTTACTTAACCATCTTGCTATTATCAGGCATTTAGGTTGTATCTCATCTTGGCTAACATAATTACCATGTAAACAAATATTATTGAACATAAATATGTTTTGTGAATTTTGTGTTATTTCCTGAAAATGATTTCCAGAAGCAGAACCCCTGAGTCAAATACCCAAACATTGTAGGACTCTTGTATATACTGCCAAATTAGTTTCCAATGCATTGGACTAATTAAAACTCTACCAGCAATGATTCAGAGTACCATAGAAATACCAAATTAAAATCTGGGTATTCAGAGGATAGAACCTGTCCAGACATGCTTGGCAACAATAAATTGGTCTGGGAAAACTAAATGCAAAAGAGTAATACACTTAACAATCATCAATGAAGTCTTTACATTGACTCCTTTTAGGAAATGTTGAAACAAGAACAATTTTAGATGTCAAGTATTAAAACAAGAAAACCTCGATCATTACTATTTTAGTTCTACTATGTCAAGTATATGACTGTTTAGAATCATCCAGATAAATGAACAACATTTTCTATTTTTCTTTCTGGATATTTGATCAGTTAAGTAGAACCAGAATTAAATCAACATACTGCCACAATGCAAATTGTTTTGGGAATTTTTGAGTTTCATGCTTTGCATTTACCATAAATTAGCCTCCTACTTCCCTTTATGTATTTCAGGATTTTGTGTTCTTGAAGGCATTCTTCCGTTTACTTTGCATCATGAAATCTACAATGTCCTATCTTTAAATAACTACCTAACTTCACTGAAACCCTGTCACCTCTAAAAGGATTCAGATGAGGTAATTTTTGTTCCCTTGGTGTAAAAATGCCTACTGTTCTATAGAGTATTGAAAAAACGTCTCAGTCTCCATTGCAGTGCCAACCAACAAAGCACAATGGAATCTGCAGGCATCATCTCTCCTGAAGGGCATCCTAACAAATTTAACATGGAGTTTAGTACTGACTATCTGTATGCAAGAACTGATGGAATCATTTTGTTCCATTATATCCAAAATCAATAACAACAAAGTGAGTCAATAGTGATTAGAAAAGCCCAATAGCCAAAACATAATATATGCCTTTTTGTCTAGAATGGTTGTAACACAGTGTCCCATACGTGTTTTTAAAAGAAGGTGTTAGTTCAGAGAAAGGTCAAAATAATTATAGAAACAGATAAAAGCCATTCAAAATATTGGTCTTCAGCTAGGGGAAGCCAAAAGATCTTGCTTCCAAATCAACTCTTTGAAATCCCAGGTTTTTTCACTAGTTCATGACTGTTGGATCATAATTTATAAAGTTTTTATTTTTTCTTTTGGTATCTTTCCCACAGACAGACACACTTTTCACTTCGCCCTATGTTTTCATCCACCCCTTGGTATAGGTTTGAACGCTGCTTGTGTCATTTAATTTTACACCAAAAACAATGTTTTTGAAATATAAAATTCTCCTGTAGTTTATATCAATGGATCAGGCCACTTGTCCTAAATTGTTTTTATTTCCTTTTAAAATATCATTAGACGACCAGTCTTTGCCATCGCTTAACCTTTTCCTCAGAGGAATCTATGGATTAGCAGTGGTTTTTCTCTCTGTGTTTGAATTTCTTCATCTGTAAAATGGAGATTAAAAACAGTACCACTTCATATAGCTAAGGTTGAATGAGTTACATCAAGTCCTTAGTGTAATGACAGGCTCAGAGAAAATGTTATATGAGTTAGTATTTTTATTTTTATTCCACCTAATACAAATACCTATGCTAACGAAATCTCCAGTAGGTTCTAAATACCTCCCGACTGTTGAGAAACAAACAATCAGAAAATAATACCACTAGAGGCACAAAATAACAATTATTGACCCTTGATTCATAAACATTTATTTAGTAGTTACTCAGAGCAAAGAAAAATATTAAATAAATGAATGTGCTTCCAGGTCAGAAGATTTTGAGCAAAGAGAGTGAGGGTTACAGACATTAGCACACTTCACCGGAAGGACAGCCTTCCTCTATTTTGGAAGGTTTTTCTCTCTGATGCAGTTGTCTGCTCAAAGGGGACCTTGGGGAGGGAATGGAGGATGTGTATGTTTGCTACACACATCACCTACCATCCCTCTTCTTACTAATACAACCTAGAAAGTAGGCTGCCAAGTACTTTCAGGAGGGGCTGGCCCTTCTGTTATCCCAGAGCTGAATGTTAATTCCATTCTCCTCAGTGACTGATTTAGAAATAGAAGAATCATTCAATTCTTGCTAATGCCACTAGAGGCAAAGTTTACTTGGGAACTTCTGGGAAATTATTCCTGTTACCTAAAAAGGGACACATGAAAGAAGTGACTTTATCTTCCAACCTTTGGACATTAATGTGGAGGGATATAGTGATTTGAAGCACAGCCACCATTTTTGACCATGAGTGGACCAACCTGAAAAGATAAACCTTCATGCTGAGGATGGCAGAGCAGGAATTTGGAAAAACAAAACACTTGATATCTAATGAGGTCTCTGAGCTGCTGAATTAGCCAACCTATAACACCTTGGCTCTGTTACTCTGATTTTCATATGTAAGATAACAGATCCCTTAAGCCATTTTGGGTTGAGACTTCTGTTACTTGCAGCAGGAATATCTAAACGAAGACAAGGAGGTAGGGGGCATGTCTCACCTGGTTAGCCAGAAATATTAGTTTCTTATTTCTGGTGTAACACATTTCTACAAACTTTGGCTTAGAACAGCACAATTTTTTTTCTCTTACAATTCTGGACTTCAAAAGTCTAAATTCAAGCTGCTGGCAGGGCTGAGTTCCTTCTGGAAGTTTAGGAGAGAATCAGATTCCTTGCCTCTTCCGGCTTCTAAAGGCTGCCTGTATTCCTTGGCTGTGGCCCCTTCCTCCCATCACTGCGGGCTCTTGTTCCCATCAGCACCCTCCCATTGCTGACTCTGATCTCCTTTGCCCTCTTATAAGGGCACTGGGCTTCCCTGGATAGTTCAGGGCAGCGATCCCCATCCTTTTAGCACCAGGGACCAGTTTTGTGGAAGACAGTTTTTTCCACAGACCTGGGGAGTGTAGTACAAGCGATGGGGATCCTGCTGTGCAGGCCGGTTCTTAACAGGAGGGCTGGGGACCCCTGGTCCAGGGTAGCCTCCCCATCTCCAGATGCAAAGTCCTTCTTGTCATGTGAGGTAACACAGTCACAGGTTCCGGGGATTAGGGCATGGCCATCTTTGGGGACATCTTTCAGTCTACCACTTCAGGTAAACTGAGCCAGCCCTGGACACGAAAGGGACAAGAACTGCTGTCACAGCCAGGTCACCCGTATACTCTTGTGGAGAGAATGAGTGTGAGGAAGACATTGTTAAACTGCAATTTTTGTCTCCTTTATCTTACCAGTGTCTGCTGTAATCTTCTCTTGGTTTCTAGTTGGTAGCCCTAACTTAGCCCAGGATGATCAGTCCTTCTTGCCTCATCTCCATAATAATGACATTTGACATTTAAATTGAGTCTCTACTCTGTGCTCTATTTTAAGAACTTTATCCGCACTAACTAACTTAATCATCATAAGCCTCTGCAGTTGTTGCTACTGCTAAAACCATTTTACAGATGAGCAAATTCAGCTGCAATTGCCTCGATTCACGCAGCTTACCACGAGTGAGTGCTTATTTTCTCTACTTATGTAGGAGCTGGTAGCCTGTGGCTTGTAGCACTCTTCCAGAGATGGAAAGTAACTTCAGGTTCCTACCACTGAGAACCAGTAAGGCCAGCAAGGATGCCTTTCATTGCAATTTTCACCATATCCAATGGGGTTTAAACAATAGGAAGTATATCCTCTCCCTAAACAAGAAGTTCAGAGGCAGGGCTGCGGGAAGGGTTAATTCAGCTGCTCAGTCATGTCAAGGTTCCTTTTATTAGGGAGGAAAGCCTTTCCCAAAGCCTGTAAGCTGTGTTTTTTTTTGTTTGTTTTGTTTTGTTTTTCTTTTGGACTTGATCCCTACACCCATCACTGGCCAAGGGGAATGGCCAGTCATGAGTCATCCCTGGGCCTGAGCCTAACTACTGTGAGCACATTGCTGCCTGAGCCCTGAATGAGGCCACGGGTCTGTCAGCACAGGGGGGTGAGAGGGAGACAAGGGGGCATGCTGCCTGGGACACGTACCCTCACAGAGTGCAGAAGGGAAGCTGCCCAACACACTTATGACAAACGACTCTCCAGCCGATCCCAGGGTATCTCCTACCACGTGGAAATAATAGGCCCCGGGCCCATTCGCTGCTGGGATGAGAACAGACTTCATAGCTGCTCCTCAGCTGGGACAGGGGTGGTAGCACGTGCTGCAGGGCAGGGGGCGTGCTGCCCTCACAGCCTGCAGAGTATCACTGGAAGTGGGGTTTGCCTCCCTCCTTATCAGCCCAACTCAAAGAACCCCTGCAGTAAACAGTTGTCAGCAACTTGGAGGATACTATTTTTTCACAAGGAAGGAAGTTCTTGTCATGGCCCCAATATGCACCTTTTCTGATAGGGGACCTTTCATATTGACCGGAATCGTTTTGAAGTCTTTTTACATTTTTCCCTGAATAACCTATTTTACCTAGAGTAAAGCACGTGGCGCCTAATTTATCTTCCCAGAGCAGAGGCAGAGCTGAGTCACCGACACAGGGACTCAAACCTTCACTGCCTTGTGGCCTCGGGGGCCAAGGCGGAGCCTCTGTGCGCGGAGAGCTCAGTTCTCCTGCTCCCACAGTATCGGCTTAGGTCAGAATCCAACTCCGGACGTTTGACTCATGTGTCATAGAGGCGTGTCAGAGTTATTGAACAGATCATTCCAGCATCAGTGTTCCTGTTGCCAATGGACCATTTCCACGTTCATTTCTTAAGAAAAGTAGGATTGTTTAGCCTGGAGGTTCAATCAACTAGATGAGCATATTGAAGCCGTGTCCCTTCTGACGTCTGAATATCCAAACAAGGCTCAGAGCAGCCCCCTTGCCATTGGTCAGTAAGCAGATAAAGGGCTGTCTTCTGGGGAGCAGTGCTCCTGCTGTGGTGGCCTAGCCCACACCTCGGCACATCCAGGGACAGGAGGGCTGGAACTGGTTGGCACATTCAAAATCCGAAAGGAGGCAAGTGGCAGGGGCCACCTCGGGTTCTGACCTCGGCTTGTGTCACTGCATCTCTTTCCTCCACTACCGTTCTGCTTTTCTCTTGTTGATCAAAGGCCTGGGAGTGATTACCCCTCAGCAAGCTCAGTAGTGCCCTTTGTACAGGTGGGCTCCTCCTTGAAGTTTGAGCCAGAGGGTGTTTTATGTGCAAATACGACCTTAAGAGTCCGAGTGGTTTCTGATAACTCCTAATAAACGGTCTTGTGGGTCAGCAGAGTCAAGGATGAGGTTAGATGGGGAAGTTTGGGTTTGGGGAATTATTAAGAGCTTTTTGGCCCATTCGGTCACGGGGGTGCTCCCACAGTCACCGCTCTGTGGAGTCGCCTTCCCTCTCTGGTCACTTTCACAGGCCTCGACCAGGACTTGGCCAAAGTGCTCAGGTGCTGGAGCATCTGAGAAAGTCCGCCTGCGTGTTGCTCACCCATGGAGAAAGCTAAGGGGAGGTACTGGCCAGAGTCTGTTTTTCTCTCCCTCACCCCTCCCCTCCCCTTACAAGTATTGCTTTGCACTTGTCCTTGCTGCCTTGTAAATCCACACGTGCTGGCGGGTCTAAGATAATTCCTCTAATTGAAAGTGGGAGGTTATCTCCTTTGCTTAGTTTAGCGTGAGTCACTGGTATGTCTGAGAAGTGAAGTCCTAGCCTGTTATTGACACTGGAAACTGCACAAAAGGAACGAATCTCTGAAGTTGAGAACACACATCGTGACTCTCACACCAGTGGCGCCCTGGCTGCTCGGAGGGATGGAAAGAAAGTCAAGTCCCTAAGGTGGAGGTTATTGTGAAAATCCCAGGTTTTATTAGAGAGGTCTTTTGAGTACATAACATAGTGAACTTTAATATTATGGATTTGAAGGAAAATATTTCCTTTGTAGTAGGAAGCCTCTGTTATGTTTTGGAGGAATTTTCCAGTAAATCATCTAACAGCTGCTTTACTGTACAGGCCTTGAAATTTTATCCTTTCATTGGTTACATACTCCCTTGCTTTTGGAAACTTCACATGCTTCTCTTTACCAGTAATATTTTGTTCCCAAAATATCAGCTCCTGGGGAGGATTTAATAAAGGCTGACCCAACAAGAAATGTTTTTGAGCAAACCTTCTGGATATCTTTGGCTAAGTACCATGTCCTATTCAAGTACATCTCTATGGAAGATTATTATTAAAACCAAAACGCCAACCTATAGAGATAATGATATTGTGACAAAATGATCAGCTTCTTGTAACAGAATAGAATTTTGTATCTGTATGGAAACAGTGACTATAGTGGGTGCTTAGAAGTGGTATACTCTGTGTGTGTGTGTGTGTGTGTGTGTGTGTGTGTGTGTGTGTGTGGGAGGAGTGGAAAGGTGTGATGGGACAGAGCCTTGGCAGAAACATGACCAGTGGAAACTCTCTTCTTCAGATTGCAGATGGAAGATTCCCTTCACTGAGGAGAGCCACTAAGTAAACCCCTCCAACGGGGATAGAAATGGATAGCTTGGTCAATGCCATGTTACTGAAATGAGTCTGTGATTCTCCAAGTTTGTTCCACATGAAGGTCACCTGGAAGGTACATGTTACAGAACAGTCATGATGTTTTGATTTCTAGAAGGGGGCTTCTGGCCAATGGGGATTGAAAAATAGAAAAAGAAAATGAGGCTAGAAACTCACCAAGCATGACTTCAGTTCCTGGGGCTGAGTTATTGTTGAAATCCTTTAAGAGAGGAAGATTCCCCACTGACAGTATGAGAAGGAAGTGTAGGGGAAGAGGGAAGAGCAAAAGGCTTTGCTCTAAGAGGCCCATCGGATGCTGGTTACAGTGTGTTATTAGGCAGAAATATAGGAGGGCAGGTGGCTTAGAGAGGAGCTGGTCCATGAAAACATCTTCAAGGAGGTTTTTTTCAGTGATAAATTAGAAAGATTAAGAGCAGGAGAAAAGAAAAAAAGACTTGAAGACAGGGCACAGGAACTATCAAAACTGAAGCACAGAAAGCAAAAACTGGAGGGAAAAAAGTGGATGGAGCCTCAGGGAGCCATGGAACAGGTCAAGCAATCAGTGTGTGTGTGTCTGTGTGTGTGTGTGTGTGTGTGTGTGTGTGTGTGTATGTGTATGTACACAGGGTTCACTCTTTGTGTTGTACATTCTATAACAAATGTATAATTACATATATTCACCATTATGGTATCAATTTGTTAATGTTGTAATTAGAGAAAAGGTTATAAAAACAAAAATAATGATTTTGTATACACTATAGTGATAAGTATTTCATAGACTGTAGTGAAAAGCTTTTGCTTAATTTCACTGAAAGTAGAATAACTCTGAGAGTTCATTTCTATTTATTGCTTCTACTAATAATACCAATCTTAAACTAGAAAAACATCCTCTTTCCCTGTTAGTTTATGTATGCATCCTTTGGGTCTGAGAAGGCAATTAATTTCGTCAGGGTCATTCTTCTCCAAAATACAGAACAACTGGAATATTTTTGCATCTGTTCAATTTCACGCCTATAACTCTGCCAGGTATCTTTGGGGGATACCAGGCCTGGGAGGGTCAGGGAATGCTGTAGAGGAAGTGATCTTTGAACTGGGACTTAAACATAGTAAAAGAGAGAATAGCATTCATGCAAACAATAATGGTTAATACATTAGAAGATGATACCATGTGAATTCTTGTTTTAAAAAAGAATAGACCATTTTAGATGTTTGAGCAAAAGCTTAATTGATATAATGCCTTTGAGTTTGGCTGGAATAAAGTTAAAGAAAAATACAAAGGAAAAGTAAACTCAGTCAAAATGTGTAGGATCACAATCTGAGTAGAAGTTCTATGTTGCACAATATAGAGACTGCATAGGGAAGAGAATGGTGGGAGATAAGTGTGGATTGGTAAGGAGGAGGGAGTTGAAAGATACTCTACTGAAATAGAATTGGATGACACCAAACCCAAGATGGAGTCATTCTGCATTATTTTAGTGTTTGTTTTTTTTTTTTTGCGGTACGCGGGCCTCTCACTGTTGTGGCCTCTCCCATTGAGGAGCGCAGGCTCCAGACGTGCAGGCTCAGCGGCCATGGCTCACGGGCCCAGCCACTCCACGGCATGTGGGATCCTCCCGGACCGGGGCACGAACCCGCGTCCCCTGCATCAGCAGGCGGACTCTCAACCACTGCGCCACCAGGGAAGCCCTATTTTAGTGTTTTTTGCCTTTAAGTGTGTACTCTATAGACTGAGGACCAAAACCCAAAACAAAGAAACAAAAGAAAACCAACCAACCAACCAAACAAGCAAGACCCAATTTAAAGACCCATACAGTTATCTAGGTGTTCAGAGCCTAGATTTCAAAAGCTGCAGTAGGATTGGAAGGGAGAGATGATCTATAAGACTTTCCAAGAAAAAGTAATACAGAAACTGACTGGATTTGGATTTGGAGGACAAGGAGACACCCAAGATTAACTCAAGACATTGAGCTCAGACTGCAGGTAAAATGAAAATTTGGGAAGAGAAGATCAGCTTTGGCTCTGTAGTTCTGGACAGAATTACATTGAAAGGGAATTAAGGGAAAATTCATGTGGATCATTGGACACAGGAGATAGGTATTCAAGTGAGAGAGAACATAGCAGGGGACACAGACTTGGGAGCCATAAGCATCAAGGTTTTAAATGAAGCCTTAATAGTAGATGAGCCATTGGCCTGAGAACTGAGGGGAGAGGGTACCCGCTGAGGTTTAAAGAATATGTACAAATGGATGGACAAGCAAGGAAAAGCCAGAAAAGTGTGAGAGAACTAGAATGAGGCTGCACAGTCACACAAGACCAGAAAGGAGATCATTTTAAGCAGGAAGCAATAGCAACATCAAATTCTGGATAGCAGTTAAGAAAAATGAGACGTGGGTCAAGGTCATTAGTGATATTAGGCTAGTTCAATGGACTGAGGAAATAGAAGCCAGAGTAGAGAGGCTAATTTTCAAAGAGCTCACATGGCAAGAACTGGAAAATGGATTAAGTGGGTAAAGACCACCGATTTAAGGATTTAGGATATGAAAGGAAGGAGAAATGGTTTAGAATTTAGAAGCTAATGTGAATTAAACATTTAATTTAGCAGCTGAGAGATTTGTGAATGATTTAAAGTAGAAGGGATGGAGTCCTCTTCCATATATTTTTCTGCATCTATTTTTTTTTTTTTTTTTTTTTTTTTGCGGTACGCGGGCCTGTCACTGTTGTGGCCTCTCCCGTTGCGGAGCACAGGCTCCGGACGCACAGGCTCAGCGGCCATGGCTCACGGGCCCAGCCGCTCCACGGCATGTGGGATCTTCCCGGACCAGGGCACGAACCCGTGTCCCCTGCATCGGCAGGCAGACGCTCAACCACTGCGCCACCAGGGAAGCCCTCTGCATCTATTTTTTAAAAACTGTCACCATTACCTGAATATTCTTTTTTTTTTTTTACCTGAATATTCTTTAAAAAATGCATCACCATACAACTCTTTTGAAAGTAATGCTGCTTCAGTTCTATTTATTCGTATTTGAAGGTACGTTCCTGTACTGTTTTCTTGAAGAACATGGAACCTTGTCTAGGTGCTTAGAGGAAAGGTGGGGCCCACCTAAAGCAGAGTCACACTTCAAGAGGGTCACATCACAGAGCTGCTAAGTAAAGATTTAGGATTATGACTTTCCTGTGTTATGGTTTGACACTTGGGGACGAGGTGATCCATTTCATGGGTGAACCTTTACCCACCATGACTTGAAGAGCATCCTAATTCCAGCTTCAGCACCCTTTCGTTCTCCAGTTTGAGTAATAAACAATGATAAAATTTCATTGTCTATTTCCATTCTATGTATGTAAAATTGGAGTCATGAATGCCAACTCTTAGAGTTTACAGGTGTCACATTACCTCTCATACATCTTATGACCAATGATAAGATCTGACTAAGAGGTTTAAAAAGAAAAAAAGTGGCTTGCTGGTGAGGAAAATGTTTATCACACACTCTCTGCTGTATTTTATCTGTGAGTGATGATCATTACGTCATGGAAACAAAACTGTTCCAACTGAAAGTGAATACTCATCAAAAATCATGGCAGAGGGGCTTCCCTGGTGGCGCGGTGGTTGAGAGTCTGCCTGCCGATGCAGGGGACACGGGTTTGTGCTCTGGTCCGGGAAGATCCCACGTGCTGCGGAGTGGCTGGGCCCGTGAGCCCAGCCACTGAGCCTGCACGTCCGGAGCCTGTGCTCCGCAACGGGAGAGGCTACAACAGTGAGAGGCCCGCGTAGCGCAAAAAAAAAAAAAAATCATGGCAGAGGTAGCAGAGTAAATGGCACAAATGTAAGGCTAATATGTTATACTTTTTGGTTCTTTCTTTTTAACAATCTATAGTTTAAAGGAAAGAGATAACTTTCAGGTGTTGTCAGCAGAATGATCTAAGCTGTACCTACACAGTTACTCTGGATGAGTTCCATTGTCAAACTGCATGCCACAAAGTAAGTTGAAGGAAAACTGACATGGAAATACATCCAAATACAGCCTGCCTCATGTAAAGCACTGTGATATATGTTAAAGTGAAGCACTACGAAATATGACATAGTAGCAACCGTACCTTGTAAGAACCTACCTGGTTGGGGAGACATATGTAAATGAAATGGTTAAGTGGGAATGCCAGGCATGAATTGCCAGATGATTGAATCGGATCAATGTTACAGGTGGTTTGAGAGATGAGTTCATTTAGGCTGAGAAGTCTCTTGGAAAAAGGAGGATTTGAACTGGACCTTTATGGGGGTGGGGAGGTGGAATTCACATTTGTGGAGGGAAAGGGGAAGTCATTCATTTCAGGGATAACAGTCCTCACTAGATTTCCAGTGCCACCCCTCCCCTCTCGCCACTCACAAGCCCATATTTATGAGTGGTTGGTCACTTGGAAAGGTCCTATATCTGTCCTTGTCCTATAGAGCACAGGGCAGTACAGCTGCAATGTGGCCCAGGTCACATTCCGTACATAACACCAGCACATAACAAATACGTCATAGCACGTAATCTATGAACGTGTGATTTATAGGGTTATTTTATAAAGCATTTCACATGGAAGGAAAAGAGGAAGGCCCAGGGAACTTGGAATGCTTGCTTTTTACTAGGAGCTAAGCTAGCTGCTTTTCCTTTAGTATCTGAATCAGTCTACACAACAATTCTGAAAGATGGTGATTCCAATTTAGAAAAAGAAAATAGTTCAGAAATGCAAAGTAACTTGTTTGCCTTCACCAGCCGGTAGAGACAAAGTCGGGACTTTTTTTTTTTTTTTTTGAGATATAATTGTCACATAACATTGTATGAGTTTAAGTTGTACAACATAATGATTTGATATACATTGTGAAATGATCACCATAATATGTTTAGTTAACATCTATCCAAAGTCAGGATTCATACCAGCTTTGATACCAGAAAATAGCCTCTTTTCCTACACTATACTCCTTCCCTAGGGATAGAAAAGACATTTTTCTCCCTTCAATTACCAGAAGCATTTCAGTGTTGAAATTACAGAAAAGAGGGCTTATTAAATTAGTTACAAGGTCAAAGAAAGTATTTGGTAGGCTAAGAGCTGTTGGATCAGGCTCATATTCAACCTTTGATCAGGAAAAGAGGACACTGTACAGTGTGTTCCTTGGAAAGATTACCAAAGTAAATAAAGAAAAAGTTTTCTAGCTGCCTCGAGCAATCATGAAAACACTACATATCTATGCGATTACCTAGAAAAGTCGAAGAGCATTTTATTGGGCAAATAAAAAGCCCAGAATTAAGTCAGTGCCAATGACCTTTAAGCCACCTGAAAAACACTGAACGTGATGAAGTACAGCACATTCCCAGTGTCCACAGACATAAGGTCGAGAGTCAAAGCTTTTGACAATTTGGCTTACAATGAGCATATTACCAGAATTCCTGAGGAGGAAACACTGATGTTTCCCCAAATAAAAATGGACTGTAATCTAAAAAAAAAAGGGACTGATTTTTATATTATTGCTTCACATTGCCCAAGAGAAAAATGACTAAGACGTCACCTGGCAATATAGCATATCATAAGCATATACGAAATAGCCTTTTAGTAAAACCTGGTTTAACAAAGAAAATGGGTTACTTTCCAAACATGTGTAATTTATTTTAGCATTAGCCCATGACTAATTTCTTGATATTGCAAGAATATCAAAATTTTAAATATTCTATGATTCTGTGGTAAAATTGGTTGTATAGGAAAAAATGTTTCCTTAATTTGCAGGTGTATATATCTCCCTCTAGTGTTCAGAGAAACCAAGTGCAATCTTGTGTTTTTCCAGATCTGGTTGTGATTAGTCAAAGGTCAATGTGTGGTAATAAGCCAGCATCATTATTTGTTTTTATGGGAATTGGTCCATATATAGCTCAATATTTTCACAAACAAATACCACATGCATGAATTGTCAACCAAATGTCATAGGATTCTTTTGTATCTGAGATATCTGTTGTAACTCTAACTTTGTACTGCGTAACTCTCTGTTAAAGGATTGACAAAGTACGTAATTTTTAAATTTCTAGTTTCTAGAAAGAGAATATGAGAGGCTTGGGGATTGATCCTTGGACCACCTTTCTTTTTGTTTCTACTTACTCTGTCTTACTTGATTTTGTCTAACCTCATGGCTTCAGTTACCGTCTGTCTACGGCTGAACTTCTAATCTGTTCCTTGACCAGAGTTATAGCCAGGGTTGTATAGCTTTCAGTCTCCTCAACATCTCACTTGGACATCTAACAGGCATCTCAAACTTGACATGTTTGAAAACCAAGTTTTTTTATTTTCTTGCACCTTCCAGCATGTGCCCCCAAACCCCGCTTTGCGTTTCAGTTAAAAGTACTACCACCTACCAAGTAGCTCAGACAAAAAACCCTAACAGTCATTTTACCCTATTCTCATTCCTTACATTTAGTCCATCAGCAAGTCCTATCGGGTTTTTCTCCAAAATATATCCCTGATTTGTCCCCTTCTGTCCATCTCCATTACTTTCCCCAAGTTCAAGCCACTGTTGTTACTTCCCTGACCTACCCCAAGAGGCTCCTAACTGGCCTTCCCGCTTCCACTCCCGCTCCATTTCAGTTCATAGTTTCTCCGCCCATTTAAAATAAGATCCTTCCTCACTGTGTTCCTGGCCTTCTTCAGGCCCTTGAATGTATCGAGTTCATTCTCACATTTGGGCTTGGCCATTTCCTGGGAAACTCATCTTTGAACAGCTGGTTCCCTTTTGTCATTCAAGTCTCAGCTCAAATGTTTCCTCCTCAACAAGAAGTTCCTTGACTGCAGTCTCCCATTACCCTGTTTCATTTTCTTCTTGCATTTTCATCATCTGAAATAAAAATTGATTAATATACTTATTTTTTTTTCTTGCTAGTTTTCTCTTTCTCTTTACTAGAACAAGAGCTGAGGTCTTGGCTGCCCCCTGTCTCTCCCATGCCTAGAACAGTGCCTGGCCCACAGCTGGTGTTCAAGAAATATTTGTTGACTGAGCAAGATGAGGAAGATGTGGATGAGTACAGGTTCACAAAGAGAGAAAGTCATGGGCAGAGAAAAGAACACGGTGTCCTGGACCCTGCTTTAAGTTGTACACTTAATTTTCTCAGCCTCATACCATGCCCCACAATCATAAAAAGCTACCACACTGCCTCAAAAGGAACATGTGTAACTTACAGTCCTTCCTTTCACACATGCTACAGTTTCAAAAGCTGAAGCTAAAATAATGAGTAGTAACAAATAACAACATAAGTCGGAACTCAGCAGCATAAGCTTATATATTTTAAAGGAAAATAAAATATCTTCTCATAAAAGATTCCCATAGGCTCAGCACAAATTTGGGCATACAGTCCTTAAGGAAGCATTTGGTTCGTGTCTAATAAAATAAATTTTAGCAAAAAACACCCAAACCATCAAAGAAAACACAAGATCATAAATGCAACTGACCTTGACACTCGGGGAACCACAATATCAACAAGTCAATTTCTGTTCTCCATGTGGTCTTTCATATTTGGTTAACTGAGGTAACCAGTTTCTGTTCCCAGGTGGTTTCTCTTAAAATGGATTTCCATATTTGTAGATTAGTAAGTCAAAAGCATATAGATAACGGTACCCAAACTAAGCCCTAAGTAATTGCATGATGCAGTCTTTCAAGGAGACAAATAGCAGGAGAAGTAAAGTGTCTTTCTATAACTTGAGCAATCCAGTGGTCCAACATGTCTAATCAAAAATTCATTTCTGGGGCTTCCCTGGTAGCGCAGTAGTTGGGAGTCCGCCTGCCGATGCAGGGGACGCTGGTTCGTGCCCCTGTCCGGGAGGATCCCACATGCCGCGCAGCGGCTGGGCCGGTGAGCCATGGCCGCTGGGCCTGTGTGTCCGGAGCCTGTGCTCCGCAACGGGAGAGGCCACAGCAGTGAGAGGCCCGCGTACCGAAAAAAAAAAAAATCATTCCTAATATTTTTTGAAATATATTGATTCTTGTCAGGTTTTTGAGCCTGCCTTAACCTGAGTGGTGAGGACAGGGATTATATCTCAGCCGCAGTATGGTTGGTGACATTACTGACTGCTGTGAGAATTACAATGGGAATTCAGCCCCTGGAGCCATATTCCTCTTGCTTGACAGGGATCACAATAACTGACAAATACAAAAGAACTGTCTTTGCCAATTTTTATAAAATTATTTTTCCTTCCATAATGCTGGCAAGGTGCACTACAGAAGGCAAATTTAGAAACAGGATTCTGCAAATGAGAAATTGACCCCAAGGGGAGCTAGAAATGGAGACAATGTAGAAAGTCAGAGTACCCTGCTGCTTGTTTATTTCAATTATGGCTTTTGAGGTTGTGGTGAGCAGAGAGCGGGACAGCAGAATACTGAAGAAGGAAAGTTCACAGATGGGGAAAGGGTGAATGGCTGACTGTTTCAGGCTCATCTCTGTCTAGACTGTTGTTGTGACTCCTTCTGTTTCTCGCTGGCCTGCTCATGTGGACAGGTACCCTTCCTGAAGCAATCCAGTTGGTGCTGGCTTTCTACCAAGAGCCCTAATTTCTTCTAACACCTGGGAGCTGTTGGGACTAGTTCTTTTGGCAGCATGTAGGGCAGTCACTAAACCAATCACCGCTTTATATCTCCTGATTATTGCCAGTGGTGTGAGCCCTTAAAGGTCATTTTTTTGCTTCTCGGAGTCTTACTTTCTAGGTGCTTTTTGCTTCTCTTTGGTTGACTCAACCTTCCAGCACTCTGCAGGCTTTCAGATCTTTTCACTGTGCCCTGGGGCTGTGAAAGCACTCTACCTCTTCCCCTCAGTCTCTGAACCTTACTCCTAGCTCCAGATTTTGACTGAAGTTTGTCTCTCCCTGAAGGGTCTGTTTCTATGTGGGATTTTCAATTCTTCCACATTCCAAGTTCAGGAGATGGGGTCTTCAGCATTTATTCTCTGTGTTCTAGTAAAAAATTCTTACTAATTTTAGGCTCATAGCATCTTCTCTCCTGCTTCATTCATTGAGGACTTTAGCTCATGGCTGTCCTCTCCACTCCACTACTTCAGCATACACGGGAACAGCCATAGCCTTAGCAACTTAGTTCCTTGAATTTCCTTGGGCAAAGTCCTTTACTTTCGTCACCCATGTCCACAGCTAGTTGTGTGCCTTGTCAACATCTGGAATTGCTCCACTTCTGAAATCAGAGTCAATACCCTCACTCTTATCCTTTCTGCTTTGATAGTTAGAGCCTCCAATTGTGTTACCCTCACAAAGACCCCACCTACCCCATTCAACAGCCCTTTCTTCCTCTACTGATTTTAGGTTCTGAGATTCTTTATTTCAACTTCACTCCTACCAGATGCCCCATTCTCTTGCTCTGTTGTTGTTGGAGGTCATTGAGAGGATGTGACTGCTGGTGGATCCACAAGGTGGACCCGGGCAATCAGAGGCTCCCCATTCCCTCCCCGGTCCTTGGAGTATACACTCCTCTGTTCTCACAGTGGGAGCTGTTTCCAGAGAGACAGCCTTATAGAGCAATGTGTTGTTGAGACCATCTGGACCATATATGTGACTGAACTCCATTAATGCCTCCATATAAACTTTGAAGATTCTGGCAGGTGGGTGCAGAGATGTATGCATCTTGCAGGTACCCAAGACAAGTCTTGTATGTAAGTTCCCTGGCTTATTAAACCTGACACCTGCCAATCTAAAGTGGTCTGTCTGCCTCTTTCTCTAGTCTATCTGTGAGCCATCAGTTATCCTGCTGTCATACCGGCCTGGGGAGTGTGCTGTGTGTTGGTCTTCTCTGAACCTGAGCCTGGTCTGTTGAACATGTTTGGAGTGTAGATTTCTGTCACCACTAATTCAGAGGCTTCAACTTCATCTAGGCCTTTCCTAAATTTCCTTGATCACTTCTGTTCTCTCTCCTTTTCTGCCAAGTAGTCATTTCAAAACTTCTTGGTTCTGCTCAAATTTTCCTTTAACCCCTGACTCCTACCTTCTCTCTAGTTCTTAGTGGGTGATTTCGCTTTCTACATCACAGAGAAAATGATACTCAATTTTTGGAAATGCCCCCAACTACACACCAGCAAACTTCTCAACACCCACATCTCCATGCATCCTTCTTCCTCCTTTTGTGAGTGTCCCTACAGGGTGTCTCTTCATCTGGAAGTAATCCTATCTCCTTTTAACTTTTCCCTTCATCTCTATCCTCCCCCTTACTATTTGCATATAAACATAAGCAAAACTCTCTTGTTTGAAAAATAAGGTCTTTGTATCCATGACTCCCCTCAATCCCCACTCCATCCCTCTTGTCCATAACCCATACTTTTTGAAGATTTGCCTACACTGGCAGTCTCCCTCCCTTCATTCTCCAGCCTCTGGTATCTGGGCCCACATCCTCCTACCTCATTGTACTGAAATCCCTTTGCCACGTTCACCAGTGACTTCCTTATTGCTCTATCCAATGGATACTTTTGAATCTCCGCTCCGAAGCATTTGACCGTGTTGACCAAATTCTCCTTCTTGAAATATTGTTTTCTTTGGTTTCCATGGGTCTATACTCTCAGTTTCCAATTGTCTCTGGCCACTTTTCAGTTCTCCTTCCAGAGTTCCCTTCTGTCTAACTTTCAAATATTGTTTGTTCTTTATACTAGATTCTCTTCTGTTCTTGTTCTACATACTCCCTGAGCCATCTCATCTCTGCTTATGGATTGTATGTCACTTATATGTTAATGAGTCTCAAATCCATGTCCTTAGCTCAGAGTTTATCTTCTGAGCTTTGACTGCTATGTACAATACCTACTGGCCATATATGCACTTAACGTGTTGTAGTTATCTCACAGTCGCCATGTCCCACACTCATTGCTTTCTCTTTAAAGCCCACTCCTCTTCCTCTTTTCTCTATCTTATCATTCATACAGGTATCCAAAGCAGTAAAATGATCCTCAACCTTATTTCTCCATTTTAAACATCCACATTCTAGTGGAACCACCTCCTAAATATCTCTTGAATCTCTATTACCTCCATCACTACCCCAGTTCCAGCCACCATCATCTCTTGCGGAACTCTCATAATAGTCCCATGGTTAAGACTTTCACTGCAGGGGGCGCGGGTTTGATCCCTGGTCAGGGAACTAAGATCCTGCATGCCATACGGTGCGGCCAAAAAAAAAAAAAAAGAAAGAAAGAAAGAAGAAAAGAAACTTCTCAGTAATTAAGTTTATATAACAAATATTTCTGTCAAATCAATTGTTTAATAAAGCATCATTAAAAAATGAAATATCCTTTCATTCTTCCTCTTCCTCCTCATTATTTGGCTTTAGTTTTCCTCTTTTAAAAAAAGAATTTAAAATTTTTTAACTGTAAAATATACATAACATAAAGTTTACAATTTTAACCATTTTTAAGTGTACAGTTCAGTGGCATTAAGTACATTCACACTGTTGTGCACCTACCACTGCCATTCATCTTTGGAATTTTTTCATCTTGCAAAAACTGAAACTCTGTACCCTTTGAAAAATATCTCACTCCTCCCTACCCACAACCCCTGACAACCACCATACTGTTTATATGAATTTGACTATGTACCTTATGTGAGTAGAGTCATACAGTATTTGTTCTTCTGTGACTGACTAATTTTAGTTAGCATAATGCCTTTATGGTTCATCCATGGTGTAGCATGTGTCAGAACTTCCTTTCTTTTTAAGGCTCAATAATATTCCCATGGTACCCATCAATAATGAACTGGTTGAGAAATTGTGGAGAATCTGCTGTGGAACACTGTCCAGTGTCAAAAAGAACGAGTGCATGACATGGATCCATCTCTGAGATATATTGTGAATAGGAAAAGCACATTACGGAATGGATTGTGTAGTATGCAAACATTTATATAAATAGGATAGCTATATATGTCTATGTATGGAAATTTCTAGAGTCTACCAAAAAAAGTAGTAACACTGGTTGTCTCTGAGGAGGTGAAAAATGGATCAGGTGTGGGAGACTTATTTCTTGTAAAATTTTGTTCTATGTTGAGCGTTTTTCATATGCCTATATAACTTTAAAAAATAAATAAATACCAGTAGGCACACTATGAAAAAAATTCCCATTGTATTACCGTATTTTATTTATCCATTCATCCTTAGATGGGTGATTGGGTTTCTTCTAGCTTTTGGTTGTTGTGCATAATGCTGCTATAAACATGGATGTACAAATATGTTTGTGTTCCTGCTTTCAGTTCTTTTGGGCAAATACCAGCAATAGAATTGCTGGATCATATGGTAACTCTATTTTTAAGTTTTTAAGGAACTGCAATATTGTTTTCTATAAGGGCCGCACCATTTTGCATTCCTATCGGTAGTGTATGAGGGTTCCAATTTTTCCATGTCCTCATCAACACTTTTTATTGCTTCTCTTTTTAATAATAACCACTCTCGTGGATGTGAAATGGTATCTTGTGGTTTTGATTTGCATATCCCTGATGATTAGTGATGTAGAGCATCTTTTCATATGCTCATAGGCCATTTGGATATCTTTTTTGGGAAAATGTCTTATTGAGTCCTTTGCCATTTTTAAAAATCAGATTGTTTGTTACTGTTGAGTTTTAGGAATTCTCGATATATCCTGGATATTAATCCCTATCAGATATGTAATTTGCAAAATACTTGCTCCCATTCTGTGGGCTACCTTTTCACTGTTCTTTGATGAACAAAGGTTTTAAATTTTGATGAAGTCCAATTTGTCTATTTTTTCTTTTGTTGCTTATGCAATTGGTGTCATATCCAAGAAATCATTGCCAAATCCAATGTTACGAAGCTTTTCCCTTATGTTTTCTTCTAAAAGTTTCATAGTTTTAGCTCTTACGTTTAGGACTTAATCCATTTTTAGTTAATTTTTGTATATGGTGTTAGGCCAATTTCATTCTTTTACATGTGGATCTCCAGTTTTCCCAACTCCATTTGTTGAAAAGACAGTTTTTAATTCTGCAGCTTTGTATTAAGTTTTGATATCAGGAATTGTGAGTCCTTCAACTTTGTTCTTTTTCAAGAGTGTTTTGCCTCTTCTAGGTCCCTTGAAATTCCCTGTGAATTTTAGGATGGGCTCTTATAATTTCTGAACAAAACACTTTTCAGTGGAGATCATTTTCCCTTTAAGTCTAAACTCCATACCATTGTTACCGAGTCCAAGCTCATACTGCTCGCAGAACAACAGGCCAATAAATAGAGAGACAAGTTGTTGGGGCAAGAAATAGTGACTTTATTTGGAAAGCCAGCAGACTGAGAAGATGGTGGACTAGTGTCCCAAAGAACGGTCTTACCTAACTTAGAATTCAGGCTTCTTTTATAGTAAAAGGGGAGGGGGTGTATTTGGTTGTTGCCAACTTCTTGGTGTTGGAATCCTTTGTTCTTGCAGCTGTCCAGGTAGGTCAGGTCATGATGTTCCTGTAAACCTCTGACAAGACAAATGTTATTCTCTGTTCTTCAACTTTTTCTCTCTCTATGAATGGAAAAGTGTTATACCTTTAAAGGTCAGAGCCTTGAGAATGGGCTGTCCTGTATATTTCAGGCTCTAGGCAACATTCTTAACTTGTAGTGAAAACAATAGAATACTAAGGTTAAAGTAAAAGAAACAGATCCAAAATGGAGTCAGATTTGTTCTTCCCTATTACACCATGTTTTAAAGAGTCCTTTAAGATATAGCACCTGCATGTCACCTCAGCTTCATCTCTAGATTTTCTTTAACTCCCTTTACGTAAATCAACTCTTCAAACTTTCAGAACTACTTTTAATTCTTGCATCAGCCATCCACTCTTGTCTAGGGCCTTTATATATATATAATCTGCTTGCTTTCAACATTGTCCAGCCATGTCTTCTTCCTTCAGATCTCACATCACTTCCACATCTTCCAGGAGAAATTAAGAAGTTCCTGCTTTGTGTTCTTCCTGAGGATCCTCCTTCCCATGTTGCCTGCACCATTTTAACTGCTTATTTGAATACTCCCTTAGCCAGTGCTAAAGGGATGGCATCTTGGTCAGGTTTGTATGCCTAGCCCTTAGCACAGCACCCTTCATGCAGTAGACCATCCGGGAATGTTGGTTTAAACGAATTCTTGAAGTTTCTTTTTCCGGTATTCTTCTAAAGGATAGTTTTCTAGTGTGTGGGAAAAGGCAAGAAAAGAACGTGAGTTGGAAACTCATAGGAAAATAGAAGAAAGGTGCTTACTGGTTCCAAGCTCTGCATGCTTTGTTCTCCTAATTCCACTTGCCCCCATAAGCAATGAAATCTGCAATCATTTCATTCCACTAGTCCTCTGAGACCTCCTAGGCACAGATAAAGTTAAATAGGAAAATAGGAGTTAAGGCAGGGACCCGCAGCACCCAGCTAAGTTAGGAGGGTGCAAAAGTGACCGGTCAGTAATCCAAGGGTATTTACTCCTCAAGGCAGAAGGAAGAGCACCCACCGCCTTCAGCTATTTACTCGCCCGCTGCTAACGCACCACGCGGGCTCAGGCGCCACCCAGCGCCCTGGAAAGTGCCTCCCGCGGGAGTGCACTGCCAGTTCCCGGGCGCTGTCCCAGGAGCAACAGATGACCGGAAATGGAACCTACGCGGGCCTGTTGCTTAGCAACGAACGCAGCCGGGAAGCTAGACAGCCCCGGCGCTGAGGGAGCATAGACTGCCTTGTCCCCGGGCGCCGCATCTCTCGTCCGAGCGGTTCCTCGGGGCGCCGGGCAGGAGCGATCCAGGGGCCACCGGGTGCCTCCAGCGCGTCCTCACAGCCATGAGCAGCCGGCAGGTGAGAGGTTGGCTCCTCGCCAGGCTCGTCCGGCTGCGAAGCTTCCCTTGTATTTCGAAAGTGACGGAAGCCTAGGTCTTCCGGACTCTGCAGTTGTGGCCTCGCGGGGTACAGCTTCTTTCATCCCACTTATGATCTGGGATACTGAGCGTTTTCGGTGAAAACTTTTATATGTTCTCTTCCCAACCGTTCGTACTTGGTGTTGTCATAACAACCAAACACAGTGGAGCAGAGCGCCTGCAGTTTAAATTACAGCCCTAGAGTGTCCCCAGTGTGCTAATGGTGGCTGTGTTTGTCTGGGGGGAAGCTCGGTGGGGAGTTGCCTTGGACTTGGGCTCTAGGGTTGGAATATAAGCCCCTTCCTAGCGGTGCGACTTTGGGCAAATCACTTGGTTTTTCTAAACCTTCTCTCTCTTTTATGCAAAGGGGAGGAATCAGAACAAGTTTTCCCCCTTTCTAAGGTTATTACAAAGTTCAAACAAGATACCATGCCATACCATACCACACATGAAAGGGTTTGGTAAGTGGCAAGTGGAATTTCTTCTTAGGAAAACATCCCCATGGCATGTAACAAAAGATGCATATGAAACCGTGGGGAATCATCATTAGTCAAATCCATTTCACTGGCCTCCACTAATCAAGCTTGCTTTTAATTGTTGCTACAAAAGACTTGCAGGTCCTCCACTCCACATGGAGCCTAAACAATAAGATGTTTGCCGGAGTTGTTTTGCAGGAGCTTGGAGTCAGCTGTGTCTCTGGGGCTGAGCTAGTTAAGGTTGCATAGGCTCTCTGACCCTCCAACTGGGCATATGCAAGTATGGCTTGGTGACCTTTTGACATCGGAGGGCTGAAAACTCCACCCTCAGATCCTGTTAAGCGCCTGCATTTTTGAAACTAGAGGCCTGTAGCTTAGTTACACCTGAGCAGAGGGGTGATTTCCACGCCTACCACACCTTTTTCCAATCACCTTTCCCCACGCTCCCCACGCTTCTCACGCTCCCTACGCCTCAGACGGCCCTGCTGCGTTACTCCTTATCCCATAAGTACCCCAGCCCCTTGGCTTCCGGGAGCCAGATTTGAGATTTGTTCGTCTGTCTTCTCCTTGGCTGCCTTGTGAATAAGCCCTGTCTTCGCTGCAAACCTCGGATGTCTCAGCGTTTTGGCTTGCTGTGTTTCTGACAAAGGGAACCGGTAACATATGTTGCAGTAGATACTTTTTAGAACTCTTTATTGAATTTAAGGGTAACTGTAAACAAAAGGAATGAACAATGGTCGACCTTTTTAATGCCAGAACAGAATGTGAAGACGTTAAGTGTGGGCATTATTCTGGGCTAGCTAGAAAACAACTCTAACTCTCTAGATTTGTATGGAAAAGGCCCCCTAAGCATCCTGGTACTGAATGGAAAACAGTTGCTTTTAAGCCGGTAGATTTTGCTTAGCTTCTTGGTTTGACACTAAACTATAATCTTTTCTTTTTCAAGCTTCATAATTTCTTTGGTAGTGTTAGAGTTTATTGTGGAAAGAAGATTAAAAGTAACATTGAGTTGTAGATTACTAACTGAAAATGTCAAAACCCTAATTCATTAATTAATCAAAAATAACTTATTTTCTTGATGCCCACATCAGTCTTTGACCTGCTTTTGAATCATGTGCTGTGGTGTTGAAATTTAAAATATGCCTTTACCGTATTTGCAGTGGTATTTCTGAATAGCTGTTGTTTCACAAAGCCCAAATTGACCAGTTTACAACTGAAAAGCGTCCACTAAAAACCTATTGGTAGTCAAGTTTTAAGTTTCACTTTATCTTAATAAAAGTGATGTTTGGAAATTACACGCCCCCACCCCAAAGGAACCTCTGTTATTAAAAAGGCAGTGGGATCTTGAAAGAATGGGCATGAGCCCATCTAGGACTATTTACATTTTCTACATACTATTTTTAAACAGTAGAGGTCTCTCTCTGGCTGCTTTTGTTGACTTGTAATTTTAAAACTCTTGATACTTTCATTTATGCTGATTTTGAGTGTAGTTTTCCTTTTGAAAGGGTGAAAGGTTTTATATTTTAACCTGAAACAAACAGACTGGATTAAACTTTTGGAAATAACATTTTGATGTGACATTTACTTATGTGTTCATTTAGTCTGAAAAAGTAAGCAGGTGGTAAAATCATATTTGCTGAAGGATATTTTAATATATTCATCTCAATAGTGGAAGGTTTAGAGTGACATGGCATTTTTCAGGAATAGCAATTTGAACTCTTAAATTAGGTATTTAGAAGAAAAATCTCTTGGAACTGCTTCTTTCATTTTTAAAATCAGTTAAAACATAAGGCTTTTTGAGTTTCAGTTGAAGAACTTTCAGAGGTTTAAAAATACAGATATCCAAAGAGCACGAAGCTCCCCGCAAAATCCACTACAGATTGTGGGCAGAGAAGAGGGAAAAGCTGTCAGCTTATCTCTACCTTAGCGCATTTTCTAGTTGTTAAATTAAGTAGTTTTGCATTTATATGATGCTCATTCTGTTTTCCTTCATCCTGTCTCCTTGATGTTATTGCTTAAAAAGGAGAGCAGAGTGAAAACAGTTGGGTATGAGGCCAACAGCATGGTGATAATTTTAACAACCATAACTCAGAACATATGATGACTATATTTAACTCAACCCTATTAGATTTTGAGAGTTGGTTGTTGATTTAATCAGACAACTTCAGGATTATTGTTGATTTTAACCAGACACATTCATAGATTCTGGTCATTTCATCAGAACTGTTAAATTTGGATTATACCAGGTTTCAAATATCCCTTCCAATAGACAAGTAGTTGAAAATCAGTGAAATAAAAACTGAGTGCCAAGCCAGAGTACTCAAGGAAGACCTTGACTCTTCAGCAATTTTAATTCTGGTAATGTAAAATTGTATTAGTCAGGATCCCAACAGAAAACAGATGGCATGCTTAAAAGGATTAAATGGAAGAAAACTTATGAAAAGACCATTTGGAGAGGTGTGGGCAAGGTTAAGAGAAGAAACCAACAGGGATGAGGATGCACCTAAGGATTAATAACAGGAAGTCGTTGCCATTCCTAGGCCTGACGGGTCAAAGAAATTGAACCCCGTTCTCAGAACTTGGTGAGAGCTGGAGGCTTGGAATGGTAGCTTCCTGAAAGGAGCTGAACTCTGGAAGAATTTAGCCACTATCAGAACTATGGGAAACAGGGAGTACTAGGAGAGAAATATCCAAAGCTCTCTCCTTTCATCCTGTCTAGTCTCCTACAGGTGCCTCTCATTGCTTAATCCCCAGCAGAAGCCAGAGGGCTGGGAGCCCAGGTGCTGCCTGTCTACAGAAGTCAGCCTTCTAGGCACAGAGCAGGAAGGAAAACATGGAGACTGGATTGGGGCAAACAAAGAATAACCATCACAGAAATTATTATATGTAGATGCAGCCTTCATGGACATTTCCCTGTTTACAAATTAGTTGGGATTAAAAGTTGGTAAGTCAGTTGTTCAGATCCTGTAATGCATTTTTCACTCAAAATTCTTTATACCTAAGAATAAGTCTAACAAAAGATGTGTACAGGGCTTCCCTGGTGGCGCAGTGGTTGAGAGTCCGCCTGCCGATGCAGGGGACACGGGTTCGTGCCCCGGTCCAGGAAGATCCCACATGCCGTGGAGCGGCTGGGCCCGTGAGCCATGGCCGCTGAGGCTGCGTGTCCGGAGCCTGTGCTCGCAAAGGGAGAGGCCACAACAGTGAGAGGCCCGCGTACCGCAAAAAAAAAAAAAAAAAAAAAAAAAAAAAGATGTGTACACCCTTATGAAGAATATTACAAAAAGTTTTTGAAGGATACACTCCAAGGATGTGAATAAAGAAATATATTGTATTCATGAAGAAGTCAATATCATAACAATATCAATTTCCTCCAGATTATTCTAGGCATTCAGTGTGTTTCTGTCAAAATCCCCCAAAGTTTCATGCAATGTGGATCCTAAAATTCACGTGGTAGAGAAAAGGTCAAGATTGTATATAATAATTTTTAAGAATACTAAGGTGAAGAGAATTGCCTTACAGATTTCAAGACCTATTGTGAAGTCATAGTAATTTAGACAATGTCATACAATTTGTTTACAGATAGACAAATATACCAATGGAATTAAAGGGACAAAAGAGATATTTACATACTCATATGTGTATTATATGTGTATTATATACACACTGTATAGTATATATGTGTGTGTGAAATAAAATTGTATGTATACTAAAATATATGACCAAAGATGTTTATTGGAACATCTTTTGTAATAGAGAAACATTGGAAATAAGCTAAATGTTAATTTACAGGAGAATGGAATGGATGAATCACATCATATTCATACATTGGAGTACTAATCAGCTGTGAAAATCAGGAAAGTATCAACGTGGGAAGTGAGAAAACCATCTTGCTTGCATGCTGAAGAGTTTGAAAGAAAGTCTCCCTCTATGATGTAAGGGAAACTTTCTGGAAAGCTGCCCTTAGGGATGCAACCCTGCTGGAGGGTGTCTGTCACTGGGTCAGCCACACACCACAGGCTGGGAAGGTGCCCACAGGCAAGGATGCTGACTGCTGGCAGCCACACCATGGAAGCAATGACAAAAAGCCCTGGAACCAGGAAGAGAGTCCCTTCCTCTCACAGTGTTGTTTTGACACCCTTTATAATATTAATGCTGGTTGGCAAAAGAGAAGTGTTACAGAGTCCTGCCCAATCACAAAGGGGGCAAAAAGGGTAGACTTGGAGCTGAGAGGTAATAAATTGACAATTGGCAAAAAGCACAATTTATAATCTGCCTTATAGAACAAAGCATTATTGTCAACAGTGCTTCCTCTTACCTAGGTGGAATTCCTACCATGGAATCATCCTCTACTCAGCCTTTTCCCTGAAAGTTGCTGCTAAAAAGTATATGTTACTTACAGTAACTTGAGGATGCATTAACCTGAATACATTGTCACCTTAGGAAGTGGAGCATTCTGGAAAAAAAATGACGTTTTAGCCATGGAGAAAGGAGGTGGGGGCTAAGTGAATGGACACTCGTTAGATAAATTCCTAGAAGAAGATATGGCCAATTCCCCACTGAACTGTCTTGGCACTCACCCATAAATGTATGGGTTTATTTCTGAACTCCCAATTCTGTTCCTTTGATCTATAGATCTATATGTTTATCCTTACACAGTCTTCATTACTGTAGTTTTGTAGTTAAGTCATGAAATCTGAAAGTGTGAGTCTGACAACTTTGTTCTTTTTCAAGATCTTTTGGCTATTCTGGGTCCATTACATTTCCATGTGAATTTTATGATCATCTTGTTAATTTCTACAACTAAGCATCTGGGATTTTGAGAGAGGGTGTGTTGAATCTGTAGGTTATTTTGAGGGGAGAGTATTGCATTTTAACAATATTAGTCTTCCAATCCATGAGCATGGGGTGTCTTTCCATTTATTAAGGTCTTCTTTAATTTCTTTCAATAATGTTTTATAGCTTTCTTTGTACAAGTCTTGCATGTCTTTTTGTTAAATTTATTCCTAACTATTTTATCCTTTCTGATGCTATTGTAAGTTAATTTCTTAATTTCAGTTTTGGATTGTTCATTGTTAGCATCTAGAAATACCATTTTTGTGTATTAATCTTGAATCCTGCAACCTTGCCGAGCTCTTTCGTTAGCTCTGATCTTTTGTGGATGCCTTATGATTTTCTGTACACAACATCATGCTATCCATAAAGTATGTTTTAGAATATTTTGGATGATCTGTGCTTTACTTTATATTAGACACTCTGTAACACTTGGTTCAATGAGTCAATTTTAGCATTAACAGAGTAAACGGTGTTGGGTTGGGTTTTGTTTATATTTTTTCATGCAGGATAAATCACCCAGCAAAGAAAAATCCAAGATATCAGTCAGATTTTTACCACAGTTGTCTATGGTAATTTACCAAATATCTCATATTTTATTGCTTTTGTAATAATGTTGTTTACTAGTTTTCAAACTTGCAAATAAGATACTGAATTTTTTTTTTTTTTTTGGCTGCATTGGGTCTTTGTTGCTGCGCACAGGCTTTCTCTATTTGCGGCGAGTGGGGGCTACTCTTCGTTGCAGTGCGTGGGCTTCTCAGTCTGGTGGCTTCTCTTGTTGCGGAGCACGGGCTCTAGGCACACGGGCTTCAGTAGTTGTGGCACACGGACTTCAGTAGTTGTGGCTTGCAGGCTCTAGAGCACAGGCTCTGTATTTATGGCACATGGGCTTATTTGCTCCATGGCATGTGGGATCTTCCCGGACCAGGGCTCGAACCCGTGTCCCCTGCATTGGCAGGCGGATTCTTAACCGCTGAGCCACCAGGGAAGCCCAAGATACTGAATTTTTTATTATAAATTTCTGTGCTCCATTTCTTTTCCGATGGAGAACATCTATGAGGTATATATCTTAGGAAAAATAACTGTCTTAATAAAGGAGCTGTAAGCTGTAATTACCTAGTATGTGCAGGATATTTGAGTATTATGAATAAAAGAATTCTGAGGATGACCTAGCAGAAGTAGTGTTGGAGTTAGGAAGCAAGGACTTAGATTACAGATTTTTCACTAATGGCTCTGTGACTATTACAGAGTCACTTACCTCTTGGAGCCCCAGTTTCTGAGTTTGAAATGAGAACAGTTGATTTGATCTCTGAAGAGGTGTCTCTTCTAGCACTTTTAGCTACAGGAGATTTCTTAGATCTTGGCATCCTTTTTCATGATTTTGATGTTAAATTAGCATTGTCCTGTGGAAGAGGTAGTTAATAGACATTTTCAGTTGATCAAGTGCTGGACAAATTAGATTTTACTGCAATAAAGTTTACTGTCAAATAATTATGTTGAGTTTAATATTGTTGAGTTATACTCTTGTGATTCCTGGAAGTTGATTTTAAATGGAGGTTCAATGCAAACATTATTTGTTTTGAAACATTTTAAAAGCTCAGAATGAACTATGAAATGGAATCTGAATGGCTTCATACAGAGTAGATTTCTAATAATTTGAAATTAAGGATTCTTTCAGATTAAAAAAACACTCCAATGAAAATGTTCAGGTGAATGCTCTTAAACATTTCAAAGTACACGTTTTAATTGTGAACCTATTTTATCGATAATGCCGAGATTATCACACCATGTTCTATGAAATGAAATCATAGCATCTTTTTTAGTTCTGCAAATATCTGTCTTAGGTATTCTGTGTTAAGAGCCAAAGATATGAAATGGAATAGACATTTAATTTTCTCTTTAAAAATTAAAAAATTTTAAATTTAATAAAATTGCCACTAGTTAAAAAAATTAGTGTATAGGTTTAGCAATAAATAGTATTAGTATATAGGTTTACAAATAGCAACTAAATTTAAATTTACTTACTGAATAGATATTCAGTGGCTGAGATGAATAATCCTTCCTAGCCCATGAGGCAAATAATTGTTTAAAATGCTTATTTGGCTGATTTAAACCTTATACTGTGCTCATATTTGACTTTGTCTAGCAATTTTTCTTTCGTATCATTTGAGTTTTATGTCTTTTAAGATAAATAATATTTGAAAGAAATTTTTAACATTCCATTAATTAAAACAAAAATTCATTTGAACGTTAAGGTTTGCACTTGGATAATATTTTCCGGCAGTAATTAAGATTTGGGGGGGTGGGGTAATAATTGCATTTATTTACATTTTTGGTAAAACACTGGTGTGTTCTTCAGAAATGGGCATTGTAAATGTTTGGAAAAACAAATGGGAGAATTGTAGCCTTCAGGCCATTTTTAGCGACACACAGTTTTGTTTTTTTTTCAGGGGGAGGGTTGCGGAAAACACTGAAGTTACCTACAGTTTTTTTGTTTGTTTGTTTGTTTTTGTTTTTGTTTTTTAGCCAGTTCTGCCCTCATAGCTTCCATGGAAATAGACTCTTTCACTAAATGAAGAAAGGTGCTGTGAGTGCGGGTTGGGTAGTGTGGGCTGCTCTGACTACCCCAGGTCATAAAGGAGCAGACCGCTTGCTTCGTAGTCTCTGGCAGAGCACCCACTTTTTTCCAAAGTCAACTTCTAGTCTTACGTGGTGCACACATCCAGCGTTTTTAAACATACTTTGTGATGACCCATGGTTTGGAGTTCTCACAACTGGCAGAAGTTGAGATTGGCATTTAAAAAGTGGTGGATTTGGGTCCCAGAAATTAGATGAAAAAAATAACCCCCAGGCATCTAAGCCCACGTGAGCATGTGAACATATAAGCCCTTTCTACCTGGAAGACCTAGAATGATTTTCATTACAGACCTTCATGTTCCCAGAGGTGATCCTTGTTAAAACCAAGGATGACCCAGCACTGGTGGCTGCCAGCCTCTCAGAGCTGGTGACCTGACTCTCACCCTGCACACCTCACTCATAGCCCTCCCATGAATCTGAAATCCTTTATGGAGAAAGATGAGAATGGAAGAATGGAAGGGGAGATGGAAGGATGGAAGACCACTGATTTTTAAGTGTTTTAGATGTTCTCCTGTGAAAGAAGAGCCTGAAAATAGGACATGCGTAGAGTTGGAGAGGTGATCCCAGGAAGCAGGAGTAAAGGATCTGGGAGAGTAAAACTAGGAAGGAGGAGAAACCAATACGGGGCGGCTGGAATGATCCTGCCCGACCTTCTGAATGCTTCCTGGAATCATCTGCCTGAGGATGATCAGGGTGGTAGCATTTATCCGTCAGCTCTCATCCTATCTCCTGAGGATGTTAACTTCCACCTATTTCTGGCTGCTCACGTGTGAGTGCAGAATGGGCTACCCCGAGGGTCCCATGCTGCGGCATCAAAGAAGCCACACGGGACAAAACAAAAGACAGTTTCTTGAGTGGAAACCCTGTCATTCCCACCCGAATTGAAGCCAGCACAGAACTGTTCACTGCAGCCACGTCTGGAATCATGAGGTGAGGCCAAGAGGATGTGAAAGGAAGTGAAACAAGAGTTTTCTGATAGAAAAGTCAATGGAATTCTTAGTCCAGCCTCACAGAAGTTCCAAAGCAGAGGGAAGGAGTGCATATGTCTGTCATCATCTGAAAGGAGAAAACAGACTGAAATGGAATTGCTAATCAGCATTAAAAATATGTAGACGTTACTTTAAAATCCACCCCTCTGGTTTTACTGAAGATCAGCGTTACTTAGCTAGATGGTGTTCTGACTATGTGTGACTGCTGTTTGTGATTAGTCAAGGGCCACTATTTATAAACCCTTCATATATATATGTAAATACATATATATATACATGAAGGGTATAGAGGAAACATTCAGGCCCTCACCACCCTTCTCCACCCAGGGTGCTGATGAGACTGGGGGTGGTAGCTCAGCGTGCAGAATGGGTGCTGTAGAGATCCTAAGAAGTCAGGTTGTGGGAATCAGTGTCGAAGGCTTGGGTTAAGCAAGGTGTTTTGTACATTTGTAGTAGCTCCATTACAGCAGACCTCATTTGAGTTGCCTCTGTATGACGGTATGAGAATTTTAGGGCACTTGGACCATATGTCCCTTTCCTTCTATCATCTATAGCTGCATTCTTTTTTTTTTTTTTTTTTTGCGGTACGCGGGCCTCTCACTGTTGTGGCCTCTCCCATTGCGGAGCACAGGCTCCGGACGCTCAGGCTCAGCGGCCATGGCTCACGGGCCCAGCCGCTCTGCGGCATGTGGGATCTTCCTGGATCGGGGCACGAACCCGTGTCCCCTGCATCGGCAGGCGGACTCTCAAGCACTGTGCCACCAGGGAAGCCCTACAGCTGCATTCTTATTAGGCCTTTGCCACATCCTTATTCTCCCTAAAGGGAAGCCTTCCACTCTGAGAACACCTACTGCACTTTTAGCTTGAAAACGTTGTGCTCATGTCCCCCTTTGTACCCTGTGGTCCACTGGGGATTAAAGAAAACAGAGCCGTTTGTGGTACAGCACTGTATATGTATGAAACAGTTACCTAATTTGGTGTTTGTACTTCGGGAAGTATTGTCTGAAGTTCATTGCAATTTTCTTTCCCTTCACTCTTCTTCCCTTCCCATTTTATTGAGATATAATTGACATACAACCCTGTAAATCTAAAGTGTCCAATATAATGATTTGACCTAACACACATCATGATTACTACAGTAGGTTTAGTGAACATTATTGTCTCATATAGATACAACATTAAAGAAATAGAAAAAATCTTTTTTCTTTGGGCTGAGAACTCCACAGCTTTCCTATAATAACCATACAGCAGTGTGAATTATATTTATTATGTTGTACATTACATCCCTGGTACTTATTTACCTTATAACTGGAAGTTTGTACCTTTAGACTACCTACCCCCAGATTCTGATAAGCTCAAATCTGATCTCTTTTTCTATTGTAAAGTACAATTGACCTGTTTAATACAGCACTGTTAGTTCCTGGTGCATAATACGGTGATTTAATATTTCTATACATTTCATACTGATCACAAGTCTAGTTACCGTCTGTCACAATATAAAGATGTTACATAATTATTGACTATATTCCCCTCACTGTACATTTTATATCTGTGACTCATGTATTTTGCACCTGGAAGTTTGTACCTCTTAATCTCCCTCACCTATTTCTCTCATCCTTGCACCCCACCTCCCCTCTGGCAACCACCTGTTTGTGTACCATGACTCTGTTTCTGTTTTGTCATGTTTGTTCATTTATTTTTTAGACTCCACAAATAAGTGAAATCATATGGTATTTGTCTTTTCCTGTCTGACTTATTTCACTTAGCTTAATGCCCTGTAGGTCCATTTATGTTGTCACAACTGGCAAGAGTTCATGCTTTTTACAGCTGAGTAATATTCCATTGTATTTATATATACCACATTTTCTTTATCCATGTATCTATTGATGGGCACATGGATTGCTTCCATATCTTGGCTATTGTAAATAATGCTGCAGTGAACATAAGGGTGCATATATTTTCAAATTAGTGTTTTCATTTTCTTTGGCTAAATACCCAGGAGTGGAATTGTTAAATTATATGATAGTTCTATTTTTAATTTTTTGAGGAATCGCCATACTGTTCTCCATAGTGGCTGTACCAATTTACATTCCCACCAGCATTGCACAAGGGCTCCCTTTTCTCCACACCCTCACCAACACTTGCTATTCCCCCACCCCAGTTTTAATGAGATATAATTGACATACAGTACTGTATAAGTTTAAGATGTACAGCATAATGATTTGACATACATACTTCATGAAATGATTACCACAATAGGTTTAGTGAATATTCATCATCTCATATAGATACATTAAAGAAACAGGAGAAAATTTTTTTCTTTGTGAATTTTGTCCTTTTTGACAGTGGCCATTCTGACAGGTGTGAGGTGATCTCATTGTGGTTTTGATGTGCATTTCTCTAATGATTAGTGATGTTCAGCATCTTTTCATGTGCCTGTTGGCCATCTGTATGTCTTCTTCGGAAAAATGTTTATTCAGGTCCTCTGCCCATTTTGGGTTATTTGGGTTGGGTTATTTGTTTTCTTAACATTGAGTTTTGTGAGTTCCTTGTATATTTTGAGTATTAACCTCTTATTGGATATGTCATTTGAAAACATCTTCTCCCATTCAGTAGGCGGTTTTTCATTTGCTGATAGTTTCCTTTGCCTTGCAAAAGCTTCTTAGTTTGATGTAGCCCCATTTATTTATTTTTGTTTTTGTTTCCCTTGCCTGAGGAGATATAGCAAAAAAAAATATCACCGGCTTCCCTGGTAGTGCAGTGGTTGAGAGTCCGCCTGCCAATGCAGGGGACACGGGTTTGTGCCCTGGTCTGGGAAGATCCCACATGCCGCAGAGCGACTGGGCCCGTGAGCCATGGCCGCTGAGCCTGCGTGTCCGGAGCCTGTGCTCCGCAACGGGAGAGGCCACAACAGTGAGAGGCCCGCGTACCGCAAAAAAAAAAAAAAAAAAAAAAAAATCGCTAAGACTGATGTCAAAGGGCATAGTGCCTGTGTTTTCTTCTGGAAGTTTTATGGTTTCAGATCTTACATTGACGTCCTAAATCCATTTTGAGTTTATTTTTTTAATATGGTGTGAGAAAGTGGTCCTGTTTGATTCTTTTGCATGTAGCTGTCCAGTTTCCCAATACCATTTATTGAAGAGCCTATCTTTCCCTATTGTATATTTTTGCCTCCTTTGTCATAGATTAATTGACCATATGAATGTGGTTTCATTTCTGGGTGCTCTATTCTGCGCCATTGATCTGTGTGTCTGTTTTTGATTACTGTGGCTTTATAGTACAGTTTGAAATAAAGGAGTGTGATACGTCTAGCTTTGTTCTCTTTCTCTAGATTGTTATCTTGAGATAACAAGATAAAAAGGCTCTTCAGGGTCTTCTGTGTTTCCATACAAATTTTAGCTCTGTTCTAGTTCTGTGCAAAATGCCATTGGTATTTTAATAGGGATTGCGCTGAATCTGTAGATTGCCTTGGGTCATATGGCCATTTTAACAGGAGTGAGTCTTCTAATCCATGATGTTGGTAGTCAGAGATATTGAATAATGTCTTCCAAACTGAGAAGGAACGTTGAGACTGAAAAATGAGGTGATCAACTTCATAAAGAACAATTAGGAATTGTATTGTGGGTAACTTAGGCGGGAAGGATTGGGTGGACACATGATCCGCATTCACAGCTGCACTTAGCACCGCTGAAAGGGGTGCAGGGGAATTTAAAGGGGTCAAAGCTAAAAATAGACTCTGACTACTAGGGAGAAGCATGTCCACACGGATGGGAACAGGGTTTTTTTTTTTCCTTCCCCTGGATGTCTCATGACCATTAACCATCTGCATTAGCAAAAGGCACACTTCTGGTTTTTAGGTATCAGATGAAGGCAAGGGTGAAAGTTGAATGGGAATTCATCTGGCTTGGGCACATTCCTTGTGTGTTAGGCTAAGGCTCAGTCATGCATAAGGAGGAGGGGATAGGACAGTGGGCCTAAGATAGAGCTGACGGAATGGAGTCAGTTTGGTTCAGCTACACATGTGAGCATGGTATATCTTTCCATTTCTTTGTATTGTCTTCAGTTTCTCTCATCAGTGTCTTATAGTTTTCCAAGTACAAGTCTTTTACCTTATATTTATTCTTGTATATTTTATTTTTTGTTGCATTGTAAAGGGATTGTTTCCTTAATTTCTCTTTCTGATAGTTTTTGTTTGTTTGTTTGTTTTTGAGGTACACGGGCGTCTCACTGTTGTGGCCTCTCCCGTTGTGGAGCACAGGCTCCGGATGCGCAGGCTCAGCGGCCATGGCTCACAGGCCTAGCCGCGCCACGGCATGTGGGATCTTCCCGGACCAGGGCACGAACCAGTGTCCCCTGCATCGGCAGGTGGACTCTCAACCACTGCGCCACCAGGGAAGACCTGATAGTTTGTTTTCAGTGTATAGAAACACAGCAGATTCTTGTACATCAATTTTGTATGCTGCAACTTTACCAAATTCATTAACGAGTTTTAGTAATTTTTTGGTAGCATCTTTAGGATTTTGTATATATAGTATCATCGCACCTGCAAACAGGGCAGTTTCACTTCTTCCTTTCCAATTTGGATCTCTTTTATTTCTTGTCTGGTTTTTGTGGCTAGGACTTCAAATACTATGTGGAATCAAAGTGGAGAGGCTGGACAACCTTGTCTTTTTCTTAATCTTAGAGGAAGTGCTTTCAGCTTTTCACGGTTGAGTATGTTGTTAGCTGTGGGCTTATCATACGTGGCCTTTATTATGTTGAGATATATTCCCTCTACACCCACTTTGTTGAGAGTTTTTGTCATAAATGGATGTTGAGTTTTGTCCAAGACTTTCTGCATCTATTGAGATGATCATATGGTTTTTATTCTTCAATTTGTTAATGTGGTATATCATGTAGGTTGATTTTTGCAAATATTCAACCATCCTTGCATCCCTGGGATAAATCCCACTTGATCATGGTGTGTGATCCTTTTAGTGTATTGTTGAATTTGGTTTGTTAATATTTTGATGAGGATTTTTACATCTATGTTCATCAGTGATATAGGCCTGTATTTTTTTCTTTTTGTGGTATCTTTGTCTGGTTTTGGTATCCGGGTGTAGGTGGCCTCATAGAATGAGTTTGGGAATGTTCCTTCCTCTGCATTTTTTTGGAATAGTTTGAGAAGGATAGGTGCTAACTCTTCTTTAAATGTTTGGTAGAATTGACCTGTGAAGCAGTCTGGTCCAGGACTTTTGTTTGAGAGTAAGTTTGTTTTATTACTGATTCAGTTTCAATCCTGGTAATTGGTCTGTTTCTATTTTCTATTTCTTCCTGATTCAGTCTTCGGAGATTGTACTTTCTAGGAATTTCTCCACTTCCTCTAGATTGTCCGTTTTATTGGCATACAGCTGTTCATAGTAATCTCTTATGATCCTTTGTAGTTCTGTGGTGTAAGTTGTTTTTATAGGAAAAAAACTGTAAAAATACAAACACATGAGGCTAAATAATACACTACTAAATAACCAAGAGATCACTGAAGAAATGAAAGAGGAAGTCAAAAAATACCTAGAAACAAATGACAATGAAAACATGACAACCCAAAACCTATGGGATGCAGCAAAAGCAGTTATAAAGGGAAGTTTATAGCAATACAATCCTACCTCAAGAAACATCTCAGATAAACAACCTAACCTTACACCTAAAGCAATTAGAGAAAGAAGAACAAAAAACCCCAAAGTTAGCAGAAGGAAAGAAATCATAAAGATCAGAGCAGAAATAAATGGAAAAGAAATGAAGAAAACGACAGCAAAGATCAATAAAACTAAAAGCTGGTTCTTTGAGAAGATAAACAAAATTGATAAACCATTAGCCAGAGTCATCAAGAAAAAAAGGGAGAAGACTCAAATCAACAGAAATAGAAATGAAGAAGAAGTAAAAACTGACACTGCAGAAATACAAAGGATCATGAGAGATTACTACAAGCAACTCTATGCCAATAAAATGGACAACCTGGAAGAAACGGACAAATTCTTAGAAAAGCACAACCTTCTGAGACTGAACAGGAAGAAATAGAAAATATAAACAGACCAGTCCCAAGCACTGAAATTGAAACTGTGATTAAAAATCTTCCAACAAACAAAAGCCCAGGACCAGATGGCTTGACAGGCAAATTCTATCAAACATTTAGAGAAGAGCTAACAGCTATCCTTCTCAAACTCTTCCAAAATATAGCAGAGGGAGGAACACTCCCAAACTCATTCTACGAGGACACCATCACCGTGATACCAAAACCAGACAAAGGTGTTACAAGAAAAGAAAACTACAGGCCAGTATCACTGATGAACATAGATGCAAAAATCCTCAATAGAATACTAGCAAACAGAATCCAGCAGCACATTAAAAGGATCATACACCATGATCAAGTGGGATTTATCCCAGGAATGCAAGGATTCTTCAATATACACAAATCAGTCAATGTGATACACCATGTTAACAAACTGAAGGATAAAAACCATATGATCATCTCAATAGATGCAGAAAAAGCTTTTGACAAAATTCAACACCAATTTATGATAAAAACTCTCCAGAAAGTAGGCATAGAGGGAACTTACCTCAACATAATAAAGGCCATATATGACAAACCCACAGCCAACATCATTCTCAATGGTGAAAGACTGAAACCATTTCCTCTAAGACCAGGAACAAGACAGTGTTGTCCACTCTCACCACTTTTATTCAACATAGTTTTGGAAGTTTTAGCCACAGCAGTCAGACGAAAAAAAAATAAAAGGAATCCAAATAGGAAAAGAAGAAGTAAAACTGTCACTGTTTGCAGATGACATGATACCATACACAGATAATCCTAAAGATGCTACCAGAAAACTACTGGAGCTAATCAATGAATTTGGTAAAGTAACAGGATACAAAATTAATGCACAGAAATCTCTTGAATTCCTATGCACTAATGACAAAAAATATGAAAGAGAAATTAAGGAAACACTCCCATTTACTACTGCAACAAAAAGAATAAAATACCTAGGAATAAACCTACCTAAGGAGACAAAAGACCTGTATGCAGAAAACTATAAGACACTGATGAAAGAAATTAAAGATGATACAAATTGATGGAGAGAGATATACCATGTTCTTTGATTGGAAAAATCAACATTGTGAAAATGACTACACCACCCAAAGAAATCTACAGTTTCAATGCAATCCCTATCAAACTACCACTGGCATTTTTCACAGAACTAGAACAAAAAATTTCACAATTTGTATGGAAACACAAAAGACCCCGAATTGCCAAAGCAATCTTGAGAAAGAAAAACGGAGCTGGAGGAATCAGGCTCCCTCACTTCAGACTATACTACAAAGCTACAGTGATCAAGACACTATGGTACTGGCACAAAAACAGAAAGATAGATCAATGGAACAGGATAGAAAGCCCAGAGGTAAACCCAAGTGCATATGGTCACCTTATCTTTGATAAAGGAGGGAAGAATATACAATGGAGAAAAGACAGCCTCTTCAGTAAGTGCTTCTGGGAAAACTGGACAGCTACATGTAAAAGAATGAAATTAGAACACTCTCTAACACCATACACAACAATAAACTCAAAATGGATTAAAGACCTAAAGGTAAGGCCAGACACTGTCAAACTCTTAGAGGAAAACATAGGCAGAACACTCTATGACATAAATCACAGCAAGATCCACCTCCTTTTTGACCCACCTCCTAGAGAAATGGAAATAAAAGCAAAATTAAACAAATGGGACCTAATGGAGCCTAAAAGCTTTTGCACAGCAAAGGAAACCACAAACAAGACAAAAAGACAACCCTCAGAATGGTAGAAAATATTTGCAAACGAAGCAACTGACAAAGGATTAATCTCCAAAATATACAAGCAGCTCATGTAGCTCAATGTCAAAAATACAAACAACCCCATCCAAAAATGGGCAGAAGACCTAAATAGACATTTCTCCCAAGAAGATATACAGAGTGCCAACAAACACACAAAAGGATGTACAACATCACTAATCATTAGGGAAATACAAATCAAAACTACAATAAGGTATCACCTCATACCAGTCAGAACGGTCATCATCAAAAAAATCTACAAAAAATAAATGCTGGAGAGGGTGTGGAGAAAAGGGAACCCTCTTGCACTGTTGAAGGGAGTGTAAATTGACACAGCCACTATGGAGGTTCCTTAAAAAACTAAAAATAGAACTACCATACGACGCAGCAATCCCACTACTGGGCATATACCCTGAGAAAACCGTAATTCAAAAAGAGTCATGTACCACAGTGTTCATTGTAGCACTATTTACAATAGCCAAGACATGGAAGCAACCTAAGTGTCCATCGACAGATGAATGGATAAAGAAGACATGGCACATATATACTATTGAATATTACTCAGCCATATAAAGTAATGAAACTGAGTTATTTGTAGTGAGGTGGATGGACCTAGAGTCTGTCATGCAGAGTGAAGTACGTCAGAAAGAGAAAAACAAATACCATATGCTAACACATATATATGGAATCTCAAAAAGAAAAAAAGGGTTCTGAAGAACCTAGGGGCAGGAAAGGAATAAAGATGCAGACGTAGCAAATGGACTTGAGGACATGGGGAGGAGGAAGGGTAAACTGAGCCGAAGTGAGAGAGTGGCATGGACATATATACACTACCAAATGTAAAATAGATAGCTAGTGGGAAGCAGCCACATAGCACAGGGAGATCAGCTCGGTGCTTTCTGACCACCTAGAGGGGTGGGATAGGGAGGGTGGGAGGGCGACGCAAGAGGGAGGGCATATGGGGATATATGTATATGTATAGCTGATTCACTTTGTTATACAGCAGCAACTAACACAACAATGTAAAGCAATTATACCTCAATAAAGATGTTAAAAAGAATATTGACTGGAATGTATGCTTTGTGTGGGTAGAGAGCACCTCATATAAAAAGTCATCATGTATACAGTAGGAACAAAAGTGGTGTACTGCTCACCTCACAGAGTTGTAAAGAGAACTGAATGAGATAATTCATGTAAATTTCTTAAAACAATACACACACAATGTAATCAATATATATTCTAATCAATATAAAGATTGGCAAGATAATTTAAATTTTTTGTATTTTGTACTAAGTCTTCAAAATCTAGTATATATTTTACACTGAAACACATCTCACTTCATAGCGGTCAGTAGCTACAGGTGGCTAATGGATGCTGTTTTGGACAATGTAGCTTAAAAAAAATACAGGGTTAGCAGACATAAGAAGTAGCCATTCCCTTTAGGAGTAAGGGAGAGTGCTCGAGGAAGAAACTTGGAAGATCCATTACTTCTCCAAAGCCTGGATTAAGACCCCTTGGAGAGGGAATGGCTGTGGCCCACCTGGATGGCAAAGATGTTTGCTGTTGCAGGCTTAGGCTGGTAGGTGAGAAAACCACCTTGCTTGCGTGCTGAAGAGTTTGAAAGTCTCCCTCTATGATGTAAGAGAAACTTTCTGGGAAGCTGCCCTTCGGGATGCCCGTGAAACCTGCAACCCTGCTGGAGGGTGTCTGTCACTGGGTCAGCCACACACCACAGGCTGGGAAGGTGCCCACAGGCAAGGATGCTGACTGCTGGCAGCCACACCATGGAAGCAGCGACAAAAAGCCCTGGAACCAGGAAGAGAGTCCCTTCCTCTTACAGTGTTGTTTTGACACCCTTTGTAATATTAATGCTGGTTGGCAAAGGAGAAGTGTTACAGAGTCCTGCCCAATCACAAAGGGGGGCAAAAAGGGTAGACTTGGAGCTGAGAGGCAATAAATTGACAATTGGCAAAAAGCACGACTTATAATCTGCTTTATAGATCGAAGTATTTTCCTCAACAGTGCTTCCTCTTACCTAGGTGGAATTCCTACCATGGAATCATCCTCTACTCAAAGGAAGTATCAGCACTTTTCCCTGAAAGTTGCTGCTAAAAAGTATATGTTACTTACAGTAACCTGACGATGCATTAACCTGAATACACTGTCAGCTTAGGAAGTGGAGCATTCTGGTTGTCAATAGGACAGAAATGGTATTTTAGTGATAGAGAAGGGAGGTGGAGTACAGTAAGCCCTGGACACTAACTAGGTTCAGATTAAATTCCTAGGGGATGATGTAATGGATAAAAGGCTTTGCACATTTTTAAACCTTTCTGATGGGTATTGTTGGATACCACTTTCCTTTCTTTCCTTGCTATGAAAAAGCAATTCTAAGACAAACATTGAGAATTTAAAAAGTAGTAGAGGGGCTTCCCTGGTGGCGCAGTGGTTAAGAATCCATCTGCCAATGCAGGGGACACAGGTTCAAGCCATGGTCTGGGAAGATCCCACATGCCGTGGAGCAACTAAGCCCATGAGCCACAACTACTGAGCCCACATGCCACAACTACTGAAGTCCACGCTCCTAGAGCCCGTACTTCGCAACAAGAGAAGCCACCACAGTGAGAAGCCTGCGCACCACAAAGAAGAGTAGCCCCCACTCACCGCAACTAGAGAAAGCCTGTGCACAGCAGCAAAGACCCAATGCAGCCAAAAATAAATTAAATAAATTTTTTTAAAGTAGTAGGGTATGTCTTTAAATATTTTGAATACTAAGTGCTTTACTTTAGATCCTCTGTAAAATTTGGTTGAATGAATCAATTATATCATTAACAGAGTAAACTTTTTTTTTTTTCTTTAAATGCAGGATAAATCATCCAGCAAAGAAAAATCCAAGACACCAGTAAGAATGTTACCACAATTGCCTACGGTAATTTACCTATAGACTCTTATTGGATTTTTGCCCTTTTAAAAATGTTTACTAGTTTCAAACTTGTAAATAACTGAATTTATGATTTTGAATTTTGTGCTCAATTTGACTATTTTCTGATTGAGAAATTCTGAGGTGCACGTAAAAGGAAAAATAACTATCTTAATAAAGTAAGTGTAAGCTGTAATTTCCTAATAGTGTGTACAGTATGTTTGAATATTCTGGATAAAAGTATTTCCAAGATTATCTAGCAGAAAATATATCAGTGTTGGAATTAGGAGATGAAGCTTTGGGTTACATCCTCGTCACTAATGGCCCTGCCATCTGAGGGAGTCACTTACCTCTCTGAGCCTCAGTTTCTGAGTTTGAAAGTAAGAAGCGTTGATGACCTTTGAGATGCATCTTCTGGCACTGAAATGCTATTCCACAGAAGATTCTTCAGATCTTGCCATCCTTTTTATTATTATTATTATGACTAAAAATTGTCATTGTCCTGTGGAGGAGGCAGTTAATAGACATTTTCAGTTGACAAGTGCTGGGTAAGATGTACTTGACTGTGATAAATTTTACCATTTAGTAGTTATATTGAATTTAATGCCATTGAGTTTTGCTCTTGTAACTGCTGGAAGCTGAGCTTAAGTGGAGGTTCAGTGCAAACACTGTTTTTTTAAGAATTGTGATAAAATATACATAACATACAATTGATCATTTTAACCATTTAAAATCTATAGTTCATAGACATTAAGTACATCCATATTGTTGTACAGCCATCACCACCATCCATCTTCAGAACTCTTCATCTTTCCAAACGGAAACACTGTACCCATTAGACACTAATACCCTGTTTCCGCCTCTTGTCAGTCCATGGCAACAAGCATTCTACTTTCTGTCTCTATGTATTTGGCTACTATAAGTACCTCATAAGTGGAATCATACAGTATTTGTCTTTTTATGTCTGGCTTATTTCACTTAGCATAATGTTCTCAAGTTTCATCCAAAGCATTATTTTTTGAAAGATATTTTAAAAGCTGAGAACAAACTATAAAATTGAATTTGTGTTGCTTTATAGAGAAAGGTTCCTGATAATTTAAAGTGGAGGACATTTTTCACTTAGAAAACTTGAGTTAATATTCTTAGATAAAGTAAATGAACATTTCAAAATATACATTTTAATTGAAATTTTTTTTAATGATGCCAGATTCTATAGAATTGAGCCATAGCACCTTTTCTGTGCTTCTGCAAAATCTATCTTAAATTTTCTAGCTTAAAAGACAAGATTTGAAATGGAATAGGCATTTTCTGTTTAAAAATTTGACAAATTTTAAAAGAAAAAAATAAAAATTACCCATAGTTCGTTGTGTCTTATTAGTATATAGGTTTAGAGTTGTAAACTCAATTAAAATTTCCTGATTCAATATTCAGTGGCTGAGTTGAATAATAATCCTTTCCTGTCATTGGCATATAATAGTCTAAAATGCTTTTATTGGCTGATTTAAACTTGGTTTTATGTTCATATTTGGCCATATCTTACATGTTCTCAGCATTCATTTTCTCAGTTTCATGTGTGTTAAGGGAGATGATATTTTTAAGAGATTTAAAAAAATCCATTGACCAAAGCAAACAAACAATTTTCATTTGAATATTAAGGTTTGTACTTGGATAAAATCTTCCGGCAGTAGTTAAGCCCTAGAGTGATTTTCATTACAGACATTTATGCTTCTGGTGGTGATCCTTGTTGAAATCAAGGGTGAAGATGACCCAGTGCTGGTGGCTCCCAACCCCTCTGAGCTAGTGACCTGATTCCCACCCTTTGTGAACACCTTACTCATAGCCCACCCATGAATCTGAAATCCTTTATGGAGCAAGATGAGAGCGGAAGAATGGAAAGGCAGGCAGGGAAGGATGGAAAAGCATTGACTTATTAATTGTCTCAGCTTGTTTTCCTGTGAAAGAAGAGCCTGTAAAAAGGGCTTCTGTGCAGGTAGTTTATTTGAAAGTAGGAGTAAAGGGCTGGGAAGAGTAAAACTATTCAATAAAAGCCAGTACAAGCATGGGCTGTCAAGTTGGCCTGAATGTGAGAGGAAGACACAGATTCAATTGTCATTGTTTAAAAATATGTACATTCTACTTTAAAACCCACCCATCTGGGTTTCTTGAAGAGACATAGGTTCTAGCAACAGTGGGTCTGTGTTCTGTTATCGCAGTAACTGGCTCGAGCTAATTAGTTGTTGCCGTTTTAGGAGACGTAGGTTTTCTCCTGTTGGCCACAGTCCCCACCACCCCCTAACATTTCCCAGCACTGAAGCTGAGTGCCAATTAGCTATCATCACTACCTTTCCTCCCTCTTTCATGATACCTGCCAGAACTGTGTAGATATAAGAATTTATAACCCCTGCCTTAAACGATGGAATGAATTTGTGAGTTGCCAGGGTAATCTAGAGCTGCTGAAGCCATGAGAACAGGAAGATCCTTTGGAGTTGGAATGTAGAGGAACTCATTAGCATTGGAGTCCAGCACGGTGTGGCTCTAATTAAGATGGAAGGCTTAAAAAATCACTTGCCAATGTCTGTGGGTGAGTAAACTCTGTGGAATGAACACCTCAGTTAGGTAACAGGTGTCCACGTCAAACCAGCAGCAGAGCTTTTGGTGATGTGTCCCAGATGTCACACACCGTGCCATTCACAGACTTTAGTGACATTTGCTATTGGGTATTTGTGCCTTCTTTACAGATGTCCTAATTTGTTTGAGAAAACGTCTGTGTTTATACATTCTTACGCATTTCATGAAAAAAGTTTTTTTTGTCCCCTGACCTTGTTTTGTTAATGCTATCTAAATTTCATATTTCAGGTGAGTTCAAAGCCCCAGTGGCAGCAGGTGGCTCCATCATTCCACCTGAGTGTAAAGCGGGATGAAGGTATTCCAGAGCAGTTTAGTGTTAAAAATCAACAATCGTATGGTAAGAACTCTAATATTCTATCTTAGACTTGAAGGACATTTTCTAGAGAAAAAAATCACACAATATTTAGTTAATTAGAGCAATGAAATCGTAAACTGAAATATTTATGTAAAGTAGAAAAATTTATCCCAAGTGTGTTCCCTAAGAAAATAATTGAATCCGGTTCTTAGTTATTTCAGGCTGTTGTAAATGCTATAAAAGCTGATATTTTAGGAATTGGGATGTTTATAATAAAACTTTGATTTATTGTATTCAGAATTTGCCTCTGTATCAAAGACTAAAGGTTTTTCTAAGGGGGATTTTAGTAAGTTGTAAACATTACTTCTAAATTATTTATATTAATATTTTTGACTTATCAGATTGATTGTATTGAATATTAACATTTTTTTCATCATGGTTCTTTAAATTTTCTGAAATAGTTTTATATTCTGTTTTTATAATAATTTTAATCTTCATTTTAAGAAGGTTCTATGCAAATATAATTGAAAATCTGAGTTTATTAACATTAATCAAAATATAAAATAAATTAATGAATATTCTTGAAATAAAGTTTTCTCATGATGACATAAAATGAGAGTTAGTTTAACTTCCTCGTAGTGAAAGAAAATGTGGTTACTTAAGAACTTAAAGAATGTAGTTTTTTTCTTAAAACATGCTTCAGCATTTTATTCTAACCACTTAAATATTTTAGCTTACTTTTTAGATGACTAATTTATGCCTTTTTTTAAAAAATTCAAGCTGAGTACATGGAACGCTTTGGAAAAAAGGGCGGGTTACTCGACCAGATTGATGATAGTCATGCTGGACCATCTACTTCCAAATCAAAGAGCAAATCTCCACATAAAGAACGAGAAAACTTTAGAAGCACTCTTGTTAATGTCATTATGTAAGTTCTATAAGCTAACCGGTGTTATCCTCGTTAGAGCCCCTGGGAACTTTTTAATCTAAAATTATAAGAATTCTGCGCCTCTCTAAGGATGCCTGAAAGCCTTGTTGGAATGAGGTCAGGGTATAAATAACGAAAGACTGAGCTTAACTCTAAAGGTGTCTCACTTTTAAATATCATCAGCTGAAAAGGTATGTTGATGAAAATGATCAATTAAAAAAATCTATAATAGGGATAGGAGAGAGTTTTATTCAAGCCAAACTGAGGACTATAATCTAGGAGATACAGGTTCAATAAGCACTTGACTTGTGTTCCTCCAGACTACAAAATGGGGGAAGGCTTAAAAAGACAAAAACTACAAGGTTACAGTTAGTTTCATGAGTTGTTTATCAAGAAGTATAATTGGATCTGGCAAGAAGGAAGGATGCTTGTTAAGTAAGGATTGGTTGGGGTCCAAAATGGTTGCATAGTTACAAGGGGTTGTAGCTGGCAGCTGCCAGCAGATACTGTTTTGAGCATGGCTGGTGGTATCCTTGAATTTGATAACAGTTCAGAAAATTTAAGTTCTCAGTGATGCAGGAACATGTCTGAAACCACATCCACAATGGCCACCTGGCTCCATTTTAAATGCCTGAAGCAGTCACTCCATTTAGATTTTTAAATGCAATCTTTTCTTTAATGGTTAAAACAGATGTACAAGGCATGTTTGACGGGCCATAAGACAGGCTGTTTGAGTTAGCATGAAGTTCAAGCCAAATCATGTATAAGCCAGAAAGACTTCCCCGTACCTCAATATAGGAACATTTCTTCCATCAGGTGTCAATATTAATACTTGGTGTTGGTTGAGAGAGCTGAATGTCTGGGAATTCTGGTTGTAGGCATGCTGCCTGGTAGAAGATTTGGGGCAGTTATTTTTTTCCCCATCTTGTCTGTTCAGGTGATGTGGTGACTTCCCTGGCATTGTGGGTCTCCTTGTGTATAAAAGGAAGGAACTGGGCTGAAATGATCAGCAGTGTGATCAGGACAGGGCTTGCCCAGTCTGAAGTACAGATCTGTCTACGGAGGGCAATGCAGATGCAAGTCACCAGTTCCTCTTTGCCTGTTTTTTCACAACTTGACGCTAGTTGTTCAGTAGCCCCTTTCTTTCATCATGACTCTCAACGCACACACACTGCCATTGGTGAACAGAATTTAGTGACACATTACAGTAAGTCACTCACCCACAGAGCTCCATTTTACTGTCCCCATGTGACACCTTACTGGCTGGATAGGCATCTTGAGGGGAGGGCAGTGGTCACTGTGTGCTGACAAAAGGATGGCAGATATGTGGGCTCCTGTGCAGTTAGATCGTGGGCGTGTGCCTCTGCGAGAGTGGTTTGGAGTTTGCTTTTGCCAGGCACCACTAGACATTACCAGCTTGGCCCACTTACATCACTTTCTTCAATTAAGCCCTCTCAGAACACACGAACTTGGAGTAAAATCAACACTCTAAGCCGTGGGTGGGTAGGCCTCTGGTTACAAACTCATAGAAGCAATTTTTTCTCCTCCCAATGTCCTGGCCAAGACAAATGATCTTCTTGACACAACTTTCCTGTACCTGTCATTTTTCGTCCTCCTCTGGTTGAGGATAGAGCCCGTCTTGGGTTTCAGCTTCATACAGAGGTCTGGGTTTGAATTCTCCATTTAACTCCAGCCTACAGAATCATCTCCTGACCCCCATGGGCATTAAAGTCCAAGGCTCCGCCCCCCAAGGGCAGATGTAACCTTGGGGGTTGGCTGTTACTCTGCCTTGGCATTCCATCTTTTCCCTCCTGAGTATTTCCTTTTTTTCTTGTGAGCTCAGCTATGCATTCAAAGGAGCTTTGTGGCATATTATCCAGTATTTATAGAATGGTACTGGGAGGTTTTTCAGATTATCTTTGCTGCTGTGTTATAAGAAACAGAAGTCTCTTTTTAATCATTATGTCATTTTTAGTTATACCTTTAACAAACACTATATGGATGGTCTTATTAAAATTCAATCTTTGAGTTTCTGGACTTTAGTAGCATGTTTAATCCCATTTGTAGTTATTGGTATTACATATTTCTTATTTTGTATTTTCTATTTACTGTATGTTGCCTTTGCTTATTTAATCTTTTTTATTATTTCTATTGAATTGAATTTTCTGTCCCTTTATTCCTATTGGCTTAAAAGCTATCAAATATATTTTTATTCTTTTAGTGGTTACCCTAGCATTTAAAGCCACATATAATAACTTATATTTTTAAAAGTTTAAAATTCATTTGATCCATCTTCCCTCTGAATAATATGAAAGGACCTTTGAGTGCTTTAACTTAGCTCTGAACTTTCCTTTGCATTTTTCATGTGATTGTTTATTTCTACCAATATTTCTATAATATTTTAGTTTTACCAAGTCCTTAAACTCCCCATACTCTTTTTCTAAAACTCCTACTTACTTAGATTTACTAACATGTTTTCTAATTTCTTAGGAAGTTGCCTTTGTATTCCACTCCTCACTTCCGGGTTCATTTTTTTTTTTGGCTGAAGTTCTTCCCTTAGTAGTTCTTTCAATGAGGATCTGTGGAGAGTAAACTCGAGACTTTTATTTTTTGTAAAGGTCGCTACTATTTTGCCCTTACTCTTGAATTAATGACTAAGCTCACTACAGAGTTAAAGGATAATAGTAATTTTTTCCCTACAAATATGGAAAACATTGAAAAATATTAACAATTTTCCCCAAATAAAAATAGAATATATTTAAAGTGTACAATGTGATGATTTAATATACTTACACATTGTGAAAGGATTTCCAGCAATCAAGTTAACACATCCATCACCTGACATATTTACCTTTTTTGTGTGTGTGAGAGCCCTTAAGTTCTACTCTCTTAGCAAATGTCAATTACACAATACAGTATTATCTATAGCCACATGATGGCATATATTATTGTTGATGAGAAGGCTTTGTTGCTTTATTTGTTACTTCTTTGTTTGCAATCTGTTTGTACTGTCAGTTTGTCTTTTCAAAGCCTTCTATATAGTCTGTAAAAAAACAGATTTAGCGAGATATAATTTACATACCATTACATTCATCCATGTTAAAAATGTACAATTGAATGAATTTTAGTAAATTTCTGTAGTTGCACAACCTTCACCAAAATCCAGTTTTAGAATACTTCTGTCATCTACAAGTTCCCTTTTGCCCATCTCAGTTAATCCTTTCTACCACTGGTTGCCTCAGGCAATCATCGATCTGCTTTCTGTTTCTATAGCTTTATCTTTTCTACAATTTCAGATAAATGGAATTATACAGTATGTATGTTTTTGAAATCCATCTTGTTTACTGTTTCTTATTTGGGGCTATTATGAACGATGCTGCTATGAGCTTTGCATGCTGGTCTTTTTGTGGACATCTGTTTTCACTTCCGCTGCGTGGATACCTATTTATAGAAATTCTGGGTAGTGTAGTAGGTGTATGTTTAAATTTTTAAGACATTCCTAAGCTGTTTTCCAAATCATCATACTGTTTTACATTCCCACAGGAATGTATAAAGAAGTTTCTAGTTTCTCTACATTCTTGCCCACACTTTGTCTTTTGTTGTGTTTTGTCATTCTAACCATTCTAGTAAATGTGTTGTCGTATCTTATCATGGCTTTAGGTTGTATGTCTCTAATGACTAATAACGATGGACATCTTTTTTGTAGTTGTTTGGCATTCACATAATTTCTTTGGGGAACTGTCAACTTAAACCTATTGCCCATTTTAAAAAATTGGGTTGTTTGTCTTATTATTGGCTTGTAAGAGTTTTTTATATAGTGTCTATGCAAGTCCTTTATCAGATATATCTTCTGCAAGTATTTTCTCCCAGTCTGTGGCTTATCTTTCCATTTCCTTCCTGGCATTTTTTGAAAAGCAAACGTTTTAAATTTTGATGAAGCTCAACTTATCATTTTTTTTCTTTTATTGTTCATGCTTTTGGAGTCATATCCAAGAAACTTTTCCTATCACAAGATCATAAATATTTTCTCTTATGTTTTCTTAGAAGTTTTAGCTTAGCTCTAGTTTTAGTTTTAGCTCTTACATTTATGTGCATGCTTTATTTCAATGAGGTATCTGTGTTATGAGGTAAGGGTTAAGGTTAATTTTTTTGCATATAGATATCCAAATGTTTCAGCCTCATTTGGTGAAAAGACAATTTTCATTAAATTACCTGGGCATCTTTGTCCAAAATCATTTGACCATATATAGGGTTCTATTTCTCTTGCATTTACCTATGTGTCTGTATTTACACCACTTGTCACGTAGCTTTGTATTAAGTTTTGAAATCAGGTAGTTTAATTCCACAAAATTTATTCTTCTTTTTCAAAATTGTTTTGGCTATTCTAGGTCTTTTGCATTTTCATATACTACACTTTAAGATCAGCTTGTCAGTTTCTGCAAAAAAAAAAAAAAGAAAAAGCTTACTGAGATATAGTAGACAATGCATTGAAACTATAAATCAATTTTGAGAGAATTGCCATTTCAATAATATTGAGCCTTCCAGTCCATGAACATGTTATTTCTCTCCATTAAATTAGATTTTCTTTAATTGCTCTCATTAGTGTCTTGTATTTTTAATGTACAAGTCTTAGACTTTAAAAATATTATTCTTGAGTATTTTTCTTTTTGATGTGAATGAAATTATGTAATTTCATTTTCTGATTATTCTTTCTCTGTATATAGAAAAATCTATTGAGTTTTTGCTTGTTAATTTTATATCATAAGACCTTACTAAATGTGCTTACTAGTTCTGGAGCTTTTTAAAAGATTCCTTAGAATTTCCTACATATCAGTCATGTTGTCTGCAAATAATAGATTTATGTCTTCATTTTCAATTTAGATGCTTTTCATTTCTCTCTCTTTCCATTTTACACTTGTTGGGTCCTTCAGTACATTGTTTTTCTTTTACTTTTTTTTTTTTTTTTTTTTTTTTTTGGCGGTACACATGCCTCTCACTGTTGTGGCCTCTCCCGTTGCGGAACACAGGCTTTGGACGCGCAGGCTCGGCGGCCATGGCTCACGGGCCCAGCCGCTCCACGGCATGTGGGTCTTCTGCATCGGCAGGCGGACTCTCAACCACTGCGCCACCAGGGAAGCCCCAGTACGTTGTTGAATAGAACTGGTGATAGTGAAATTCCCAGTCTTATTGGGAACGTGTTCAGTCTTTCACATTTATGTAGGATGTTAGTTGTAGGTTTTTAAGATACTCTTTATTAGATTAATGAATTTCCCTTCTTTTCCTAGTTTGTTGAGAGGTTTCGTCATGAGTGGATGCTGGATTTCTGTCAGATGCTTTTTCAATGTCCATTGAGATGATCATTTGATTTTTGTCCTTTTTAAATATGGCATATTACATTAAATGATCTTCATATGTTAAACCTTGCATTCCTCTCACTTAGTCATTATGTATATGTAATATACATAATGGATTTGTTAAAATTTTAAGGATTTTCAAATCTACATTAATGAATGATATGGGACTGTACTTTTCTTGTGATGTCTTTGTCTGGCTTTGGTATCAGGGTACTACTGGCCTCATAAAATGAGTTAAGTGTTTCAACCTCCTCTATTTTCCAAATGAATTTGTGTAGAATTGGTGTTGTTTCTTCCTTACTTGTTTGATAGAATTTATTAGTGAGGCCATCTGGACCTGAACTTTTCTTTGTGGAAAGATTATTACTTACTAATTCAATTAGTTTACTTGATATAGATCTCTTCATATTTTCTATTTCTTCTTGAGGCATGTTTGGTACTTTTTTACCTTTTAGGAATATGTTCTTTTCATTTAAGTTGTCTAATTTTTTAAAAAATTATTTATTTGTTTGTTTGTTTATGGCTGTGTTGTGTCTTCGTTGCTGTGCACGGGCTTTCTCTAGTTGCAGCAAGTGGGGGCTACTCTTTGTTGCGGTGGCTCCTCTCTCTAGTTGCAGCAAGTGGGGGCTACTCTTTGTTGCGGTGGCTACTCTTGTTGCAGAGCATGGGCTTTAGGTGTGCAGGCTTCAGTAGTTGTAGCACGTGGGCTCAGTAGTTGTGGCTTGCAGGCTCTGGAGTGCAGGCTCAGTAGTTGCGGCGCACGGGCTTAGTTGCTCTGCGGCATGTGGGATCTTCCCAGACCAGGACTCTAACCCGTGTTCCCTGCATTGGCAGGTAGATTCTTAACCACTGTACCACCAGGGAAGTCCCCTGAGTTGTCTAATTTGCTGGCATAAAGTTGCTCAGATAATTTCCTTGCTGTCAGCCTTCCTATACGTTTCTTCCCATGGTACCTGTTGATTGCAACACGAAAGCCTTTTCTAGGGGTCTCCTAGGCAGATTGGTTTCCTTCCTGCATGAGTTATGGTCTGTGGTGTTCTCAGTTGTTTCACCTGTTCTTTATCTTCTTTTCATGTTCCAAAAATTTGTTGAAGTATCTACTCAGCTGATGACCCTCTAGTTGCTTTACAATCCTGGGTTCAAATTATTACCATTTTCATAGGAAAACTTGAAAAAAAAGGATGTTTATGTCACCATCTTGAACCAAAAATCTCTATTGATAAAGAGAAAAAATATCAATATAGTTCTTTCAGTTTTGAGAAATAAAGTACATCATATTTTCTCTTTAACAGGTAAAGTGTCTCCAGTATTGATTGATTTATTTCTGAATGGAATGTTGTTTTGATGGAAAGAGCATGACAGTTTAGAAGCACATATGGATGGGCAAATCCTTGGTTTTGTATTTAATTAACAGTGTGATGAAGGGGAAGTTATTTAATCTCTCTGACATTGTTTCTTCATCTGTGCAGTGGGGATAATTATGTCATTGTCTCCTGTAACAGTAGGTGTGAGGATTAGAGAAAGCTTCTATTATTGTTCCTAGCAGCAGGGTCTTTGCCTGCGGCCACAGAACGATAAAATTACAGAGTTTTAGAGCTGAAAGGATCTTCATTCTGACTGCAAGAACTTCTGCAGCCTCTCCTATAGCCCCTAACCTCCTCCCTCTTCACCTCTCCTGACCTTGCTGCATCCTTCTAGGTCCACATTACCCACACAGAGGATGAAGTTTGAGCGTCAGGATTCAGCAAAGTAGATAATATAAGCATTTCTTCCATTAAAAAACAAAAAAACACAACAATCCATTTATTAAGGTCATATACTTTATAGTGGCAGAGTCTGAACCCAGATGTCCTGATTCCTGAAGTACGTTACTGTCATTAGTATCTTATTACTATACAAACACCAAAATAACGAGATGATTAATTTTGCAGTTAAAATAACCCTTCTCTTTCCAGCCACAGAATATCCTGAAGATCTGAGACATTCCTGAGATATTCCTGAGACATTCCTGACACATTGCCTTGCCTCTCTTCTCTGGTCCATTTAGTTGAAAACAATAAGTCTAAAGTTCACAAGATAGTGGATTCCTAGATTTGCAAAAAACTAAGTCAGAAGATCCATTCTGGGTACCTACTTTGGTATGATATCTCAAGACAGATATTCAATAAACCTACAGTCTCCACTCACCGGACAGTTAGTGGGAAGAAGTATTTTATTACACAGCATCACTAACCTGTATCCATCCTGATGAAGTTGGGACCTGGAGCATGATACATTCAATGATAGAGAGGTTAAAGCTATCACAGAACAACTTATTTTCCTGAAGATGTGAACTTTTCACACATTGGAGCCCCAGAGGAAGTTACAAAATGTAGCTCATATCTGATATAGGTTTTGAACTGAATTATACCTAGAAACGTTATAGTATTATATGAACAGTTAGCCAATAATAAAAACATAGGAGCATATGAGCTTCTATGTCACTTGTTGCTAACTTCTAATATGTGTTCCTAGAAATCTGAGAAATGGTCTCTTGAAGAATATATCTGTGTCTTTGGCAAAACTACATTTAGAGTCTTTTCCATCGGTGCTCTTCTAAACGTCATATTTATAAATAACCATACATGTTTTAGGAATAATGCAAGAACATTCCTATAAAAGTTCAGAGAAGAGAGGTGATTTTGGAGCAATGAGCAAGAATGAATAAAGCCTATCAAAAAGGATGTGGCCTCTGAATTAGATCTTTCAAATCACTTTCAATAAAACTCTCTCTCTGAATAAAGAGAAGGTATTCTGGGAGGAATACGGTACCAAATAAATATGTTTACTATTTTAAAAATGTTCCACAATACCTTTTTTTCTTATTTTATAAAAGACAATCTGACAGATAAATCTATTGATTTATGTTCTAACTGCCATTTATATACATTTGAATAGTGTGTTTATCATTTTCTTAGGCAACAAGATGCTGTCTTAGACTCAGCTACTCTGGATGAAAGCACATTGCCAAAACTAACCACTTCTGCAATAGAGAGAGACATCTTGGTAACAAGCTATTTCTTTTGTCAGTATAATTGAAAGTAAAGGAGGCACTTGAAGGTGCTCTTGTGCCTTTGAGTTTATTCTGTGCTCCTTCCTGTGCAAATACATGGATGTAGGAGTAAAGATGAAGTTCCATAAAATTGCTCTATTGGATTAACGGAGGAAATTATTCTTCCCCTCGTTTCCTAAGACCAAAGTCAGAGAATCTAGTCTCCCTGCTCCCTATGTTAAAGCTAGCCTCAGTCATGTATAGCTTTTACATGTCTTTATTCTATGAGAAATTATTTTAATTACATAATGTACATGTCACAGAGCATATTAACTTACTCTAGAAAAAAGTAATTCTTCAACGATTTCAAATATAGAATTTTTTAAAAGCAAACATCAAAGACTTTAACATTGCTAATTTGAAAGTATTTTTTGATGTTTAAATTTTTTTCTGATAAGTGACATGTAAAAACTTGGGAAAATATATTGACATTAAATGTCCATTGTTAGAGAAATACTATCATGTCTTAAAATGAATTTTTTGTGTACACATTTAACAACATCTGTAAAATTATGGCATGAAATATTAACAGGCCAATTAGAAATTTTGTAAATCCTGTTGGATAATATTTCTGAGATTAATGACTAGGGATACTGATTCACTTACAGCTTTTAAGATCTACTTCTGATTATCAATAACACAAGGACAAAAACGAACATCCTAAATTTTCACACATTTATAGAACACTAAATTCTACCTCCACATATATGAGTTCTGTTTAGTACATCATATATTTAGTAATGTAACTTCAAGTTTTAGAGTGTAGTTATGAATTAAGGTAAGAGTTTTAATTTTCATGAAATAAGTTTTTTTTAATTTAGGAGAGCTCAAATAATGCCAATATGAATTGCAAAAAATAATTTTTTATGATTTGTAAATACTTTGTTCTACTAAAACTTTAATTTTGCTCAGTGGTTTTAGTTTTGATAAATACTTCTTTTATTATAGTATTAAACCCATCTCCATTTCTCATTATCTTTTCTGTAGAGATATTACTATTATATCCACCATGGAATTGATACGGACCACGTAGCCCCAATGGAAGATTCTTGGCTGGAGCATGTATTGGATTTAGTCCCCCACCATCTGAAAGTCCTCACTAACAGCATACTTGCATTATCTGATGAAATGAGAGAAGATTATCTTCTTAGTGTAAAAAAATCCATAGGTAAATCAGTATTTCTCTTTCTAATTTGAATGTGTCTTATTAAAGATAAATTTTAAAAAATTTAAAGTTAACACCTATCTTTGAAACTATTTATTATATTTATTAGGCTGTTTCTTGTATTGTGGTTACATTGCTTAAGATCTCAGGCAAATTTCATTAATAAAATATAGCAAAAATTTTTAAAAACCGTCTTTCTATTTGTAGGGCTATATCCCCTAAACAAAGGACATAACTGAAACAAATTTTAAAATGTTAATTAATTAATATTAATATTACTGATATCATAAACTAGAGTGTGATTAATTACAAAACTACTGCTATGGACCAGAGGTTGGCAAACTACAGCTCATAGGCCCAATCTGGCCCACTGCCTGTTTTTGTGAATAAAGTTTTATTAAACACAGACACACACATTCATTTGCATATTATCTATAGCTGCTTTTGCACCATAAGAGATTGTTGAGTAGTTGTGATAGAGACCTTGTTGCTCACAGAGTTGAAAATACTTGCAGTCTGGCCCTTTGCGTGAAAGTTTGCTGACTCATGGTATAGACCAATAGGCTCTAAGACTGACATTATCAGAGCCATTTAAAAAGTACTCATTTCCAGACCCATCTGAATTAAAATCTCTGGAGGCAGTCTTTCAAATCTGTGCTTTAAAAAAAGGTTCTTCGATTGGTTGTGATAGTAAGCCTGGTATAATTGATGCTATGTCAAAGTTGGAGAAATCATACTGCTTTGAAATGGTTGCGGGACCCTTCAGGGAGGAGGGCATTCACTGCATTGAAGACTCCTATTGAGTGTTTTGATCATGTAAAGAGCCATATCCTTGCCCCCAAAGAGTTCATAGTGTAATGAGGGCCATGGACAAATCACTAAATTATAAAGCAAAGTAGCAAGTACAGTGAGGAGAGAAATCGAGAACATGGTCTAAGGGAGAAGAGGTCATGCCTGACTTGTTAGGAAGGACTCTGTGGCACCTGAACTGAGTTGTGAAGGATGAACATATACAGACTAGGGAACACGCATGGCCTAGGAAATGGTGGGAATGATGGCAGACAAGAGCGAAAGGCTCTTCTGACCTTGCAAGCGGTTCTGATGGCCAAAGAAGAGGGTGCATTTTGGGAAGGGGATAGAATACTAAGGGCCTTACATGCTTACTTTTAAGCATTTGAAGGTAAAGGAGAGTCACTGAAGGATTTTAGGCAGAGGGATAAAAACATATTTGCATTTTAGAAAGAGCATCTTCAAAGAAAGCAAGAAAGTTAGAATTAACTGAATTAAAGACTGCAGAGGCAGAAGTAGCTCACTTTACTGATTTCATAACAAGGTAGTTCTATGCTCTTAAGCAGTTTAAAAGAGAACAGCAAAGCAATATGTATCTTTCCTCAGTGAAGGGAAACTACTGCTACTCTGTATTGTTGACCTTCAATTCAACAAGAACACTTTTGGTGGAAGAGCTAAAAAGGAAAATGTATCAATAATATTAAGAGCAATGATTTTCGAATAAAGAACAGGAACATTGTTAAGAAAGGGTATATATATTCTCAAAGACACAGACATCATAGATTTTCTCATAAAAATTTTAAAATTTTCTTGTGTTTATAAATGCACAAATCTCTCATTTTAAAAAAACTTAATGTAAACAATTTTAAAGGAATTAGTTGTGCAATTGCTTGGGAAATACTATAATTACTATAAGGTTGTTGATCAGAACTTTTCAATTTTCTTTTAGTTGATTTTGTTTTAAAAGATCCTAGAGAAAAGGAAGATGACAGAAAGGTAGAAGAACTTCCACCCCATCGTGCTGAGTAAGCAATCAGGTTTCACTAAGAATATTGATTTTTTGCAATCATTTCTCTGTATGTGGATATATTTATACACTGGTTATATTTTCTCATATATATGTTTATAATTTGTGTACTGCATATATACAGCTGATCATACTATCTTTGTTTATGTATTTAAGCCCTAACATGTTATGTTTACAAATTGATGGATAGATGGGTAGGCAAACACACACTGACAGATGGATGCCTATGTGGTTAAAACATAAGTGCTCTGGTGAAAGACCTTGATACAGATCTTTTATCTCCACAGCTCCAAGCACAGGCTTTAGAAGTATTAGGGACATGAACGCTTGAAGGCAACTTGAATGCCCCAAAACACAGTGGGAACGTTGCAGAAAATATGCAAACACAGAATATATTACATGGATTAAAATATAGAACACATATGGGAAAATCCACTTGCTATATATTTTCCCTAAAATAACATTTAGGAATACATCACCTAAATAGTTTGAAGAATAGAACTTATATGATTAAGTAACCACTTCAGTTTTACTTTGTTTTTTTTGTATCATTTAAAAGTGCCCCAAATTGTTTCTCTTAACAACTAAAAAAAAGAAAGTCAATGTATCTTCTATGGAGAACAGCTTTTCTCCCAGGGATAGACAAAAACTATCCTTTGTAATTGTAAAGGTGATATGACCACAAATGAAAAACTGAATTAACTTTACTATATATTAAAACAAGACTAAGTGTTTAAAATCAATGAGAATAAAAAAAATTTACTGGCATAAAATGTAAATGTTTAAATATACTCTGAAGGATGAAAATGGCACATCTTTAGTATATAAAAGATGATTAGTCAAGTCGGAGGAGTTACAGAATAAATATCTTTAAATAGAATGTTACTGTTTATGATTTTGTAAGTGACCTTTACACAGTCAGAGGTGAAGTTCAAGAAGATTTCCAGGCTGAAGTATATTCTTAAAATGTTTTAAAAACAATAGGGACATAAAATGTTTAAAGGTTTCCTTAAAAAAAAATCTTTTAAGATATATATAAAACGTAGCTGGCTACTCTTCCTGTTTGATCACTATTAGTTATTTGTGGACTCCATCACATCAAGCATTTAGAGAAAAACAATTGCCTTATGTGATAAAAATTCAAATCTAATTTTATCTGCGTTAGTTAAAAATTATACTAAACCACAAAGAGTATGACTTTTATATACTTTAAAACATAATTACATATTTTGTTTTTACCATGAGGGATAAATCGTATTTTTAATTCAAATTAAACTCAAAAAATTATTACTCAAATAAAATTATTACTCAAAAAGTACTTTGACTTTTATAAGACTTCCTGATTTTTAAAGCAGATGACTATTTTCTCTTTGCTTTCAGAATGGAAATTCTTCCAAAACCTTGGAGGAAATCTTTTTTAGCTGCAAGCAGTTATATTAGGGATCACTTGAACGCAATGAACCCTACAATGTTGGCGGTGCTAGATTTGTGGCACAGTACTTTTAGGTAAGTATTTCTGGCCTTACTGAGGTTTTTGTTGTTGTTGTTGTTTGTTTTGTTTAAGAGAGATGAAAGTTATTACATCTTAATTATTTCTTTTACTATTTTAACTATAAATTTTAAAAATAATTACAAATCTAACCTAAGTAAGCATGGTTTTAAACAACATAGAAGTGTATAGGGTAAAAGTGAGTGTCGCCATGATGTCTTATCGAGTTCTCCCTTCCCCACCCCCGCCGGGTTACCGTATATACTTTAAGGGGTAATCACAGTTAAGGGGCTGAATCGCCATGCCTCGTTTTAAATCCCACAGAACATTAGCTGCTACAGTCATCTTTATTGTTTAGAAACCGAGGTAATACTGCCCATGTGATTAGCATGAGGTGAAGTTTCTGGGCGACTCTTGGGGATCATGCATCTCCTTGTGGGCGTCGTCATGGTGCGAAAGGTGCAGAGCTGGATGTGAAGGCTGGTGGGTGCTATGGAGTTACAGACCTTGGCCCTAGGGCTGAGGACAGTTTACCTCGCAGTTGAGAAGGTCCAGCTTCATATTCCCTCCCTTGTGCCGCCCCTTCCAAGGCACTGAGGGGGCATCCTAGCAATAGGCACACGTGGACATAACCTATTTCTAAAATATGCAGAAGTAATACAGATTTATATCATTTTTCTTAAAGAAGCCCTCTCAAAACCTGAATGGGTCCCTGTCTCGTGATAGAGGACATGGCAGCCTGGCCTCCAAGGTGGTCCCATGAGCCTTTTCTCACCCTTCCAGCCAAAGCCCCAGTTTACATGCAATCTGTTCTCCAGGGTCTCCTGGTTCTTAATTGCAGGTATTGTCCTGAGGACACAATAATGAGCACATTTTCTCGCCTCCTGCAGACCAGCAAAGGGAAAGCTAAGAGCTTTGGGTGCTTCAGAAGCACAGCTGTTGTCTCTGCTCTGGAAAGCACCCCTGCACATACACTAGGGGGGGCCTCACCGACCAACTTCTCTGAGCTCCTTCCGAAGTTGGGATCCTTAGTGCCCAGGAGCACCTAACCCTAACCCTGCTCCCAGTCCTGCTTCAGGAAGCCAAGCCAGCCAGAATCGCCCCAGCTCTGCCACCCTCCCATCAGAGGCTCTCCAGTTCCCACCTGTGAGATGAGTGTGGGTTTGTGGTGTCTAAGGCCCCTCCCCTCCCTCACTCCATCCCTCTCTCCCTTCCTTCCTTTTTTAAACAAATTTTAATGTAATTTCTTTACACAGATACATACGTAATTAATATGATTACACAGGTGTGATCATATACACTTTTTAAGTGCAGCCCTTTTTTCTTTATTTTGCCTGACTCCCACCAGCCTGGCCTTTCTTTTCCTCGTACGTGCCCTTCTTTCTACCAACCCAGCCAAAGGCATGACAACCATTAGTGGGGCATCTTCCCATATTTTTCTTTGTGCTCACGTAGCCAAATATATATGTATATCCACATATGTGTATATACGTACATAGCATAAAACTGGCTTTCGTCAATGAGATTGTTGACTCCTAGAAAGCACATCCTTTCAAGTTTCCATTGTATAATGCGGATTTCTTTGTCTTCTTGAATTTGTCTTAGAGGAAGAGGCCATCTCCCTGCCCCATGCTTTTCTCATTTTGTTTCTTTTGGGTATTGAGACTCAAATATCTCTCCTTGACAAGGCCCATGATCTAATTTTGTCTGCAGTGATGAGATCATACAATGCAGTATATCACTTTCACAAAGGATGTTTACATGTAGTAGTACATTTCATTTTCAAAACACCACCACAGTGTTTATTTTATTTTTTTAATATCCATTCATACATGGAACTGCTAGAACACACTGAGCTGGTTGCTGGAGGATGAGCACCATTGCCTAATATTGTTCATAAAGGGCTAGACTTTGTCTGTTGTACAATGTCAGGAGGCAAGAGACAAGAAAATGAAAGGAGGAAGGGGAAGAAGAAAAAGTAACAAAGCCGAGATAAGAAAACAGTAAATAGTAGATATGTCCAACATTAGTGTCCAGGGATGTGGTGGCAGAGATGTTAGTTGCAGCAGCTGAAGCAAACCTCAGAGCTTCCAGGGTAAAGACAAATGAGAAAGAAGCTTTGCAGTCGGTGGGTGGGAAGAGAGCCCCACCAACTCCTATGTTGCCTTTGCCAGCATAAGTTGTTTTTACTCTCTGTGTGAATATTAAGAGTGGGATGGGCAGACCCAAGTGCTGCCCCTCTGAGGAGAAGCCAGCATTGAACACACAGGGCATCCTTACTCTGGGTTAACAGCCATTTGCCCTGAATCTCAGCAGGTCTTGAAGGTACAAGACATCGCTGTGTATGGTTGTGGGTTGGGGGATGGTGATACAAAAAAACCATCTGAATGACTCTAAAATGCATGAATAGGGACATCTCTATGAATGGGTCTTAATTAGGTGTGAGAACTCCCTCACTTCATGGCTCTCCAATATCCAGGGTTGCTCTCTTTTCAGAAAGGGTGGAATTTTTATATTAGGAGTAGTGGACCCTGTAAGTTTTGAGCCCTGCCTCTTTTCCTGTTTTAATTGTTCCAGTTTGAAAGCAAAAATCAGTCTAACCTAACCATCAAATTTCAGTTATTACATCCTTCTTCTACTGCACAGCACAGTTTCATAATATCAGATTGTGTTCCTGCTGAATTTAATTATATTAATTATTTTTTAAATTAAAATATGTTCTTGAATATTTTTATGGAACACAAATTTTAGTGATAAAACCTAGGAATATCATTTTTTGAGAAGGGATCAATTAGCAAAATGTTAAATTAAAAAAAAAAAAAACTGTCAGGCTTCCCTGGTGGCACGGTGGTTGAGGGTCCACCGCCGATTCAGGGGACACGGGTTCGTGCCCCGGTCCGGGAGGATCCCACATGCCGCGGAGCGGCTGGGCCCGTGAGCCATGGCCGCTGAGCCTGCGCGTCCGGAGCCTGTGCTCCATAACGGGAGAGGCCACGACAGTGAGAGGCCCGCGTACCGCAAAAACAAACAAACAACAAAAAAAAAAACCCTCATACTTAAATCATTGTTCATTTTCATCTCTTGCAGAAAGTTACGTTTAGTTGATGTAGAAGAATTTCACAATTGCCAGGATGCATTAGAGCTGTCGACTTTTCAGAATATTGTCATGAAACACATGGAATCTGCCAAAGAGACTCTACTTAAAATGTAAAGTTTTGAAGTTTCATGTATGAAAACATAAATTTAAAAATGTGATTGGTGGGCTACTGCAATTTAACTGCTTTTAGAAAATCTCATTTTAAAAAGTTTGTAATCATTTCCGTTTGAGAGTTAAATATGATATCTTTAACTGCCTTGCTCTGTGATGTCTATCCAGATGTTCTACACAGCATAGATTGTACAGAAACTAAAATGATTATAATTGATACTTTTTCTCAATGTCTGGTTTCTACCCTCTGCTCTGAGAGTAGGGGTGGATAACCTGGGGGAATGATCATCAGCTAATCGTTCACCAGAGATTTATTTGAATCTACTGTTAATACATACAAGGTAATGTGCCTGTTACATTTTGGTTTTGGATGGAGGATGCAGAAGAGTTTAAATAATGCTTAGGTGGGGAAAATATATTCTTTAAAGGAGTTTATAGTCGTATTGGGAAGTTAGACTTAATTAAACATCATCTTGGATTGGCCCTTCAAATTGGGATAGCCACATGTGATAATTACCGATACTGGTGCCAGATAATACGTTCTGAAACAATACAGTAAAATTGTCTTTGTCATGGGCCATTAAGTTATTATAAATGGGACATTAATATTAGATCAAATTTAAGATAACAGAGGACATGAAACTCCAGCACGGCTTCATGATTTCCAAGAGGTACTTAGAAGTGTATCTTGACAATTTAAGACTGAATCTTCCCTTTATATTTTTTCTTCTCTAATACGTTAGAATCAAATTCTTTGTCTGACATTACTTGAAAGAACTTTAGACTTCTATGTAGTATTAGTTCACATAAAAAAAAATAGAGGAGAGGTGCAGAATGAAAGTGCATAATTAATTGCAGAGGAGAATATGACCCCGTAAGGACAGAATAAGAGTAAGTTATCTTGATCTATAACTTCAGGGTTCTACCCCAGGAATACATTCCCACTGCAAATTTTAGTAGACTGGGTGTGTCAAAGTACAGAGTAGAGGATAAACCTTTATTGAATGATTTTGCTGAGAGATGTAGATGGATTAACTGTATCTCTCTTTTTTTTTTTTTTTTGCGGTACGCGGGCCTCTCACTGCTGCAGCCTCTCCCGTTGCAGAGCACAGGCTCCAGACGTGCAGGCTCAGCGGCCATGGCTCACGGGCCCAGCCGCTCCGCGGCATGAGGGATCTTCCCGGACCGGGGCACGAACCCGTGTCCCCTGCACTGGCAGGCGGACTCTCAACCACTGCACCACCAGGGAAGCCCTGATTAACTGTATCTCTTGATGCCTCCTGATTGATTCTAAGGGAAGAGCCCTCTGACCATGCTTTACATAGTGAGCCAGAATGTGTTTATCATGGCTAAAAGGCAGAACATCAGCTCACTGAAGTGGAGAAACAATTAGTAAATGATTAATTATGACATCTATGCCAAACCCAAACGTCTTCTCTTAGTCCTTATCCTCCACTTCTACTCAGCAATTGCTGTGGTTTAATCACCACCGCCTTCTGTAAGTCTCTGTTCTGTGTCCCTGTGCCCATTTCTTTTTGATCTCCTTTTCTGGCTCTACTTAATCTCACTATCTTTTCTAAGAGTAGGGGCTCTCCAGGTGTTTGCTTTTGTTTTTCTTCTCTATATTCTCGACAGTTTCATGATTTCGTCTGTCTTAGCTGTCTCAAGATGTTATGTTTTCTGAGCTCTGTGGCCTTATTATAAGTTTTCTACTGTATATCTCCAATTGAATGCCATGTCAGCACCTGATTCTCAGCATTCCCATAACAGTACTCATTCTGTCTTCCAAGCCTGCCATTCTTCCTCCTCTGGACCATTCCCAGGCCAAGTTGAAAACTTTTCGACTTGTTCGTCTCTTTGCTCATCATGTACATTCTCACCATCCCCAGCCTGCCCCCAGCCATATTCAGTGTATTGCTTACTGTTGTTTTCTTGTTGAGATATATTTCGCTTATCATAAAATTCACCACTTTAATGTGTATAATTCAATGGTTTATAATATAGTCACAAGATTATGCAATGGTCATCACTAATTCCATCACCCTCAAATGAAACCCTGTATCTGTTAGCAGTCACTCCCATTCCACCCTAACAAGCCCTTAGCAACCACTAATGTACTTCCTGTCCCTGTAGATTTCCCTACTCTGAACAGTTCATCTAAGTGGAATGATACCATATTTATGTCTGACTTCGTACACTAAGCATAATGTGTTCAAGGTTCATCCATGTTATAGCATGTACCAATACTTTATTTCTTCTCATGGCCAAATAATAATCCATTGCAGAATATATTAATGCCACATTTTGCTTATCCATCAGTGTGGGTTGTTTCTACTTTTTGGCTATTATGGATAATGCTTCCATGAGCATTTGTTTTGCATAAACATTTGTTTTCAGTTCTCTTCGTTGTATACCTAGGAGTGGAATTGCTGGGTTATATGATAACTATATTTAACTCTTTGAGGAACTGCCATGATGTTTTCCAAAGGGTTTGTAAGATTTTACATCCCTCACAACAATGTATTCCTACCATTCAATTTCTCTACATCCTTGTCTATTGTCCATTTATTTATCTTTTTGGATAAATATCCAAATCATTGCTCATTTTGTATTCAGTTATGTCTTTTTATTTTTGAGTCATAAGAGTTCTTTATATAGTCATCCCTTAGTATCCATGGGGAATTGATTCCAAGAAACACCCCCTCCCCCGCAGCAGATACCAAAATCCACGGATGCTCAAGTCCCTTATATAATATGGCATAGTATTTGCATATAACCTACACATATCCTCCAAATTATCTCAGATTACTTATAATACTTAATACAATATAACTGCTATGTAAGTAGTTGTAAATACAGTATAAATGCTATGTAAATAGTTTCTGGCCCATGGAGAATTCAAGTTTTGCTTTCTGGAACTTTCTGGAATTTTTTCCTGATATTTTCAGTCTGTAGTTGGTTGAGTCCACCGATGTGGAACCCATGGATACAGAGGGCTGACTATATATTCTGTGTTGGTGCCCTTTATCAGGTTGAGGAATTTCCCTTTACTTTTTAGTTTCTTAATTGTTTTTATTATGAAATAATGTAGAGTTGCCAAATGCTTTTCCTGCGTCTGTTGAGATGATAGTTTTTTCTGTTACTCTGCTAATATGGTATATTACCATTGGTTTAATATATTGAGGCAACCTTGCATTCCACTTGGTCATGGAGTATAATCCTTTTTATATGCTGCTAAATTCAGTTTGTATTTTGTTGAGGATATTTGTGTCTATATTTATCAAGGGTATTGATCTATAGTTTTCTTCTTCTTGTGATATCTTTGTCTTGTTTTGGTATTATGATAATACTGTCCTCATGGAATTAGTTAGGAAGTATTCCTTTCTCTTTTTCTTTTTGAAAGGCTTTGTGAAGGATTGGTGTTAATTCTTTAAACATTTGATGTAGAACTCACCAGTGAAGCCACCTATTCCTGGATCCTGGCCTTTTAATTTTCTTAGAATTTTTTTGATAATTAATGTATTTACTTGCAATAAGTCTGTTCATGTTTTCTGTTTCTTCTTGAGTCAGTTTTGGTAGGTTGTGTCTTCCTAGGAATTCACTAGGTTATCTAATTTGTTGGCATAGAGTTGTTTATTGTGTTCCCTTTATTTCTATAAGATCAATATTAATGTCTCCTTTTTTTCATTTATAATTTTAACAATTTGAGTCTTCACTCTTTTTCTTGGTCAGTCTAGCTATAGGTTTGTCAATTTTGCCGATCTTATCAAAGAATCAGCTTTTGGCTTTGCTGATTTTCTCTATTTTTCTATTCTTTATTTTGTTTGTTTCCACTCAGATCTCTGTTTCTTCCTTCTCCTTGTTTTGAATTAAGTATTCTCTCTTTTTCTGACTTCTAGTAAAGTTTAGACTATTGGTTTAAGATCTTTTAAATATATTTTAATGTGTTTACAGGTCTAAAGTCTGACCACTATTCTTCTGTATCCCATGAATTTTGATATATGGTGTTTTCATTTTCATTCATCTCAAATTATTTTCTAATTTCCCTTTTTTTTTTAACTCATTGCCTGTTCAGGACTATGTTGTTTAATTTCTGCATATTTGTGAATTTCCACAGTGTCCTTCTGTTACTGATTTTCTAATTTTGTATGATTTTCATCATTTTATATTTACTGAGACTTCTTTTATGGACACCAAGTATTCTTGATCCTCTGTCAGAAGCATCTTCCATGTGTACTCCTTTCTGTCAATTCCCACTGCTACTACCCTTGGCAGGCCCTTTTATCCTCCCATATAGCCTACAAACCACTGCCAGGTGAATCTTAAACATCCCCTAGATCAGTGCCTTCCGTTTGTTGACAAGATAAATCCACAATTCTTAACCTGCCTTTTAAGGTCTTCTGCAACCTGGACCTAACCTATCTTTTCTATTCTCAGTTCTGAAAAAACTTTCACCTTGGGCCATGCCTGTAGAAATAGTCACGTTAAATTAAAAACGGCATGGCTTCTAAGATTAGCCTATAACCATACCTTACCATTGTTAAATATCTATCCAATTGGTAAATCTGTAGACTTTTTGTTCTCCTTTTTAACCAATTGTTGGTTTTTAAAATAGTTACTCCTTGTTTGTTTCCATCTGTCAGATGGGAATTCTAGGAAAATTTGAATGTTGCTCAGTTGCTCCCCACTTAAACTCTGTGACTCTTAGCATTGTCATCTTTGCAGACATAATTGTATCAGATTTAATCAGAGGTTAAGGGGATTAAAACAGAATAAGAACCTCTTGGATACTATTAGCAAAATTTTATGTTTTATACACATATTTATAAAAACTTTACACAGCAAAGCAACCATCAGCAAAATGTAAAGGCAGGCTACTGAATGGGAGAAAATGTTTGCGACTAATATACATCTAATGAGTAGTTAATATCCAAAATATATAAAGAACTCATACAATGTGATAGCAAAAAACAATTAGATTAAAAATGGTCAGAAGATCTGAATAGACATTTTTCCAAAGAAGACATACAGATAAATAACAGTACATGAAAAGATGCCCAACATCACTAATTATCAGGGGAATGCAAATCAAAACCACAGTGAGATATCACTTCACACTTGTTAGAATGACTATTATCAAAAAGACAAGAAGTAACAAGTGTTGGTGAGGAGGTGGGGAAAAGTGAACTCTAGTGCACTGTTGGTGAAAATGTAAATTGGTGCAGCCACTCTGGAAAACAGTATGGAAGTTCCTAAAAACTTTAAAAATAGAACTACCGTATGGTCCAGCAAGTCCACTTCTGGGTGTTTACTTGAAGAAAAGGAAAACACTAATTTGAAAAGATATGTGCACCTCCATGTTCATTGGAGCATTATTTACAATAGCCAAGACATGGAAGCAACCTAAATGTTCATCGATTGATGAATGGATAAAGAAGTTGTTGCAACAGCATGGATGGGCTGTGGAGATATTATGCTAAGTGAAATATGTCAGACAGAGAAAGACAAATACCATATGGTCTCACTTGTATGTGAAACCTAAAACAACCACAAAAACCAGGCTCATAGATGCAGAGGGCAGATTGGTGGTTGCTAAAGGAAGGGAGTAAGGGGTGGATGAAATGGTTGAAGAGGGTTAAAAGGTACAAATTTACAGTTATAATACAAATAACCCATGGAGATGTAGTACACAGCATGGTGACTACAGTTAACAATACTGTGTTGTGTATTTAAAAGTTTCTAGGAGAGTAGATCTTAAAAGTTCTCATTCCGGGCTTCCCTGGTAGCGCAGTGGTTGAGAGTCCGCCTGCTGATGCAGGGGACACGGGTTTGTGCCCCGGTCCGGGAAGATCCCACATGCCGCAGAGCGGCTGGGCCCGTGAGCCATGGCCGCTGAGCCTGCACGTCCAGAGCCTGTGCTCCGCAACGGGAGAGGCCACAACAGTGAGAGGCCCATGTACCGCAAAAAACAAAAACAAAAACAAACAAAAAAAAAGTTCTCATCCCAAGAAGAACAAAACTTTAATTATGGTGACCAGTGTTAACTAGGCTTATTGTGATCATTTTGCAATACATACAAATATTCAGTCATCATACTGTACACCTGAAACTGATATAATGTTATATCAGTTATACCTCAATAAAAAAAATTATGCCTCACGCTATTTACAGCACATAATGCAGCTCATTCCCGGAGAAGCCCCTCTGTGTCTTTCAGTGTCCAGACCAAATGACCCTTCTTCCATGAAATCTTTACTGTTACCTCATCAAAAGTGATCTCTTCTTTCTGAATGCCTCTGACACTGTGTTCTCTTATTACTTTTTCCTTTTATAATATATATTTATGTGTGTGCGTTTTCCCCTCCACTCACCTATAAGTACTTTGAGGACTGAGTAATATTTAGTACCTCAAATGTTTTGTGCATAATAGGAAACCCTGTAAGTATTTTTGAGACAATGATTGAATAATTTCTTTCAATGTATTTTCTGTTCTTTGTCCTTTTTCCAGTCTTACAGCCCTGGACTTACTCCATCTCTTGCCCGGACTATTGGAGATTTCTCAATCCCCTTCATTAATCTGGCGTTGCCCTTCTCTACTTACAGCCCTGGACTTACTCCATCTCTTGCCTGGACTATTGGAGATTTCTCAATCCCCTTCATGAATCTGGCATTGCCCTTCTCTACTTCATGAATCTGGCATTGCCCTTCTCTACTTACAGCCCTGGACTTGCTCCATCTCTTGCCTGGACTATTGGAGATTTCTCAATCCCCTTCATTAATCTGGCATTGCCCTTCTCTACTTCATTAATCTGGCATTGCCCTTCTCTACTTAGTATTTGGTACTTGTCCTCCTTTGTCCTTTTACCTATTGCTTTAACAGTGATGCCCCACTGCAGGAGGATCTGCTGTGTATTCACAGAGCGTGAGCCTGTCCCAGGTTCTTGTGTTTAGCTCCCAAGTTCTGCAAAAGTCCTCACAGACTTCCCTCCACTTATTTTTTCCTATTTTCCAGTGTATTAGCTCCGTTACAGACAGTGAAATGATCAGATATATTAGCCCTACCTCTCCCACCTATTTTTCTTAGTATATTCTACTTCAGGTCCTTTTGTCAGGGTTTTCCTCATTTCATTTTTATCTATTCTTCAGTGAAATTTGCCATCTTCACTATAGAACCCTTCTCTATTACTTAAATAGAAAATTATGTCTCTATTCTTTGATTTCAAAGCTGTTTTTCTGCCATGACACATTGCCTTCATTATTATGAGAGAGAGGGGATCATGTCATATCTTTTCATATCTCCCATGACACTGTCCCTAGCACACAGTAGGCACTAAACATGTATTTGTTAAAGTGATGAATACATACATTTAAAACTTTGATCTCTCTTGGAGCATTCAGGCAACTCCTGAACTTATATTGACTCCTTGTTTTTAAAAATTTATTATCGCTTATGAAAGGTACAAATATTCCTTAATTTTAGTGTTGGACAGTGGTTTTGTAAACTGAAAACTTCACTTGTTATCATCATAATGTATCTGTATATGAATTTCACTGTTTTCCTTTTATTACAAGGATACATATACATTTGGAACTTGTTTTAAATCGGTCACTCTTTCAGGATTTCTCATTAAGGAGGATAAAAAAATAATATACTTGATTTTGTTGTTTTGTGCCTTGTTTTCAACTATCATTGTGAAATAGAACAGCATAAATTACTAGGTGGGCTGAGTCAAACTAGCCCTCCCTTGATTTAATGTTATTCACATTTTAGCTTTAAACTGACAAATCCATTCCCTGAAGAGCAATTTCAGAGACTGGGGAGGAGTATCTTGTAATATCCAATAAAGTTAATTGTCATATTATTCAAAAAGTGCAGGAATAATGGTTCCAGGAGTTCGATTTACCTCTTTATCACAGCATCATGTCGTTGAGCCATTTTCCATTGGCTATGATTAAAATTTCTTTTCCCAGGAGGAGTGAAATATGCTAGCACTTATATTTCAGAGAGTGGATAATGTGACTTGGCAATATACCTCTCTATAAAGACCTTTAGATGTTCAGAAGTTACTGTTAATGCTTAATGTAAGAGGAGTAATTCATTGAAAATAGTAACTTTTAAAAGTCTTTTGTTCTTTGAAGGTGGTTTCCAGAAGTGCAGAATATTTATTACCAAGGTAATAAAAAAAAGCTATTGCCACCTGGTGACAGCAGTGCCAAGTTGGAATCTTTTTTCAACTGTGCTGCTACACTTATGACTTTACAGCTGCAGGACCTCACTTTGGTTTCCATGCAAGATTTCACGGACTTAATTGCACAACCCCCCGTAAGTAAGGTTTAGTTACACCGATATTCATTTACCAATTTATTTATTTTCAATTCTTTCAGAGTGGATAATTATAAAATAACCTTTACCAGTGGAAGAGCAGAAAGTATATCTTTAGACCTATTACACTTACGTGTTTTTTTAAAAAACACTTAATGTCAACCTGCATATGTAGGGTATATTATTATCATCACATTGGTGAGGTTAGTGGAAATAAGTAAAAATTCCCATAATTGGGAAATTTGGGTCATGAGGGCTGGGGAAGATTTCTCCAAAGAACTCTTCTCTTTCTGGAAGAAGGTCCTGTTAAAGGGTGAGTGGAGTCTGGGAATTTGAATGTTCTTCTCTTGGGCTCCTTCTTTGATGATTCTAGAGCCCCACTGCTGTGCACATCTTCCTTTTTCTGGAATCTTGACCCTATAGTTGATCTGTAGGCTCAGTGGATACCAACTGAGTCTCGCTGGGAATGGCTCGCTGGGAATGGCTCTTGCCCTTTTTGGTACAGTTCCTCTTTGGCTTAACTGTCTAGGACATAAGAAGAAGGATGAGTTCTCATGTATCCTAATTGGAACCAGTGCACTCCTTACTCTGTCACAATTCATATGCATATATATATGTATACTTTATTATATATCTATAACTTCTTTGTTGCAGGATTCTGTTAGAGCTTTTGAACATCCAGGTTTTGTCATAAGGCTGATTCTTGATAACGACACCATTAAGTTTGAACCTGATTTCGATGACTATATAGCCATCCTTCTAAATGTTTATGATGTCATGATTAAGGCTGTCAGTTTCGTGCCAAGAGTTGAGACAAAATTGTATTCCAAGTCGGTGAGTAATAAGGATATTCTGATTGCTTCAATTTGCATGATGGTATTTGCTTCAAATAACTTCTTTTAGTATAGACAGGTATCCTCTGCTTTACAGAATACCAATGGCCTAGTAACATTGGCTTATAAGGCAGTTTTGCTTTAAAAACATACTATTTTCCCATTAGCTTCTCTTAAATACTGGTTTCTTAGACCAGTCTTCTATTGAACTCAGCTGAAAACTTTCTGAGGGGGAAGAATTAAAGTTGTGATCTGGTTTGAAGTCATCAATGAGCATTTGCTGTAGCATTCACACCATGCTGTTGACTGCTGTTACACTTTTCCAGCTCTGTAAAATTCTCCTCCAATTAGCTACCTTCCTGATACACCTTCTTCCAGGAATAGTCATGTCTCCTTACTTCCAAATCATAGATCCTACTTCCCTTTTCTCTCTGGCCAAATATTTAGCAAAGTTCTGCTGAACTACGATATTTCAACAGTAGTTATTGCAGTCTAGTATATGAAATGAGCATGTCTGAAAATTCCTTAACTTAAAAGCTTTTCAAGTTTTTTAAGTCCAAACAGTAGCTTTCTTCTTTCTTTTTCATTTTTTAAATAGTGTACGAATATTTCATACATACAAAAGAGTACAGGAGGCCAGTGTTTAAAGTTTTAAGCAGTAATAGAGTAAACACCTTCATACCTTCCATCTAACTTAAACAATGACTATTACCTTTAAGCTCTACCTCCCAATTGTTCTTCCCTGTTCATATCCCTATCCTTCTACCTTCTAGCAAAGGAATCACTATCTTGTACTTTGTAGTTATTTTTTAAATTAATTTTTATTGGAGTATAGTTGATTTACAATGTTGTGTTAATTTCCGCTGTACAACAAAGTGAATCAGTTATACATATACATATATCCAGTCATTTTTAGATTCTATTCCCATATAGGTCATTACAGAGTACTGAGTGGAGTTCCCTGTGCTATACAGTAGTTTCTTATTAGTTATCTATTTTATGTATAGTAGTGTGTATATGTCAATCCCAATCTCCCAGTTTATCGCCCTTCCCTTCCCCCTTTGTAACCATAAGTTTGTTTTCTGCATCTGTGACTCTATTTCTATTTTGTAGATTGGTTCATTTGTACCATTTTTTTAGATACCACACATAAGCAATATCATATGACACCTGTCTTCCTCTGTCTGACTTTGCTCAGTATGACAATCTCTAGGTCCATCCATGTAGCTGCAAATGGCATTATTTTGTTCTTTTTTATGGCTGAGTAATATTCCATTGTATATATATACCACATCTTCGTTATCCATTCCTCTATCAGTGGACATTTAGGTTGCTTCCATGTTCTGGCTATTGTAAACAGTGCTGCAGTGACCATTGGGCATTTTGTAGTTATTACTCTGAATTCTTAAACATAAATTTACTACATGTCTGTATATCTGTAAACAATTTCTCTTTAGTTTTTCTATGTCTTTGTATAGATGGAGTCATCTTATAAATAGTCCATGACTTGTTTTATTTTACTTAACACTGTGATTGTGACATTATTCATGTTGAGAATATTGTCTTCTTCATAGAGCTTCTAGTTTTTTTATCATTTTATTTTTATTTTCTCAGAATCCATTAACTTTTCTTTTTTTCAACTAGGCTTGGTCTTTTTTTTTTTTTTTTTTTTTTTTTTGTGGTACGTGGGCCTCTCACTGTTGTGGCCTCTCCCGTTGCAGAGCACAGGCTCCAGACGCACAGGCTCAGTGACCATGGCTCACGGGCCCAGCCGCCCCGCGGCATGTGGGATCTTCCCGGACCAGGGCACGAACCCGTGTCCCCTGCATCGGCAGGCAGACTCTCAACCACTGCGCCACCAGGGAAGCCCAGCCTGGTCACTTTTGATAGTTTCTTGTACTTAGTCATGTATTCATTACTCTTCTCTGTTTGCTGATGTGACTCCTGCTCCTGGTCGTTTATTTCTGTGGGTGTTTTGTTTTTTTTTTTGTGGTACGCGGGCCTCTCACTGCTGCAGCCAACCACTGCGCCACCAGGGAAGCCCCTGTTTTTTATTATGGGCTTATACACACAAGAACTTTATGCAGGGAAGTCTTTGAGGCCTTGATTTGGGTTGGTTCCTCTGGATTTTGCATATTCTCTTGACATGTGCTCTGGAGGCCCCTGCAAACCCAGGACGCTTTTTTTTTTAATGATATATTTTTTTAACGGAACTTTATTTTTATTTATTTATTTATTTATTTGGCTGCGTTGCGTCTTTGTTGCTGCATGTGGGCTTTCTTTAGTTGCAGTGAGCAGGGGCTACTCTTCGTTGCGGTGAGCGGGCTTCTTATTGCGGTGGCTTCTCTTGTTGCGGAGCACGGGCTCTAGGCACGCGGGCTTCAGTAGTTGTGGCTCGCATGCTCAGTAGTTGTGGCTCGTGGGCTCTAGAGTGCAGGCTCAGTAGTTGTGGCTCACGGGCTTAGTTGCTCCGCAGCATGTGGGATCTTCCCGGACCAGGGCTCGAACCCGTGTCCCCTGTATTGGCAGGCGGATTCTTAACCACTGCATCACCAGGGAAGCCCCCAGGACACTTTTAAACAAAATTCTTGCCTGAGGATTTTGTGGACGACACTGGCAGTGAGTGTTTACCCAAATGTGTAAGAGAACAGGCTTGTGGTTCCAAATTCTTAAGATGACCATCCTTTCTCTTCTCCACTGAAAAACAGGCCAAAACAAGACATTTTCCTTCTTAGACCCTCATTTAATGGTTCTGTCAGCTTTCAGCATTCTGAAGTTTTGTGTCCTCAGAACCCTCATTGTGAAGTTGTGTCACTTTTCATTGTTTTCATTGTTCCTGGCTTTATGTAGGGGTATCAGTTGACTTCCCACCTTACTCAGGCTTCAGGCTTTGTTTCCTGACAATCATTCTCTCACCCATGCCACCCAGCCCCACACATGTGCCCATCCTGCTGGAGACTCATTAAAGCAAAGCTTAGGCCACCAGGGATCAGCAGAGTCCCCAGGGCAGCTGCTCACATCCGCATATAGTTACCTCCCGATTCATGTATTATCTCATGTTTGGCCCCTTAGCCTTTCCTTATTATTTTACTGCCTTAACCATGCATTATAAAAGTTATATTTGACATTTTCCCCAGCATATTTATGTGTTTTGAACTAAGTCGTTGTTTTCAAACAGGGTATCTGTTCCTCATATTACCATAAATAGAAGTCTCTCAAGAAACTTACTGTTTACTTTGTTTTTTTGTTTAATTCCAGTTCACCTATTGCATCCTTTTGTATTCTGTTCATACCGTGCCTTCCTCAAGAATGACTAGATGTAGCTTATGAAACAGACAGATATAACAGGTTAATAAGAGTTACTAGATAAAGTTTGAAGTGGAAAAAAGTATTATAATCATCTGAATGAAGACAGTTGCTATGATTTTATGCTTATAAAATATGGCTCTAAGCTTCCTAGTTTCTACAGTAAAGAGGAAAATATAACAAGTTTTAGACTGCTCAGGTATTTTTTCTGGTTTCAAATTTTGAGAGATAGGTCTTACCTGGGGCATTATACGTGGGGTAATGATTCTAAAACCCTATGTACCAGTATCATGTGGTGACTTTTAAAAATACAAATCCAGGGCTTCCCTGGTGGCGCAGTGGTTGAGGGTCCACCTGCCGATGCAGGGGACACGGGTTCGTGCCCCAGTCCGGGAGGATCCCATGTGCCACGGAGCGGCTGGGCCTCGTGAGCCATGGCCTCTGAGCCTGCACGTCCGGAGCCTGTGCTCCGCAACGGGAGAGGCCATGGCAGTGAGAGGCCCATGTACCGCAAAAAAAAAAAAAAAAAAAAAAAATCCAGGGGTCCCTGCCACCCCCATTCCCTGCATCTAGAGATGTAGATTTACAATGACAGTCTGTACTCAGAAGTAGGTATACCGGTAAAATATCCCTAGATGATTCTGGCAATCCCTCAAGTTTGGAAACAAGTGATACAGAGGGTACTTGAATATTAATGAGCTTCACATTAGATCCAACAATTTCACATTGCAGTACGTAATATATATTGCTTAATCCTAAAGTTCTTTTTCAAAAAAGATGACACCAAGCATCTGCTGTGCCCTGGGGGTGAGGTAGTGGTGATGATGGTGGGATTCACTAATGTAGTCATGAAGTATCTAGTTCTGAAAATGTGTGATTTCCTGAAATGTCCACTAGGGGGCACAGCGGACAAATGCATCCTGGATACCTGAACAAATTACCCAGTTCTTTAAGGAATCCTTTCATATTCTCAATTTGAAAGCTGTAGAATATTCACTACTGGCAATGATTTTTGTTTGTTACAGTTAAAAATCCCTTTTTCTGGACAACAGGTAGAGACTATATATATATATATTTTTTTTTTTTTTTTTGCGGTACGCGGCCCTCTCACTGTTGTGGCCTCTCCCGTTGCGGAGCACAGGCTCCGGACGCACCGGCTCAGCGGCCATGGCTCACGGGCCCAGCCGCTCCACGGCATGTGGGATCTTCCCAGACTGGGGCATGAACCCGTGTCCCCTGCATCGACAGGCGGACCCTCAACCACTGCGCCACCAGGGAAGCTGCATATATATTTTTTAAGTGTAACTTGGTTCACGATAATAAACCATATATGCACATTTACTTGTCCTCTTATTCAAAAAGAGAAGGAGACAAGTTGTTGAGATTTGTTTGCTTATTTAAAATTGTTGTGTGATACATTCTTGCCCACATTATTCTAATGGTGGTAGCAGAATGCAAATTTTGCAACTAGGGATTTTAGTCTGTTCTAGTTGTTGTTCACACTGACCTCTGAAAGCTCAGAGGTCAGTGGATGAGTAAGCAATCCTTCTTTGTTCTACATACATTACTCCTCAAGGTGAAGAAGGGCTGTGACTGTGATCAAAGACTGATGACATTGAGCTGACTTATTTTTTTAAAATAATGTATGATGCAAGTGCTACCTTTTAAGCTAGCATATACAACTGTACAAATAAAACATGGATTTTGCTGTTTTGATATTCCAACTCTTATTTTGTGTATGTTCTCAAGTGACTGCTCTTTCCTCCATACAGAAAAACAAAATACTCCTAGGTAGCCTCTAAGAAAAACAAAACATATGAAACCTAGATATTTAAAATACTGCTGTGATTAGACTCTCTACAGATATAGATTAGAAAATCCAAGGGAACTTGTGAATAAATTTAAAAAGACAGTATGGTAAGATGGGCATTTTTACAAAGCTGAATGATATGGTTACCTTAATTTAAAGTTTTTTAAATAACTCATATTGTTTTTATTCCTTTGTTTAGGATAGTAAGTCTAAACCAGCAACTTTGAAGCCAATAATTCTGAAGGAAGTTGTTGAAGCTCACAAAGAAAAGGTTAAGGACGTGGTTATATGGGAGAGCATGGCACTGAATGAGCACCTCAGACTCTATGACAAGTATGATTTTTTAATTACCAAAAAAGCTGAGCAAGATGCTGATGCTTTCCTTGCAGAAAATCGTAATTATGAGAAAATAATACAAGAAATTCACAGGTACCAAAAGCTCATAGAGGATATACGGTACACATCTAGAAAGGTAAATGACCCATTTTGTACAACTGTTCTTTGTACCTAGTGATCTCTTCCCAGTTTCATTAGGATGTATTTCTAGACCATACAGTGAAAGAATTAGACCATTATCATTAACAGAAAACTGTTTGGGCCTTTTTATGTGCCAAGCATTGTGGTAAGCTCTGGCTATGCAGAGGTAGACAAAACACATAGTTCTTATGTTCATAGAGCTGAAGGTGTACCCTATAAGGCTGACTTTTTTTTTTGCGGTACGCGGGCCTCTCGCTGTTGTGGCCTGTCCCGTTGTGGAGCACAGGCTCCGGACGCGCAGGCTCAGCGGCCATGGCTCACGGGCCCAGCCGCTGTGCAGCATGTGGGATCTTCCCGGACCGGGGCACGAACCCGCGTCCCCTGCATTGGCAGGCGGACTCTCAACCACTGCGCCACCAGGGAAGCCCTAAGCCTGACTTTTAAGTAATTTATTTTAACTTGGCCCCTCAAAAATATCAAGAACTATTCGGTTTTTTTTGCTTTGGTGTGTACAAATCCTTTGGAAAATATGGTAATTATACCAAAATGTGGTTACTTCTGTTTAGTAGGAGACTGGTAATTAAACATTTTCTTCTTTTGTTCTTTTTTATATTTTCCCAAATTACCACCATGACCATGCATTACTTTTTTGTACAGAGAAAGTATAACATTTAAATCCCACTATCTATGTAGCAATAACTCAATTCTCCAAAGTTTTTATATCAATTATTGTCCTGAAATAGAATTGGCTTCCAAGATACACTGTTCAAGGAGATTCACGCAGAAGATAGTGGTAAAATATAAAAGAGTATTTGCAAAACCCTGCCTGCATCATATTAAAAAAAAAAAACTCAGTTGTATTAGATCATACACACACAAATCAATATTATGGAAAAAGGCAAAATTGTGGGAATCATTTATGTCATTTCATGTTTATTAAACTTTTAATACCTAACATTGCAGACTATTCGTTTAGGAATGTTTGAAATGCGCTGTGAGGAATTAATCAAAGCTTTGGTGAAGCGAGCAGGTATTATTTGTGGAAAACTTATAGCTAAAATGTTCAGAGACCATCAGGAAGTAAATACAAGGTATTTATTTAATATTATATTTTTATTTTGGCGGGTGGAGGAATTAAATAGAATCAACTGTCACTCAACTAAAGTAATGGATTAGAGCAGTGTCATAAATGACAGAAAAGAAAAGATAAAGCCAAACTTATTTCAACTTGGCTCTAAGTGTTATTTTGTGATTTTTAGTATTTTTTCACCATGAATGTGCCTTCCCAGTTGTCTGAATTAGGGTGGTATTAAAATGTGTTTGCATTTCTTTTGTATAAGTCAGGTGGACATTATCTAGCTTCAGATTTTTAAGTTTGTGTAATCAATACACAAAGTGAGTTTTCACAGTGGATATACACAGTAGTTGTCCAGGATCTCAAATTTGGAACATCATTTTACTGCAATTACCCTTCAAGGCCATGGTAACACATTACCTTAACTACAAACTCATTTGTTGTCCAATCTGGAGATTTTTAGGAAAACTGACTCATGTTAAGTAAACTTACGGAATGCTAATGTGTGAAGCAGAATACCTGTTTAAGACAAGAAGTGTAGTTAGTTTTCTAGCACTGGTGATAGTGTGCCTCCAGAAACCTCTTTCCTGCTGTCAGTTACGTGGAATAAAACCCCCGAATAATCAGAATTTTTTATAATTATAGTGTTAGGGAAAAAGCATTAAAAAGATATTTCTTTCAGCCTGTAAGAAGCCTGGAGGGAGCTTCATTTACCTACCATACGTCAGGTACAGCGCTAGAGACTTGGACTGAATATGAAAAAAATTCCTGAAGGAAGTTACATTGTAGAAGGGGAAATAGGCATCCAATTCAGTAAATTACAACAGGGTGCCATAAGTTCTGTCCTGAACCACAGAAGTAGAACAGTAGAGAAGGAAGTGATTAATTTCCTTTCGGGGTGAGGTTTGGAGGAGAGGGGGAAAATCAGGGAGGTCTGCAAAGAGGAAGTGATGTAGGAATTCATTTTGAAGGATGAGTAGGAGTCCGCCAGGTGAATGATGTGGGTGAAATAATTCCAGTTAGAGGAAATAATATGTAGAAGGGAGTGAGGTAGGTATGAAAATGGCATGGTGTATTCCAAGAACAAGGAGCGGGTTGTGTTGCTCTCACGGATACTGTGAGCGGGGGAGGCTGAAGAGGGAGGCACCACGTGGAAAAGGCCTAGGACTCGGGCAGCTTATCTGAGAAACAGAACAGTATATTCAGCTTAAAGTACCTTTTCCTCTAAAAGTACTGGAAGAATAGTGAAAATGTCTTTTATTTACAGCATTTCATGCCGAGTGAAATATTTGCTTTAATTTCATAACTATTTCCCTGCCTCTTAGCTGCCCCCAGAGCTCATGCCAGTTCTACTTTTTCCCCTTTTCTCTTAATTATGCCTCTCACCAGACTCACTGGCTGTATAGAGGATATACCAGGACTATTATAGGAACCACTAGATACAAATGCCCTCAACTCCTTGCCCTTACATGTCTCATCTCACCTCTCCATGAACCCCTCCCTATCTGCCTCCCCACATTCTCAGCGGTCAAGAGTCTGTCAGCCACTCACTGTTCTCGTCTCTACCTATGAGCTCAGCCCCCTTGCCTCCCATCCCTCTGGACCTGGCTCTACTAGTCGTCCCCTCTGTGTCTCATTTTAAATCTCTCCTTCACTGTGGATTCTGCCTCTGAAATTTACAAACACCGTCAAAACCCTCTTCCGTCCTCCAACCCTTCACTTCAACCCAACATCGTCACCATCCATTCCCTCTCTTTCACCTCACAGCCAATCTTCTTGAAGAAATTTCTGCAGATGTTATCTGAACTTCCTTAGCTCTCACTACTCTTTTTTTAAAATCCCATAGTAAGTTCATTGTTTATATTGCCCACAACCTAAATCCGTAGGAAGTATTTGCATATGACCAGAAGCTTCTGAGCACACAGGCCCATTTTAACCATGCCTTCCAAGTAGACCAACTTTTTGTGCCATCTCAACTAAATCTCCGGTAGAGCCCTTAAAACTCTAGGTTGGAAATGATTGTTCATAGTCTTGCTGTCCATACTGGATTGTGAACTGCTTGAGAACCATTATTGCATCTTACACATTTGTGTACCTCCGTCACTTATTACTGTAGTTGGGAATGGAATAGATGATCATTACATGTGTATTGAATGAATGAGTAAATGAGCACAAATTTGCTTTTAATTAATTAGATGTCATATAGGTAAGGTAATCTGACTGTATTTTTCATGTAATAGAACATTAAAATAGTACACAGGAATATATTTAGGAATAAAATTTAATTATAGAAGATGGGTTTTGTCTGGTGTTTCAGATTATGTGAGGAATTTGAGAAGATATCTGAAAAGGCTCTTAGCACTCCTCCAAATACAGCAAAACTGATGGAAATGAAGGTATTGTTTATAAGCTCTGTATAGTCATGTGTGTGTAAGTAAATTGTTTTTCTTTTTTTCCCCCAGCTTTTATAGTTATTAACATGATAATACAATAACAAATCGCTCCAAAAGTTAAAACAGGGGCTTAAAATAGTAAGTTACACACACACACACACACACACACACACACACACACACACACACACACACACACACACACACACACACACACACACACACAGCTCATGAGTGTGAAGTTTGGTGATTCAGGCTGGACACTCCTCCTAGATGGTTCTTCTGGACTCAATCATATCAGCTAGTTCTCAGCTGGGTTGACTAGTGTAATTAGCTTCAGAAGCTTGACTCTGCTTCGCTTGTCTCTCAGACTTCAACAGGCTCACCTGGGCATGTCTTCATGGTATGGTAGAGGCACAAAAGCAAGCCCAATTGTACAAATGCTTTTCAAGTTTCTGCCTGTGTCACATTAGCGAATAGCCTGTTGACCAAAATGGCCACAGAGCCAGTGAGAGGACACTACAAGGACAGACAGTGGGAGAGGTGAAGTATTGGAGTTATTAATGCAGTTGTCTACAAGAATCTTTTTGAGAGCACTATTAATAATTGTTACCATGCCAACAGGCATAAACCAGGACTGTCTTGGGCAACCTGAGATATGCAGTCATCCTTCATTTTTTTAATCAACAAATATTTAATCCTTAAGTAATATTTTGTTTTTGATAGGCTTTTATTATATATTAAACATTTCTGTGGTAGTTTGCTGAAAAGTGTTTTGAGCATAGGACTTATGGTACTAAAAATATTAGAGAAGTCTTGCATCATTTTTCTTGTTGCCTCTGTGCTTGAAGTCTACCTGATGGTAATAAAATAATATAAAACACCTGGTTTATCATCCATTTATTTTGTTCCTTTTCCATTCTTATAACTTACACTTTTACAGGATCTTCTTTTTCCTTTTCTAGCAATCTGAAGATCCAAAATAGAACGTTTGTGTTCCTAGATTTTAAAATATTTAAGCAAACCCAGCAAAACATGTTAAATCATTCAAAACTTTGTATAGGTAGGAAATTACAAAAGGTGTTCAAATGATTAGGTACATTAAATTATTCACTTAAAAATTTGTGAAAATCACTAGAACCAAATTTTGCATATCAGCCTCTAAAGGGTTCTATTTCCTTTAGAGTATTTGTACTTAGACTGGGGTTCTTAACATGTGAATTTATGTGTATGTGTGTGTATCAAATACAAACAAACCTATGATATCCTTTTTAGAATTTTTTATATTTTACATGAGTTATTGTAGAACATCAAGTGATACTTTGATTATGGATGATTTGAAAGGTAGCTGGAGAGTTCCATAGCTGGAAATTCCTTTGAAAAAAATGAATACTGAGTATGAAGAGTGTTATTTATTTACCCTCTTAACCATCGCTGGAAGTATTTAGGAATTTGGAGTTATTTAGTGTGAATTTCTATTGTTCATAGAAACATTTCACAGAATTAGCAAGTAGGATTCATTACCTAATATTTAAAATATTTCTGTATCTTGAAAAAGTTTATTCTTGTAAGGGCATAAATATCTTCTCAGTTTATTCAATACAGACATCAGTCATTTTTTATCAGTAAGAGGAAATAAAGATGCAGTTGTTTGACTACATAAAAAGCTGATTAACCAAATTACAAAAATGTATTTTCACTTAGATCACTGTTTGGATTTGCAACAGAAAAACATTCTAATTAGAATGGCATATCAATGAAAGCTTTTAAGGCAATGTCCTTTTTATCTTTTTAATTACAAAAGTGAAAATTTAAACAATATGGAACTGTACAAAGTAAACGTTCCTCTTTTTCCATAATTCCTTTTTTTGGGGTAATGGTTCTTTCCAAACATATGTATATATATGGCACTAGGGAGAGTGATGAAAAGGGAGAGCCAGAGAGAGGTGGTTATTAGAGATTTAAAAGAACTTTAAAAGCATTAAGAAAAGAAGCATTTACTTCATAGACAGGGAGCTGTGGGGTATAACAGGGAAGGTAAACACAGGTAGGTACAAGTAATTGGCAGTTTTCTCATTTTTCAGTGGGATAGCAGGTTTCTTTCAGAATTTATATTATTAAGATATATGCATAAATTAGTATGTTTCAAAAGAGGTTTGAGAGAGCTACATGTATATATGTCCATACACATGGGCACCTCCATGTGCATGTGTACACACACACATACACAACACACCTATATATTCACCCACTCACACACACACAGAGCTTTGTCTTTGCAAAAATAGAATCATTACTCCTGCAAATTATTTTATTCACTTAACAGTATACCTTCTCTGTACTTCTACGAAGTAAATAGGGCTCTTACTTTCTTCCAAAATCAATAGCCAATTACTTCAGTACAATTTATTAAATGATCTGTCATTTCACTCCTGATTTGAAATGCCTCTTTTTCAACACTAAATTTCCATTTGTACTTGGATCTATTTCTAAACTCTGTTCTGTTCCATTCTCTACTCCTGAGCCAGAACAGGAACTGTTTAAATTATTGCATCTATATAGTATATTTTGCTATTTAGCTGGGCTAGTCTCTATCGTTTTCCTTCTTCATGATAATCTTTGCCTACTCTTGAGTACTTTCAGAGACTTTTAAAATTACATCAAATTTAGTTTTTTTAAAATGCCATTGCAATTTTGATTGAAATTGCATTGACTTTCTAGACTGGTGGGAGGAGAATTTACATCTTATAATATTATGTTTTAACGTGGGTTTCCATATTTATTTGGTACTTTTAAAATGTCCTTCAATAAGGTGCTGTAGTCTTCCTCATAGATTCAGCACCTTCCTTGTTAAATTTGTCTGCAGTTATATTTTAGTTTTATAACTAAGGAAAGTGTTGCAGCACTGGTGTCTGTTGCAAGTTTGCAATTTTACATTTGTTATGGTGGTTATTTGACTAACTGTCCCCTCCACTAAACTATAAGCTCTCTGAGGACAAAGCCCAGGTCTGTTTCTGTCACACTGTATTGCCAGCACCTGGCACAGTATCAGGCACATAATAGGTGCCCGAAATGCTCTTCTGAAAGAATAAATGATATCACTCAGCATCTGCTTCTTATATTCCAGAGAACCATAGCATCCTTTGCTTTTCCAGTGCTCTTTGTGCGTTGTTTAGTATTTCTGGTTTTCACCCTGCTCTGTCAGTAAAGGTTTT